>NC_042623.1:221597066-221930707 GCF_901001135.1 Rhinatrema bivittatum | reverse complement strand
TGTGAGTGCGAATCCTTTTTTCCACATTTCCTCTTGCTGTTGTAGCTTAGAGTGATGTTGGAGTCACAGTAACCATGTGTATGTTTATTGAATAAGGGTATTATCTCCAGGCAGTAGCCATCATTCTGGCGAGCCACCCACTCTTTATTGACGGCCTCTTGATTTTATGGATCCACAGTGTTTATCCCACGCCCCTTAAAAACTACGCCCCTTTAAAAACTAAAATGAAATTTTAGTTCCACTCCTTCCTACCAAATGCTCATTTCTTTGGGTTGTCTTAAGGAGAATGTGGATAAAGGACTTCATGACAACCCTTAGCTTGGGACACCCTACGTGTGTGGCTGACTCATCCTGCTTGTCCATGGAGAAAGCAAAGTGTTCTCCATGGACAGCAGGAAGGCTAAACAAGTCACACACACCTTCCCACTTCCTGTTAGAGTCCAAACATTTTTCTGTAATAGCTATGATATATGATTAAGGGCCTCATGGCACTTGGCTGTCCTTTTCAGTTATTGCTAGTAAAATATTCCATTCTTGGCACCTTTGGATGACGTCAACCACATGTGTGATTAATTTATCCTTCTGGCTGCAGAGAATATCAGTTACAGGTAAGCAACTTGGCTTTTCTTAAATGCTTCAGATTTCTTGAAAGCTTATGCCAAATCTATCTACTGGAGAAAGAAATCTAGGCAGCTGAGTGATATCAAAGGTAGGTCATTTACTAGCATTTTCCTGCTGCAGCCAAGTCTGTACATGAAAGAAGACTTGGAAATTTGCAGAGCAGGAGTTTTCATCATTGGAGTCTGGTTTCATGGCAAAGGACTAATGTCAAAGAGAAAAACCAAAAAGATGGGAAGAAATACTGCTGGGGCTAAATGTAAGGAGATACAGGTGAAGGGTGAGCAGATTGAGGAGGTGTGGATGAGAAATGAAGATAGTGAAGAGGATCATTGTGGATGGCTACAAGAAATTAAAGGTTCCTCACTCTGATGCAGTTGCTCTTGTAACCCAAATGCTAAATACTGAAAAATCACCTAAAAGAATATAAGAGACTGCTCAGTCACAGAGACTAGCTAGGGCTTGGCTCCTTCTAATCACCTTAGGCCATTGGGAACATTAGTCGGTCAGGCCTAATGAAGTCCAGCATTGTAACTTAGGTTTACTGCAGGACTAACACGTTCTTGGTTGAAGTTGGGTAATAATCTTCATACTTCTAATCTGTTTCCAGTTCATAAACAATGTTTCCTTAGAGCTGCCTCTCTAGAGTACAGTTTTTTTCCGCAACATTATCCAGTGGCTGTATCCCAAAACCAGCACATGTTCAGTTTTGCTTTTTTGTTTAACACACCCCCTTTCTGTTCTTAGCCAGGATGTCTTCCGAACAAGCTCGCAGGTGACAGTATTGAACAAATTATAGCCACATGATAGATAACTTGTGTAAAATGAACCGGAGTGTGAGCAAGAAAGAATTGAGAACATCAAGGGAAGCCTAGGCTTTATTGTCAAACCCAGTTTGTGTATACATTTTGCTGTAAACGAGTGTGTGTGTGTGTGGGGGGGGGGGGGGGGGGGGGTGGAAGCTGATTTTCTACAACCTTTTATGGACAGTAGAGAGGAAGGAGAGCTGGGGGGCCTATAATTTTGAGAGTACGTGCATAAATCTACAAGCAGAATAACATTGTGCTGGTGCATCTATGTGTATACCAGAGACACCTGTATATTTTGAAAGGGACCCTATGCATATGTCTGCTTTAAAAGACTGGGGGTATAAAGCTCTATGCAGCCTGTTTCATAAAACAATTTTCAAGTATTTCTGCAAGCAAAATGCATTTTACCCATGTGAACAAGATGCCTTCTAGTACTTTGTTGAAGCTTGCTAAAGGCTTAAAAGTGTTCAGTATGCTTGCACATGAGAGATGGTGTTAACGCATGTCTCTGTAAATAAAAGGGCTCACGCCCATAAGCGTGCCCGCCCTTAACGGTGAGTCGCCAGGACGGAGGACTCACCGTCTTCCAATGCTGGTATTCCTGGGCACGTAGGGTGTGGGCCTCTCATGAGAGTGCATCCCCCCGACGTGCCCATGACATCATCGGGCTGTGACACGTACCAAAGAGCATGTCACAGCGCCGATAAAAACCTGCCTCGCCGCTGCCATCTCCCCCTTTCAGCAGCGGCGATGGCAAATGACCATCTCCGTACTCAGGACCGCAAGTATTTGTGATTCGGGACATGGGGGGAACATGGAACATCTTCGAAATCCAGCGATCCGATGAAGAAGAGCAAGGGCCGTACAGCAAGGCCCAATATATATATATATATATAAAAAGAGGGGGGGGGGGGGGAAACGCCAGTAGCCTGCCCTTTGCAGACAAAACTGGCCCAGCTTCCCAGCGGCAGCCAAAACACGTGGCTTACACGTTGATCCCACCCCCCTCCCCCAGCTTTAACATCAATTTTATTTCTTTAAAAAAAAAAAATTTTCTTCTGAACTTCTGCTACCTAGATACAAAAAAAAAAAGAGGGAGAGGGAGAGACTCACTCCTCAGTGACTGGGTTGGCAAGAGGCCTGTCCTCTGAATCATAGGAGCTACGAGTTCGATCGGCCGTGCTTACAGCAAAGACCTGAGTACTGCGCGCTGCAGCCGCAAGACAGATTAATTTAAAAGAAGAGACCAATGCATGATTTTAAAGGAGGTTGGTCATATTACACCATGGCAGCTGTCCCGAAGGAAGATGTGGACAAAACAGTACTGGAAAACAAGAAAGCAACGGCCAGGTCACGCGCACGACAGAATGCCAGCAGACAAAAGCACAAAAGAGTGGAATGCGGGTGCGTCACATGCACTGAAGTACCAAACAACAACAGAACAACAGTCTGAGCCACAAATACAAGAATTGGTCCAAGGGACAAGCCTGACTGAGCAGTCAGCAACGCAGAGTCGGACGGCGACACAGGGGCCCAGTAATGCAGAAAATTCGGTCACGGCAACCGGCTGCCCTACCAACATGAGCGGAGGACCGACACTGGCAGGACCTGCGAGTAATCAAATGCAGAACATTCCACAGCCCCCCTGGAACATGCTAATACCATTCTGGCCTGGTGCAAATCCATTCACCAATTGGAACACAGGTAACGCGGGTATACCTGCGAACAACCCGCAGCAGCCCCCCTGGGGATGGTGGCCATGGCCAGGACAAACAGCCGCAGGACAAACAGCCACTGGGAACCTGGCCGAAAGCACTGCACCAAAGCAAGAAATCAGCCAGCGAACACAATTGAGCTCTGCCAAACAAAGCACCACCACGTCTATCAACATGGCTCCACCCACTCAGGCGGTGGCAGAAGAATTCATCGGTGAAAGAAACAACAAAGGCGATTCGGCAACTGACCCAGCATATGAGAACGAGAGAACAGCAATAGGTGAGTTGGAATTAATACTGGGGGCTAGCTGTCGCAATAAAAAAGGTTCAAAAAATAAAAAAGCAAAAAAGAGTAAGTAGGTAAGATTCTACCATTTCCAGTGACACACCATCCTCTGACACCGACTCATCATTGGAGGATGAACGAGAAAGGCCCAGTGGATGGGATGAGGATGTATCATGTGCACCACCTGCTTTGACTGCACTATCACAATTATGGGAGAGTGTGCCAAAGACTTGCATAAAAAGATCAAGAAGCGGAAGTACATTGACATTTTTTAAATCCTCGAAGGAAGAAGAAATCTGGGCGACAAAAAAGGAAGACAAAAGCGTGAGCATGCTCCTGGATCCGACAATCCTATCACCAGAAACATTGTAAACTGGACAAGAGCATTTTTGTGCATGATAAGCGTTATGGGAAAAGAAGACCCATCACAATACGGCCCGATGCTCAACAACGCAGACACCATTTTGGACGCATCTAGAGAATTCGAAGGATGGGCATGGCTTAATTATGATGAATGCTTCAGAAAAAATGGAAGAGAACCGCTTCATGTCTTGGGGAACGCAGGATGTCAGTCTGTGGCTCAGGCACATGAAGAGCAAGGTGCAGGACTCAGCAATCAGCATCCATTCATCCAACAGATTAAGTCAACAAAACACACACGCAGGACAATCAGCATTCAGCAGTAACAACGGTGCGTGCTGGAAGTATAACAAATCATCATGTTCGTTCCAGGATTGCAAATTTAAGCACATTTGCTCTATTTGCTCGGCAATACATCCAGCCTTTAAATGCAATAAGAAGGGTTACACAGGGAGTAATCCCAAGGGGAAGTCATAACAGCACATTCCTCAAAGCGCCATGCTCCCTTGGTTACATCATTACCCATACAAACAACATGCAGCTAAGCTGACAGAGGGATTTCGCTTCGGATTCAAAATACCTTTTCAAGGGATCATAATGCAACCTCGGCAACAAAACATCAAGCATTCATTCAAAAGAAAATTGAAGAAGAAATAGCAAAAGGCAGAAAAGCCGGACCCTTCAATTCTCCACCTTTCAAAAAAATGATATCTCCGTTGGCCGTCATCCCAAAAAAGGAGCCTGGAAAATACAGGTTGATTCAAAATCTTTCATATCCATGCAACGCTTCAGTCAACGACCACTTGCCAGCCGAAGAATGCACAGTTCAGTATGCTTCCTTCGACTGTGCCATCAGTGTATTGCGTAGATGCGTAAGGGAGGTGCTCATGGCAAAAACAGACACTGAATCAGCTTTCCAGCTTCTCCTGGTGCACCCCAGCAGTTTCCCATTGCTCGGATTTTGCTTCAAAAGAGAGTATTACTTTGACAAATGTATGCCCATGGGGTGCACAGTATCATGAGTTATCTTCGAGGCATTCAGTTTATTCTTTCATTGGATAACAGAGCAACAAGCAGGAACGAACAACATTGTGCATTACCTTGACGATTTCCTTTTCGTCTGACCCAAAAACACTACTGCCTGCTCGAAACTGCTAAGAATATTCCATACAATTGCATCTGACTTCGGAGTCCCAATAGCACATGACAAGACCAAAGGGCCCACCACTTCAATCAGATTTCTCAAAATCGAACTTGACTCCAACATGATGGAGTCCAGGTTACCCCAAGAAAAACTCTGACACATTCAGAACAGGCTGAAGCAAGCAATGACAGCCAAAAAGATGACTTTGATCAAAATGCAGTCACTAATAGGCAACTTGAATTTCGCATGTTGAGTTATACCAGTGGGGAGGGTTTTCCTGAGGAGGTTAATCTTAAGCCCGATCGGAGTTTCACACCCAAAACATTACATCAGAGTTACTCAGGCGATGAAGGATGATTTGTACTTATGGTCATCCTTCCTCAACAAGTTCAATGGAACATCCATTTGGCAAGACCCCCCTCTATATCAAACCGAGAACTTGGTATATATTCAGATGCATCCGGTGGATGGGGTTTCGGCATGTACTGGAAGGGCTCCTGGGCAGCTGAGCAATGGCCGCATGAGTGGGTACATAATGGTTTAACTCATAACATCACTTTCCTTGAGCTGTTTCCCATTCTGGTGGCACTTGGCATATGGGGCCACAAATTACAGAATAAATACATACATTTTTTGTGTGACAATATGTCGGTAGTGCAAGTTCTCAATAAACAATCGGCCAAATGTCCAAGAGTGGCTGAGTTACTTCGAGAGGTGATACTAACTAGTTTACCTTTAAACATGACCATAAGAGCACGCCATGTCCTGGGTGTCCATAATAGTATTGCTGATGCATTATCCAGAGATAAATGGGATTTGTTTTGCAAACGGGTTCCCAGAGCTGACATGGAAGGCACAGCGTTACCCAAGAAATTGTGGAACATTGGGACAATTTATTTATTTATTTATTTATAATTTTTTATATACCGCCGCTCATCAAAGATATCATGTCGGTGTACAGTGAACAGGAACTTACGCCGGAGCGTTATACATTTAACAGGGTTATATAATCGTTATACATTTAACAATAGTAAAAATATAAATATTTGAACATAAAGCAAGTAGAGTCTTTTAAAAAACAGAACTATAATTTAGGTGTAACTTAACAGAGCTGAGTTAAACAGAACTGGAGAAGAAAGGGATTCTAGTAAATTGGGTATGAGGTAAGGGAGAGCGTTAGGATGAGATGGAGTTCTAAATTAGAGGTAGTAAGAGGGGGGAGAAAGCACTTCGAGTGCAATTAAGAGCAATTGTAAGGAGAGGTATTTACAGTAAGCAGAATTTGGGGAAATTAGAGATGGTGTCTAGACCGGGGGAGAAGGGTAGTTAATGCAGGGCATATAAAGGAGAGGAAAAACATGAATATTTCAAGTATAGGCATGTGTGAATAACCATGTCTTGAGTTTTTGCTTGAATGTTTTGGGAGATGGCTCGAGGCGCAGTTCAGTGGGCATGGTATTCCATAACAAAGGGGCAGCAAAAGAAAGCGCTTGTGCTTTGGTGGAAGCATGGTTATATAGTTTGGGCGAAGGGGTTTGTAATGTGGCGAGGTATTGATTTCTAGTAGGTTTAATAGAAGTTTGAAATTGTAGTGAATTATTAAACCATTTCATTTCAGAAAACGAGAGACCTCCTAAAGAGATCAGTCGCCCCTTCCACATGGAGAGCATACAGCAGAGCCTCCAAAACTGTATTCGAATTGCTAAAAGAGAGCAGTTGAAATGCAGGACCAGTTCAACAAGATCTTATGGTCAAATTTATTGTGAGCTCAAAAGAGAGCAATATATCAAGGGGTGTAGTGACAAGTCAGCTAGCTGGCTTCACCTTTTTCTCAAAGGCAAGAGGTTGGGGCGACCCATCAAAAAATTTCCTAGTTAAGAAAATTATGGCAGGATGGGCCAAAAAATCAGGACCTGTCATTGATACACGTAAGCCTATCACACATGACTTGCTTTTGCAGCTGTGGTCGGCATTACCAATGGTATGTGTATCACCTTTCAAAGTTAAATCATTTAGAACCGCCTTTTCGCTGGCCTTTTTTGGAGCACTGCGAATTAGTGAGATGGTGGCTGCGTCAAAAAGTAAAGTGGGTCTTCGAGGTATATTATTGCAGAACATCACAATATCCGAACACGTTGTCCAGATAATACAGAGGTCAAAAACAGACCAAGCTCCTAGAGGAGCCAAGTTGTATTTAAAGACCATTGAGAATGTGTCCACATGCCCCGTTAAAAATCTTAAGACATACCTATTAGCTCGCCCAGCAGACAGCACACAATTGCTGATCCATAACGATCACACCCCACTCACTAGATACCAGTTTGCGGCAGTCCTCAAATTGCAATTCCATAAATAGGACAAAACCCTAAGGAATTCGGGACCCATGCAAAAAAATTGGGAGGTAGAAGTCGGATGCTGTCTACACGTATATCAGGCTAAGTGTACTGTGACCACAAAACCTCATTTGCGAAACTTTTTTACAGAGACACCACAAAGGCAAAGGTCTGTCTGGATTATCGGACACTCCTTTGTTCACTTGTCAGCCAAGATGGCACAGTTTCACTCTTATGAGACTCACTTGGATCTAGCGCCAAGAAATGTGAGCATCATATGGATGGGTCATAAGGGAATGACCTGGGATCAGCTTCTCCAGAGAATGCAGCACAGTAAAGACAGGTTGGCTGAACCAGATGCCGTGGTCATTCACCTCGGTGGCAATGACCTGGGAACTATATCTTGCATAGAACTAATAAGACGCATTAAACAAGATTGGAGCAAATTGGTTGCCAATTTTCCTAATTCCTGCATGATGTGGTCAGATATTATACTGCGACTAAAATGGCGCGATAGCAGGTTATGGAAAAGAGGTCGAAAAAAAGTTAACCGACAAGTTGGACGTTGGGCCACCAGGCTGGGAAGCCAGCACATACGGCATGAATGGGCGAAAGATGCATGTGAAGGTTTATACAGGTCTGATAATATACACCTATCGGATATTGGCATTGATCTGTTCAACAATTCCATCCAGGAAGCCATTGAACAATTCTTAGGTTGAAAAGGCCGCAACTTGGGTGGGGGGGCATGAGGCAAGTGCTACTACTTCATGCTGGTGGTGGGTGCACGAGTCGGGGCCGAATTTGGTAGGCCGGAGATGGGGCCCCCTTGCTAGGATAAGCACAGCAGAGGGCCAGTGGAAGGGGCCACTTTGCTTGGAGACACGGCGGGTGGCACCCTGGACTGTTGGTTAAATACAGATATGATGAGAGACTCGTGCATCTCAAGGTTATATAGCGTTAAAGGCTGCAGCTTTATTATATCATTATTACCACCATAAAAAACTTTTGCCTTATATTGTTCTGCATTGTGTCTGCGATTCCCGATTGCGACAGCGAACAGAGCACTGCCCTGAGCATCGGCGGTTGCAATGTTAATAAAAGGGCTTGCGCCCATAAGCGTGCCTGCCCTTAACGGCAGCCGCTGGGCGGAGGACTCACCGTCCTCCAATGCTGGTGTTTCTGGGCATGTTGGGTGTGGGCCTCTCGCGAGAGCGCCCCCCCCCCCAGTGTGCCCATGACGTCATCGAGCTGCGATGCGCACCAAAGAGCACATCACATCGCCGATAAAAACCTGCCTCGCCGCTGCTATTGCCTCTTTTCAACAGCTGTGACGGTAAGCGACTCCACCCACCCACCCCATCTCAATCATATATATGCATGTATTAGAAATAGCAAATAACAGAGTCTCTAGAGTGATTATTTATATTGTAATATTGATAATGGCTGTTGATTTCTACTGTTTCAATGTTCTTTAGTTCTATGTTAATTATTACATTTGTACAAATGTAGCATCACATGTTGCAGCTTTAGGCGGGTGCACGAGTTGGGGCCAAATTTGGTAGGCCGGGGACAGGGCCCCCTTGTGGCATCCTGGACTGTTGGTTAAATACAGATATGATGAGAGACTCTTGCATCTCAAGGTTATAAAGCTGCGGCCTTTATTACTACCGTAAAAAGCTTTTGCCTCGTATTGTTCTGCATTATCTGCGATTCCCGATTGTGACAGTGAACAGAGCACTGCCCCGAGCATTGGCGGTCGCGACGGTATAACAGGATTTGGAAGCTATCAAAGGGACCTAATGCATGACTTTTATCTAACCTGCTTGCAATTCAGAGCCTTGCATGTTCTAACAACAAGCCTCTTGCTGGAATTCTCAAATACCTCTGGAGAAAGGCAGGTGAAGCTGTAAGCCCTGGTCCTCTTCATCTCCTGATTCGCAGGACAATCTGGCAGCAGAGGGGTCATTAAATACTCATGGGGCTTGGGTCCTGATAGAGGGAAAAGACAAATGGGCAAGATCCTTAGCGTTTGGATGTCTTCTGTACCTCCCAGTACCAATCCTGCAGCACACCAGCATGTCTAATTTCACAAGTTTACTGGGGTACTTGCTAAATGTGGATGACTTGGCAGTTAGTACATTTTCTTCTAGTGCAATTCAGAAACAAAAATCTAACATGCAGTCAATAGTTTAGTCACTTGTCAGCACGTTTCTTTTTTCACCCCCACTGGGGCTCTCCAGTGTTAGTATCTGGCACAGCTGCTGATTCACTCCTTCAAGTAGGAACTTAATTCTACCACTTTGGAAGTGAACTCTGCCTTTGCTTTCAGATGGTGTTTCCTCTGAAAATCCTCCTGAATATTCAATAATTGTCTCCTCAATCCACGTTTTGGAGCAGACCCTCTGAGCCATGAAGTCTCTAGATAGAATTATTTGCGTGGGAAGAAGCAACTAAAGTGACATTGCCACCATTCCTGCCATCCCCACAGCATGGGCCCCTGTTTTTAAATTGGCTCGAAAAGAGACAATAAGAAAAAGTCCCAAGGACATCCAGTTTCATCTTCGCAGCAAAACTATAATTAAAATTATTTATTTGATATCCTCATTCAACCAGTTATTGAGTATGGATACAAGAGTGAAATCTGGAGTCTAATCGTGAACGGACAGAATGTCCATATAAACTTTGCATCTCCACTTTGCAGCCACAGAAATTTTCCCTACAGCGGACCTTGGATATTTCCCCTTAGAACTCACCATACAAAATACACTTTTCAAATTCTGATGTCATCTCAGTAATAGCAACACAAACACCTTGCACTGCAAGATACTTTATGAAGTAAAACAAAACCCTGCACAAAAGATATTCAGAATCTGTGTAGCAACCCTGCTTATTATAACAGCACCAATGCCCAGAATACAAACAGCAATATCCCTACCTATGAAAAAAACTCACTGCAATATTATATAAGGCCTGGTACACCACAACATCTCCTATGTGAAAAACACAACAAGCTGTACTGCAACAGATCCTTACAGAAGATACACACTAGCAGAATCTTAATTTTGGTCACGCATGTGGAACACAGACAAACCCGAGCCAAATACAGAATAACTTGACCATAAAGTATAAACAGAAACGTGCAGACAAACTGAATTGGAAACCACAAAAGCCAGACTCTGAATGCAGTGCCACAATGTAAATACAGAAATATTACCATTCCTAATAAAACATCAAAATCAAGAAATATAAAACAATCATAATATTAAAAACATAGTCATGAAAAGAATATTTCAAAAGAAGTGATAAATACAATTTGCAAAGTTTCCCAAATTCCAATAAAATATTTCAAAACAGAAGACACATCAAACACCACACAATTAAATCACATAAGGATAAAAAAAAAATGCCTCTATTAATACCCTGAGATTGTTGTGAATTGGTGGGAGAGGGGAGGGGACGGTTCAGCCCTTTATCTCTCTTACACACCACACACACACACACTTTCTCACACTGTCATGCTGGTTGGGGTCAGGAAATACCCTCTCCGGAGCAGGGCAGGACCGCAGGGCTGGACTGGGATTTATCTTCTGCCTAGCCAGCCCCTCATCTGCAGTTTGAGGCCTTGGGTTCTGGGGGGCTGGTAGAGCTTGACTTTAGAAGCTGAGGGCTGGATACAGGAGTGCGTTGGAAGCTGAGGACTGGAAACTGGAGCAGGCTGGGTGAGGTTGGACAGGCTGGAACTGAGGGATGGATACTAGGCACAGACTAGGACTGAATGCAGGCTGGGAACTGGAATTGGATACAAACATAGGCTGGACAGGAAAATGAGCACAGATGGGGGCAAGGCAATGGCAAGGCAGGGAATGGATCCTAAGAAGTGTACTGGGCAGGGCAGGGCAGGACAATACCAGACAAAGACAGGACCAGATAAGGACAACACAAGGCAAGGCACAAAGTGAGAGCAGGCCTGAAAACCACAAGGCAAGGAAAGGCCTGAGCAGGCCACAAGACAAGGCACAAGGCAAAAAACAAGCATGGTCAGGTCAGAGATCCAAGGGTAATTCCATGAAGAAGCATCAATGGACTGGACAAATTGGCTTAAGTAGTGCAGGAACTTATGAGTCAGGTGGTCAGTGAGGAGGTGGCTCTGATAGCTGGGAACAGAGCTCACTGGAGGCCTCAGTTGGTGGGGAAGTGTCATTGCAGATAGAAGCAGGGCATGGTGAGGCTACATGATAGGTGAAACCATGACACAAACCCACAGGCTCACACTCTCTCCTCTTTCTCTAACACACATACATTCACACACACACACACACACACACACACAGGCTCACATACACATGCTTTTACACATACAGGCTTGCTCATACACTAACACATACATACACAGGCTCACATATTCATACATACAGACTCACACTCTCACTCACACTCAGGATCACACATGCAATCACACAGGTTCACACATGTGCTCTCTTGCTCACCCCTACACAGGTTTACTCACACAGTCTCACACTCTCTCGCACAAACACACACACAGGCTCACGCACAAACACACACACAGGCTCACACTCAAACACGTACTCACAGGCTTACACACATATACACACATACACTCTCACTGTCACACACACAGGCTCACGCACTTGCTCTCTTGCTCATATACAGGTTCACTCACACAGGCTTTCTCCCAAACATAGAGGTTCGCACGCACAGACTCACAATCACTCTATCACACACATACACACATGTTCACACTCATACAGGCTCATACTCACATACACAGTCTTATATACACAGTCACACATTACATGTACATACACCTGCATACATTCTCTCTCAAACATACACAGTCTCACACACTAACAAACACATACACACACAGGTTCACACATGCACTCACTCTCACAGGCTCACATACTTGTTCTCTTGCTCCTCACATACACAGGTTCACTGTCACTCAAACACACACACACACACACACACACACACAGGCTCTCGCACTTTCACTCTTGCTCACACACACACATACTATTTCTCACAAAAACACACAGGCTCACACTCTCTCACACACATACATATACACACACAGACTCACAAACACACACACACTCACACAGGCTCACACACTTGCTCTCTTGTTCACATATACACCGGTTCACTCACAAACATACAACTTCTCACACACACACAGGCTATATCTCAGAAACACACACAGGCTCAACACTCAAACATACAGGCTCATTCTCACAAATACACATGCACATGTTCGCACTTTTTCTCTCACATACACAGACACACAATCTCTATTTCACAGAACCACAGGCTTAAATATGCCCTCACTTTCTCACACACACAGGCTCACACATTTCCTCTTTTGCTCACACACCCAGGCTCACTCACACACAACACACACACACACACTCTTACTTTCACTCTGTCTCAAACATACACAAGTTTACACACACACGAGGACTGAACAAGCAAGAATATAAAAAAAAATAGTCCATTTGGTCAGATGTCAATTTGGAGAGTTTAATAGATTGGAGGTAATTTCTGACTCCTGAATAACACCAGGCATCCCTATATATAATTTTTGATAATAATCTTGAAACACAATATTTCTTTGTCAGAATTAACTATATTACTTGAGTGGTGTTGCATTGTTAGAATCCATTTAAATCCCCACAATTCTTAGTCTTCACTAATGTTCTACCAATCTTGTTTCCATTTTGGGAAAAAAATTGCATTTATAATATAGCTGCCCTTTTTGAGTTCTTTGATGTAGAAGTGTATTCAAAGAATTTTGCATGGCTAAAAACTGTGTTTAATTTAGCCCTGTGGGAGATCATTCATACCTGGTTTTATCTAATCATAATTGCTTCTTTTAGGCCAAGATCGTTGCATTCATTTTTTTTCATAAGGCAACTACATTGACAATAATATTGCCCCTAAGTATTGTCTTTGCAGTTTCCAAAAATAAAATAGGCAAACAAGTCCTGGTGCTGCACATTATGAGACACAAACTTCTCCCCTCTTTTTACCAGGAAATCTTGAGAATTAGAATCTGTATAAATATATTTGGGGAGCCGCCAAATTCTAACTGAATCTTTTGAGCCTTAGCCACACTGGAGCATGCTCATATATCACCAGTGGACCTATGTGTATTTGTAACCTGGGAAAATGCTTCTTGTCTAATCAAAAGATTATCAATGTGGATTGCGTGTTTTGTGTGCAGGAGATGTGGGTATATTCCTTGTCAAGAGGATAGAAACCCCTCCAAACATCAATCATATCTAAGCAATGACACACATATGCTATACCTTTTTACTTTGCTGAATTGAATCTGGTGTCAGGTGGCATTCTATCCAGTTGCCCATCTTGTACATAGTTAAATCTCCCCCAGTAATCACAGTAGTGTTTGCATATGATAGTAATAATCTTGCAATTTTGACAAAAAAAAAAGAAAATGAGCATATTTGTTTGGAGCATAAACTACACACAGTGCTATAAGTTTGCCGAACAGGAACCCTTCTAACACTAGGTATCTCCCTTTCATATCAGCTATCATGTTTGTCTCCTGCAATAGGATACCTTTTCCCACCAATATTACCACCACAGCCATGCAAGTTCCGGAAGAGGCAGAATATACCTTCCCCACCCATTGCTTTTTTAATTTACAATGTTCCTCCTGTTGCGCTGGGAGTGGACCCTTGGCCTGCTGCTGGATTGGTATGGCCCTCCGGTTGGACCCGTAGAACGCTTGCCACCAGGAGGCGGAGCACAGGAGGAGACAGAGGCTAGCTGGAGCTTCGCCAATAGCAACCCGGGGTTCCCTCAGGTTGAGCCCTTGGTTACCCAGGCCACCTGGTCTTAGATGGGCCTCACAGGGTCGCCGAGAAAGTTCAAGGGTGTGCCCACCATGAACAAGGGTGCGCAGTCGGTGTGCAAACAGGAAAGTCCAGAGGTCGCAGGAGACCAAAAGAGAGTGTCCGAGTGTATGGCGAGAATCAAGGCCAGAGTGGTAGTCCAGAGAAGTCAGCCAAAGCAGGGTCGGTAACAGAGGTCAGTCCAGGCATAGTCACGTTAGGCAAAGGTCAAATTCCAAGTGGCAATGAAGAATTGTCAGGTCACAGCAAAGGTCAGGATAGGCAACGATCAAGAGTAGTCAGAGTTCCAGGCAGAAGTCAGTACCGTGAGATCAGTCCGAAGGGTACTACCAGGAATGGAGAGACGAAGGAACAGGAGATGCTGGAAACAGAGAGACTGGAACAGGAGACACAGGAGCAAGACACTGGAACGTGGAAGGCAAACTAGAGACACCTGAGTGTACGACCCGATTGCCAAGGCGAGGAAGTGGTGTCATACCACTTCCTTTAGTACAGTCATCAATCAGGGCGTGCCTCGGAGGTAGGATCCACCCCTGGCCCTTTAAGAGGCCAGGCGGTGAGCGCCTAGGGGCGGTGCCAAAGCCACAGAGGACACCGAGCTCCGCTGTGAGGCCTGGACAGGAGGCTGAGCGCAGGGGAGCCATGGACGCCGTGAAGCGACTGTGGCAGGAGAGCCCAGAGCTAATAGACAGGAGAGCAAGGTGAGCAGGTCTGCCCACGGAGCACAACAGTACCACCACCCCCCTTCTAGGCCTCCCCCTTAATGGCCTGGGCTTGTCAGGATGGGATCTGTGAAACTCCGGGAGGAGGTCTTTGTCATAGATGTGATGAAAGGGCTCCCAGGAGTTCTCTTCCGGACCGAAGCCCTCCCACAACAAAAGGTATTCCCACTGATCTCTTCTACGCCAAACATCCAGAACCTCCTTTACTTGGAGGACGTCCTCAGTTTCTGCTTCTAGTTGAGTAGAAGTGGGAGGCCTTCAAGAGGGCCAAGACAACACCAATGGTTTCAGCAGGGAGACATGGAAGGTGTTGTGGATGCCCATGGTTGCAGGAAGTCTCAGTTGATAGGTCACAGCACCAATGTGTCGAATTATAGGAAATGGTCCTATAAACCTGGGGGCGAGTTGTTGAGAAGGGAATCTCAGCCTAATGTGCTTGGTGCTTAGCCAGACCTTCTGGCCTGGCTGGAACAAGGGTGCGGTGCGACAATGAACATCGGCTGAGCGCTTAGCTCGCTTGGTGGCCTGGCCCAGCCTTTCCTTGACTTAGTTCCATAAGCATCTTATCGTCTGGGCCATTGACTGAGCTGCAGGTGAAGGCACTGAGAGTGGTACTGGTAGAGGCAGATGTGGCTGGTGACCGAATACCACAGAGAAAGGTGATACATCAGTGGCGGAGGTGACATGAGTATTGTGGGATAACTCAGCCTAGGGTAATAGATTGGCCCAGTCACCCTGCTGGTCATTAACGTAAGAATGTAAGAATGTTTTTAAGGACCTGTTTGTTCTCTCTGCTTGGCCATTCGCCTGGGGGTGATAGGCCGACGTCAGACTCAAGGTGATTTCGAATTTTTTACACAAGGATTTCCAATAATTGGCGGCAAACTGTGGACCTCAGTCCGAGATGATCTCTTTGGGTAGCCCATGTAGTTGAAAGACGTATTTGAGGAAGAGTTTAGCCAGCTCAGGAGCTGAGGGAAGTCTCTGGAGTGAGATGAAGTGACCCATTTTCGAAAATCGGTCAATAATGACCCAGATGACCATGTGGCCTTTGGATGGAGGTAGATCTGTGATGAAATCAGTGGAGATGATAGACCAGGGTTCCATTGGCGCTGGGAGAGGCTGAAGGAGTCCCCATGGATGGCCAGTCAGAGGCTTCTGTTGCGCATATATGGAACAAGAGTCCACATAGTTGTGGGAGTCCTTGACCACGTTAGGCCTCCTTAGCATTTCCAGGGTTCGGGACCAACCAGGGTGGTCGGCCAAATTCGAATCGTGAGTCCAGCGAAGGACGTGTTCTCGGAGACGACGTGGAACCACAGTCTTTCCAGCTGGCACAGTATTGGTGACTGCAAGGGTTGTACAGGCTGGGTCGATAATGTGGCTGGGGATGTCTGGTGTATCCTCTGGTTCAAGAGAACGCAAGAGAGCATCCGCTTGAGTGTTCTTGGCTGCAGGACGATAACAAAGTTCAAAATTAAATCGTTCAAAGAACAATGCCCAGCGGGCATTGTTCTTTGAACGATGTTCGAGATTCTTGTGATCTGTGAAGATCATGAATTTATGCTGTGCTCCTTCTAACCAGGGGCGCCACTCTTGAAGAGCCAACTTCACAGCCAGGAGCTCGTGGTCTCCGATCGTGTAGTTTTGATCTGGAGGAATACTGGCTCAGAACTGCCCCTGCCCCAATGGCTGAGGCATCGACTTCGACAACGAAGGGGCGATTAGGATCTGAGTGACACAGACAAAGTCCGGTACAGAAGGCCTCTTTCAAGGCGTGGAAGGCAGATTGAGCTTTGGGGCTCCAAACTTGGTGGTTGCTACCTTTCCTAGTCATGGCGGTGAATGGGGCAGCTAGTGTGGAGTAGTTGGCGATGAAGTTCCTGTAATAGTTGGTGAATCCAAGGAACCTTTGCAGGGTGTGGAGACCTATTGGTTGAGGCCAATCTCGGATTCCTTGGAGTTTTTCAGGATCCATGGTAAAAGCACGATTGGAGATAATGTAGCCCAGAAATGGAAGATGAGTCTGTTCGAAGATGCATTTTTCTAGTTTCGCATAGAGACAGTTGTCACTGAGACATTGGAGAACTGTTCGAACATGTGATTGGTGGGATTTCAGGTCTTTGGAGAAGATCAGTATATCGTCTAGCTATACCACGACGAACGAATACAGTAGGTCCCGGAAGATCTCATTCATCAAGCTTTGAAAGACCTCAGGGGCATTACAAAGGCCGAAGGGCATCACTTTGTACTCGTAGTGGCCATCCCTGGTATTTAAAAGTGGTTTTCCAGGTATCCTCTGGCTGGATCCTTACGAGATTGTATGCCCCTCGGAGATCGAGCTTCGTAAAGATCTTGGCTCCTTGGAGGCAATCAAAGAGTTCGCTGATGAGTGGCAGAGGATAGTGATCCTTGCGGGTTATGGCATTTAGCCCACGGTAGTCGATGCAAGGACGCAAACTGCCATCTTTAGATAGAGCAGCTTTTAAACTAGAACAAAGGGGAAAGCCGACAGTCGCTCAGCAGCGCATGGTTCGGAGAGATGTATCTTTAAAGGATACTAATGATGCATTAGAATTAGGGCATCCCGACAGTGAGGTTCCAATAATTAGAAAAGTAGTCCAAGTGCCTGTAACTAAAAACTCACCTGAGCTAAAAAATTCTAACTTATCCCTATCAATTAAAAAGCAGAATAAAAATACAAACAAAAAACAAACTTTGAAATGTTTGTATGCTAATGCCAGAAGTCTAAGAAGTAAGATGGGAGAATTAGAATTAGAATGTATAGCAGTAAATGATGACATAGACTTAATTGGCAGTGAAATGCTAAGAAAAATTAGGGAAGCTAACCAAATTGGTAGTGCAGTAATAATGGGAGACTTCAATTACCCCAATATAGACTGGGTAAATGTATCATCGGGTCACGCTAGAGAGATAACGTTCCTGGATGGAATAAATGATAGCTTTATGGAGCAATTGGTTCAGGAACCGACGAGAGAGGGAGCAATTTTAGATCTAATTCTCAGTGGAGCACAGAACTTGGTGAGAGAGGTAACGGTGGTGGGGCCGCTTGGCAATAGTGATCATAATATGATCAAATTTGATTTAATGACTGGAAAAGGAACAGTGTGCAAATCCAAGGCTCTCGTGTTAAACTTTCAAAAGGGAAACTTTGATAAAATGAGAAAAATTGTTAGAAAAAAACTGAAAGGAGCAGCTACAAAAGTAAAAAATGTCCAAGAGGCGTGGTCATTGTTAAAAAATACCATTCTAGAAGCACAGTCCAGATGTATTCCACACAATAAGAAAGGTGGAATGAAGGCAAAACGATTACCGGCATGGTTAAAAGGGGAGGTGAAAGAAGCTATTTTAGCCAAAAGATCTTCATTCAAAAATTGGAAGAAGGATCCAACAGAAGAAAATAGGACAAAGCATAAACATTGGCAAGTTAAATGTAAGACATTGATAAGACAGGCTAAGAGAGAATTTGAAAAGAAGTTGGCTATAGAGGCAAAAACTCACAGTAAAAACTTTTTTAAATATATCCGAAGCAGAAAGCCTGTGAGGGAGTCAGTTGTACCGTTAGATGATCGAAGGGTTAAAGGGGCACTTAGAGAAGATAAGGCTATCGCGGAAAGATTAAATGATTTCTTTGCTTCGGTGTTTACTGAAGAGGATGTTGGGGAGGTACCCGTAATGGAGAAGGTTTTCATGGGTAATGATTCAGATGGACTGAATCAAATCACGGTGAACCTAGAAGATGTGGTAGGCCTGATTGACAAACTGAAGAGTAGTAAATCACCTGGACCGGATGGTATACACCCCAGAGTTCTGAAGGAACTAAAAAATGAAATTTCAGACCTATTAGTAAAAATTTGTAACTTATCATTAAAATCATCCATTGTACCTGAAGACTGGAGGATAGCAAATGTAACCCCAATATTTAAAAAGGGCTCCAGGGGCGATCCGGGAAACTACAGCCTGACTTCAGTGCCAGGAAAAATAGTGGAAAGTGTTCTAAACATCAAAATCACAGAACATATAGAAAGACATGGTTTAATGGAACAAAGTCAGCATGGCTTTACCCAGGGCAAGTCTTGCCTCACAAATCTGCTTCACTTTTTTGAAGGAGTTAATAAACATGTGGATAAAGGTGAACCGGTAGATATAGTATACTTGGATTTTCAGAAGGCGTTTGACAAAGTTCCTCATGAGAGGCTTCTAGGAAAAGTAAAAAGTCATGGGATAGGTGGCGATGTCCTTTCGTGGATTGCAAACTGGCTAAAAGACAGGAAACAGAGAGTAGGATTAAATGGGCAATTTTCTCAGTGGAAGGGAGTGGACAGTGGAGTGCCTCAGGGATCTGTATTGGGACCCTTACTGTTCAATATATTTATAAATGATCTGGAAAGAAATACGACGAGTGAGATAATCAAATTTGCAGATGACACAAAATTGTTCAGAGTAGTTAAATCACAAGCAGATTGTGATAAATTGCAGGAAGACCTTGTGAGACTGGAAAATTGGGCATCCAAATGGCAGATGAAATTTAATGTGGATAAGTGCAAGGTGATGCATATAGGGAAAAATAACCCATGCTATAATTACACGATGTTGGGTTCCATATTAGGTGCTACAACCCAAGAAAGAGATCTAGGTGTCATAGTGGATAACACATTGAAATCGTCGGTTCAGTGTGCTGCGGCAGTCAAAAAAGCAAACAGAATGTTGGGAATTATTAGAAAAGGAATGATGAATAAAACGGAAAATGTCATAATGCCTCTGTATCGCTCCATGGTGAGACCGCACCTTGAATACTGTGTACAATTCTGGTCGCCGCATCTCAAAAAAGATATAATTGCGATGGAGAAGGTACAGAGAAGGGCTACCAAAATGATAAGGGGAATGGAACAACTCCCCTAAGAGGAAAGACTAAAGAGGTTAGGACTTTTCAGCTTGGAGAAGAGACGACTGAGGGGGGATATGATAGAGGTGTTTAAAATCATGAGAGGTCTAGAACGGGTAGATGTGAATCAGTTATTTACTCTTTCGGATAGTAGAAAGACTAGGGGACACTCCATGAAGTTAGCATGGGGCACATTTAAAACTAATCGGAGAAAGTTCTTTTTTACTCAACGCACAATTAAACTCTGGAATTTGGTGTCAGAGAATGTGGTTCGTGCAGTTAGTATAGCTGTGTTTAAAAAAGGATTGGATAAGTTCTTGGAGGAGAAGTCCATTACCTGCTATTAAGTTCACTTAGAGAATAGCCACTGCCATTAGCAATGGTTACATGGAATAGACTTAGTTTTTGGGTACTTGCCAGGTTCTTATGGCCTGGATTGGCCACTGTTTGAAACAGGATGCTGGGCTTGATGGACCCTTGGTCTGACCCAGTATGGCATTTTCTTATGTTCTTATGTTCTTCACGAAGAAGAATCCGACTCCAGCCGGGGAATCGGAGGGTCATATGAATCCCTTATCTAGATTCTCTTTAATGTACTCAGACATTGCTTTAGTCTCTGGTAGCGAGACAGGGTAGGTCCTACCTCTGGGAGTCGCGGTACCTGGTAGGAGCTCAATGGGACAATTAAACTCCTGGAGTGGAGGTAGGATGTCAGCATTCTGTTTAGAGAATACATCTTGGAAGTCTTCATATGGAGCAGGTAACCCGGTCAGGGTTGTAGAGTTCAGAACTGTGACCACTGGAGGCACTTGAAGCAGGCAGCGGTTTTGGCACTGGGATCCCCACTGAATTAACTTCAGAGTTTGCCAGCTGAAGTGAGGCCCCTGTACTTGGAGCCATTGAAGTCCAAGTATTACTGGGAGCGTAGAGCACTTCAGGACATATACGAGATCTCTTCTTCATGGAGGGTTCCCATGGAGAGACGGAAGGCTGTGGTACGATGGGTGATACGTCCAGGAAGATGTTCTCCATGGATGAACGCAATGCGGAGGGGAATGTCCAAATGTTTGAGTGGGATCTGGAGCAGTTTGACGATGTCATCCAAAATGACGTTCGGGACCCCCGCCAGGCTCAGGCTCTGCAGTTTCCCGGATGAACTGGATAGGCTTGTAGAAGATGTCCAGAACCGCCACAGTACAGGCACAGACCCTCCTTCTTACGTCGAAGGCATTCTTCGGGAGACAAGCGCCTGCAGTTAATCTGCATCGGCTCTTCAGATGATGGAGGAGGTGCTGGTAAAGCCTTTAACAGAGGGTTGATAGCATGAACTGGGCAGAAGGCAGAAGGCCGAGAGACTTTGCCTCCTGATGACATTGACGTAGGCGGTGATCGATCTTGACAATCAAAGAGATGGTCATCTAGAGATGTGGGAATCTCGCGAACAGCCAGCTCATCCTTGAGGGCAGGAGATAAGTCATCCAGATAGATTGCCCGTAAACAGTCCTCTTGCCATCCCAGTTCTGTGACTAGTGTCCTGAATTCTACAGTGAATTCAGTGAGCGAATGCGAGCCTTGATGGAGATGGAGAAGCTGGTGACCCAAAACCGCCTGTCGGCCGGGGTCCTGGAAGGTCCATTTGAACACTGAGATGAAGTGGGAAAGATGATGGAGGATGTCATCCGACCATTCCCAGAGTGGAGAAGCCCATGCCAGGACCTGCCCTTCAAGGCGTGAGAGGATAAAGGTGATCTTGGTCTTCTCACTTGGAAACAATTTAGACTGTAGTGTGAACTGCATAAAGCATTGGTTAAGGAACCCTCGACAGAGGCATGGATCCCCATTGAAACGGGGTGGAGCAGGAAGGGCCAGAGATGCCTGTGAGGGTGTGGGTTGAGACCAACCCACAGCGTTGGTTCTGACGGCTTCCTCTAATTGAGACCGTAGTCTCTCCACTGATGAGGTCAATGCTTCTAAAGTTCGCTGTTGTTCTCGGACATGAGCAGCTAGGCCAGGGATGGCCTGCAAGGCAGGAGACTCCGCTGAGTCCATGGCCTTGGCAACCTGTTGCTCTGGGAGTGGACCCTTGGCCTGGTGAAGGATTGGCACAGCCCTCCGGTTGGACCTGGAGAGTGCCTGCCACCAGGAGGCGGAACACAGGAGGCTAGCTGGAGCTTCGCCAATAGCAACCCGGGATTCCCTCAGGTTGTGCCCTTGGTTACCCGGGCCACCTGGTCTTAGGTAGGCCTCGCAGGGTCTCTGAGAGAGAAAGTCCAAGGGTGTGCCCACCATGAATAAGGGTGTGCGGTCGGTGTGCAAACAGGAAAGTCCAGAGGTCGCAGGTAGCCAAAAGAGAGTATCCGAGTGTATGGCGAGAATCAAGGCCAGAGTGGTAGTCCAGAGAAGTCAGCCAAAGCAGGGTCGGTAACAAAGGTCAGTCCAGGCATGGTCAGGCAAAGGTCAAGTTCCAGGAGGAAATGAAGAATGGTCAGGTCAGGCAGTGATCAAGAGTAGTTGAAGTTCCAGGCAGAGGTCAGGTGGTGTCAGACCACTTCCTTTAGTACAGCCATCAATCAGGGCGTGCCGTGGAGGTGGGATCCGCCCCTGGCCCTTTAAGAGGCTGGGCAGTCTGCGCGCGCCTAGGGGCAGGGCTGAAGCCATGGAGGACGCCGAGCCCCGCCGTGAGGCCTGGACAGGAGGCTGAGCGCAGTGGAGCCATGGACACCGCGAAGCGACTGCGGCAGGGGAGCAGGAGAGCCTGGAGCTCGTGGACGGGAGAGCAAGGTGAGCAGGCCAGGCCACGGAGCACAACACCTCCTTGCTCACATGTGTCTTCTGCAACATGGTAATATTTGTCTTGTATCTCCATAAAGTTTGTAAAACTATATATCATTTGGTGAGCCTATGCCCACCACGTTCTATGTAACACACTTAACCAAAGGTGCTACCATACATCATAATGAAGTTAGGAAAAAAAACATCTGCACATGACCATTCCATCAGCCTTGAAACCCCCACCCCCCGCCTAGGCCTCGGCTCTTGTTATCCAAAAGCCCACCACAATATGTCTCCAAGGAAGTCAAAGATTCCCTCACTGCTAGGTCTGGCTTATTTATTTATTTATTTAAACGGTTTTATATACCGACAACCGTTTGCACATCATGTCGGTTTACATATAACTTACAACCAATGTATATATAGGCATTGCCTTTACAAAGAACAGTAAAAAATAGAACGCAGTAACAGAACAAAAACTAGATAAATTAGAAGGGGGGATTCAACTAGGAGTGACAAAGAGGGGGCGGGGGAAGGGAAAGGTTATGTACAGGGTTTAGTACAGGGTTTAGCGACAGGGTTTAGCGACAGGGTTTAGGCTTGACCATTAGGCAGGACAAGGCAGCTGCCTAGGGCATTATCAGTGGGCAGGATGCAGCTGGAGTATGCAAGGACACCATGTTCAGTTCTGGAGACCATCTCTCAGAAGATACGGAGACAGGATGGAAGCTGTCTGTATCGGAAGACTTATGAGGAAAGCCTGAAGGATGTCACGATACATGTGGGCACCAACGACATAGGAAAATGTGGGAGGGAGGTTCTGGAAGCAAAATTTAGGCTCTTAGGTAGAAAGCTTAAATCCAGAACCTCCAGGGTAGCATTCTCTGAAATGCTCCCTGTTCCACGCGCAAGTCACCAGAGGCAGGCAGAGCTCCGGAGTCTCAATGCTTGGATGAGACGATGGTGCAAGGAAGAGGGATTCAGTTTTGTTAGAAACTGGGGAACCTTTTGGGGAAGGGGGAGTCTCTTCCGAAGGGATGGGCTCCACCTTAACCAGGGTGGAACCAGACTGCTGGCGCTAACCTTTAAAAAAGAGAGAGAGCAGCTTTTAAACTAGAACAAAGGGGAAAGCCGATAGTTGCTCAGCAGCGCATGGTTCGGAGAGAGGTATCTTCAAAGGATACTAATGATGCATTAGAATTAGGGCATCCCGACAGTGAGGTTCCAATAATTAGAAAAGTAATCCAAGTGCCTGTAACTAAAAACTCACCTGAGCTAAAAAAATTCTAACTTATCCCTATCAATTAAAAAGCAGAATGAAAATACAAACAAAAAACAAACTTTGAAATGTTTGTATGCTAATGCCAGAAGTCTAAGAAGTAAGATGGGAGAATTAGAATGTATAGCAGTGAATGATGACATAGACTTAATTGGCATCTCAGAGACATGGTGGAAGGAGGATAACCAATGGGACAGTGCTATACCGGGGTACAAATTATATCGCAATGACAGAGAGGAGCACCCGGGAGGTGGTGTGGTGCTTTATGTCCGGGATGACAGAGTCCAACAGGACAAATATCCTGCATGAGACTAAATGCAAAATTGAATCTTTATGGGTAGAAATCCCTTGTGTGTCGGGGAAGACAATAGTGATAGGAGTATACTATTTATTTATTTATTTATTTATTTATTTATTTATTTATTTAACATTTTTCTATACCGAACTTCATGACAAGCTTCATATCAGGCCGGTTTACATCAAACTTACGGGTCGATACTCTAAGGCCGCGGTAGAAACAGTGCGGCAGTGTCAGGCGCACCCTCGTTCCCCGCACGCACAGTTCTCTTCACCTACCGCTCTATACTCTCTTCTAATTGCATGCAAATGCATGCCGCGGCTGCGAAGCCTTAGGCAAGCGTTAGGCCCGGGCAACCCATTTTACTGTATAGAGCGCCTATACAGTATCCTGGGTTTGCGGGCCTAACGCTTCACGGCCGCGCTGGTATCTGTCATTTCAAATGTCATTTCAAATGACATTTCAAATGACATTTCAAATGCCTGGATGAATGCACGGCAGTGAATGAATGCCCGTGCTCATGCCTTGAGCGCCGAAATCGCACGGGCATTCATTCACTGCCGGCGGGGGCCGTGCATTCATCCAGGCAGAGGGAGCCGGAGGCCGCTTTCGCCGCCGGCTCCCTCTGCCTGGATGAATGCACGCCCACCCGGCCGCCTTGAGCGCCGAAATCGGGAGGAGAGGAGAAGGGAGAAGGGACTATCGTAGCAGGCCCGAGCCTTGCTACTTTTTCAGTTTTTTGGTTTTTTTTTGCTTCGGGAGGAGGGGACAGGACTGGGGCTGCACCGGAGACTGGATGGGGCCAGGGCAGGTAAGCAATGTTTTTACACTTTTTTTACACCATTTTTTACACTTTATTCCCGTTTTAATTTTCGAACACCACACTAACACCAAGTAGAGGGTAGCGGTAAACTAACAGGTTAAGGACGCGGCAAAACAGCGGGTTACAAAGGAGATAATCTGAGCGCGCGTCACAGTATCGGAGGGGAATAGCTAATTCCTTCATTATACAGCTAATTCGTTCATTTACATATCATATACATGCTGCGTGCGGAAAGGGTTATGCGTCTGTTTTAAGAAGCGCTAAGGACGCGTGAAACTGGAGACTGTATCGCTGAATCACCTTACACGTCCGAATTGTGCGCTCCCAGCAAGTTACAGACGGGAAATCTTTAAGCGCACGTTACAGTATCGACCTGTTAGGGATTAACTGATCATAACCATGTAACAGGAAGGCCGAAGCGCAGATACAAATAACAGGGAGAATGAACTTGGGGGCTAGGGTAGCCAGGAAATAAAGGATACTACCGTCCACCTGGTCAAGATGGTGAGACAGACAGTGAAATGCTAAGAAAAATTAGGGAAGCTAACCAAATTGGTAGTGCGGTAATAATGGGAGACTTCAATTACCCCAATATTGACTGGGTAAATGTATCATCGGGACACGCTAGAGAGATAACGTTTCTGGATGGAATAAATGATAGCTTTATGGAGCAATTGGTTCAGGAACCGACGAGAGAGGGAGCAATTTTAGATCTAATTCTCAGTGGAGCACAGGACTTGGTGAGAGAGGTAACGGTGGTGGGGCCGCTTGGCAATAGTGATCATAATATGATCAAATTGAATTAATAACTGGAACAGGAATAGTATGCAAATCCACGGCTTTCGTGCTAAACTTTCAAAAGGGAAACTTTTAGGGATGTGAATCGTTTTTCAACGATTAAAATTATCGTCCGATAATTTTAATATCGTCTTAAATCATTATAGAACACAATACAATAGAAATACAATACAATAGAAATTCTAACGATTTATTGTTAAAAATCGTTAAATTGTGTTAGTGCGCACTAACTCCCGTTAGTGCGCACTAACAGAAAATGATACAAATTGACACTTTCCAGGTCAGTGAAGGTCAGTTAGGAATGAATATGTATTCCTATTGGCTGGCTGCCCTCTTATCTATTGATGTTACCAAGGTTCCCACTGAGGTGATGGTTGGGGGGATGGGAAATGGAACTGGAAACTCATGAACACCAACAGAAAATGATACAAATTGTTGACATTTCCCAGGTCAGTAAAGGTCACTTAGGAATGAATATGTATTCCTATTGGCTGACTGTGCTCTTATCTATTGATGTTACCAAGGTTCCCACTGAGGTAATGGTTGGGGGGATGTGAAATGGAAACAGTTGGAAGCTTGACAAAAAAAGTAATGTGATGATCATCACTCATTGACTCCAGTTTGGGGACAAGGCAGGTCTCCTTTACTGCACACATTGACTCCAGCTGGGGAAAATGGCAGGTCTCCTTTACTGCACACATTGATTCCAGCTTGGGGATAAGGCAGGTCTCCTTTACTGCACACATTGACTCCAGCTTGTGGAAAAGGCAGGTCTCCTTTACAGCACACTGACTCCAGCTTGGGGACAAGGCAGGTCTCCTTTACTGCACCCATTGACTCTAGCTTGGGTACAAGGCAGGTCTCCTTTCCTGCACACATTGACTCCAGCTTGTGGACAAGGCAGATCTCCTTTACTGCACATACTGACTCCAGCTGGGGAAAAGGCAGGTCTCCTTTCCTGCACACATTGACTCCAGCTTGGGGAAAAGGCAGGTCTCCTTTACTGCACACATTGATTCCAGCTTGGGGAAAAGGCAGGTCACCTTTTCTGCACACACTGACTCTAGCCTGGGGATAAGACAGGTCTCCTTTACAACACATTGACTCCAGCTTGGGGAAAAGGCAGGTCTCCTTTCCTGCACACATTGACTCCAGCTTGGGTACATGGCAGGTCTCCTTTCCTGCACACATTGACTCCAGCTTGGGGAAAAGGCAGGTCTCCTTTACAGCACATTGACTCCAGCTTGGGGAAAAGGCAGGTCTCCTTTCCTGCACACATTGACTCCAGCTTGGGTACATGGCAGGTCTCCTTTCCTGCACACATTGACTCCAGCTTGGGGAAAAGGCAGGTCTCCTTTACAGCACATTGACTCCAGCTTGGGGAAAAGGCAGGTCTCCTTTACTGCACACATTGATTCCAGCTTGGGGATAAGGCAGATCTCCTTTACTGCACACACTGACTCCAGCTGGGGAAAAGGCAGGTCTCCTTTCCTGCACACATTGACTCCAGCTTGTGGAAAAGGCAGGTCTCCTTTACTGCACACATTGACTCCAGCTTGTGGAAAAGGCAGGTCTACCTTACTGCACACACTGACTCCAGCTTGGGGACAAGGTAGATCTCCTTTACTGCACCCATTGACTCCAGCTTGGGTACAAGGCAGGTCTCCTTTCCTGCACACATTGACTCCAGCTTGTGGACAAGGCAGATCTCCTTTACTGCACATACTGACTCCAGCTGGGGAAAAGGCAGGTCTCCTTTACAGCACATTGACTCCAGCTTGGGGAAAAGGCAGGTCTCCTTTACTGCACACATTGATTCCAGCTTGGGGATAAGGCAGGTCTCCTATACTGCGTGATGGTAATGTGTGATGGTAAATGGAATGTGTGATGGTAAATGGAACCTTCTCTGAAGAGAGAGCGGTTTTAAGTGGTGTACCGCAAGGATCGGTGTTGGGACCGGTCCTGTTCAATATCTTTGTGAGCGACATTGCGGACGGGATAGAAGGTAAGGTTTGTCTTTTTGCGGATGACACTAAGATCTGCAACAGAGTGGACACGCCGGAAGGAGTGGAGAGAATGAGACAGGATCTAAGGAAACTGGAAGAGTGGTCGAAGATATGGCAGCTGAGATTCAATGCCAAGAAGTGCAAAGTCATGCATATGGGGAGTGGAAATCCAAATGAACTGTATTCAATGGGGGGGGAAAGGCTGATGTGCACGGAGCAGGAGAGGGACCTTGGGGTGATGGTGTCTAATGATCTGAAGTCGGCGAAACAATGCGACAAGGCGATAGCTAAAGCCAGAAGAATGCTGGGCTGCATAGAGAGAGGAATATCGAGTAAGAAAAGGGAAGTGATTATTCCCTTGTACAGGTCCTTGGTGAGGCCTCACCTGGAGTACTGTGTTCAGTTCTGGAGACCGTACCTTCAAAAAGACAAAGACAAGATGGAGGCGGTACAGAGAAGGGCGACCAGGAAGGTGGAGGATCTTCATCGGATGACGTACGAGGAGAGATTGAAGAATCTAAATATGTACACCCTGGAGGAAAGGAGGAGCAGAGGTGATATGATACAGACTTTCAGATACTTGAAAGGTGTTAATGATCAAAAGACAACGACAAACCTTTTCCTAAGGAAAAAAATCAGCAGAACCAGGGGTCACGATTTGAAGCTCCAGGGAGGAAGATTCAGAACCAATGTCAGGAAGTATTTCTTCACGGAGAGGGTGGTGGATGCCTGGAATGCCCTTCCGGAGGATGTGGTGAAGACCAGAACTGTGAAGGACTTCAAAGGGGCGTGGGATAAACACTGTGGATCCATAAAGTCAAGAGGCTGCCAATGAAGAGTGGGTGACTCGCCAGAATGATGGCTACTGCCTGGAGTCAATACCCTTATTAAATAAACATACACAGGCTTGACTCCAACATCGCTCTAAGCTTCAACAGCAAGAGGAAATGTGGAAAAAAGGATTCACACTCACAAAGAGGGGAGTAGCTGGCTTGTTACGGCGGTTACTACCCCAAATCAAATAAGCCTGATACTTCACTTTCAATGCATATACAGCATAGTTCTCTGATTCAACGGCAGGGGAGAAGAAAAGAGGGTTCGCACTCACAAAGCGGGGAGTAGCTGGCTTGTTACAGCGGTTACTACCCCAAACCAAATGGGCCTGATACTTCACTTTCGATGCACATCCAGCATGGCTCTCTGCTTCAACGGCATGGGAGAAGACTTATACGTCACGCATATCCAGCATAGCTCCCTGCTTCAACGGCAGGGGAGAAGAAAAACAACCAATAAGGGCTAATAACATAGTCTGGGTAAAACAAATAAGCATGGGTGCAGCTTGCTTATTGCGGCGGCTACTACCCCAAACTAATCAAGCTAGATATTTCACTTGGATGCAGCTCCATCACTGCTCTCTACATTAAAGGTGGGGATGGAAGGGAAATAGAACCAAGAGCTAAGAGAAACAGATAAGTATGAGAGAAAATATGTGTGAAGCTTGCTGGGCAGACTAGATGGGCCATTTGGTCTTCTTCTGCCGTCATTTCTATATGTTTCTATATATATACTGCACACATTGACTCCAGCTTGTGGACAAGGCAGATCTCCTTTCTGCACACACTGACTCCAGCTTGGGGAAAAGGCAGGTCTCCTTTCCTGCACACATTGACTCCAGCTTGTGGAAAAGGCAGGTCTCCTTTACTGCACACATTGACTCCAGCTTGTGGAAAAGGCAGGTCTACTTTACTGCACACATTGACTCCAGCTTGGGGACAAGGTAGATCTCCTTTACTGCACCCATTGACTCCAGCTTGGGTACAAGGCAGGTCTCCTTTCCTGCACACATTGACTCCAGCTTGTGGACAAGGCAGATCTCCTTTACTGCACACACTGTGATCTTTCTGCACTGTGTGCAGGAAGATCACAACACTCCTGGTATTAATAGGGATAGGGCACTGTGTGCAGGAAGATCACAACACTCCTGGTATTAATAGGGATAGGGCACTGTGTGCAAGAAGATCACAACACCCCTGGTATCAGGGTTAGGGCACTGTGTGCAGGAAGATCACAACACTCCTGGTATTAATAGGGATAGGGCACTGTTTACATGAAGATCACAACACCCCTGGTGCCAGGGTTAGGGCACTGTGTGCAGGAAGATCACAACACCCCTGGTATCAGGGTTAGGGCACAAGTTCTAGTCACATTGACTGATCACATTACTTTTTTTGTCAAGCTACCAACTGTTTCCATTTCCCATCCCCCATATACTGTCAGTGGGAACCTTGGTAACATGAATAAATAAGAGGGCAGCCAATAGGAATACATATTCATTCCTAAACTGACCTTAACTGACCTGAAAAGTGTCAAATTGTATCATTTTCTGTTAGTGCGCACTAACGGGAGTTAGTGCGCACTAATCGGAAAAAACGATTTTTAACGATTTTTTAACTAAAAAATCGTGCCAAACACGATTTTCTTCTCCTGCCAGACGATTTTGATCGCTAAGACGATAGGGCACACGATTCACATCCCTAGAAACTTTGATAAAATGAGAAAAATTGTTAGAAAAAAAACTGAAAGGAGCAGCTACAAAAGTAAAAAAAATGTGCAAGAGGCGTGGTCACTGTTAAAAAAAATACCATTCTAGAAACACAGTCCAAATGTATTCCACACATTAAGAAAGGTGGAAAGAAGGCAAAACGATTACCAGCATGGTTAAAAGGGGAGGTGAAAGAAGCTATTTTAGCCAAAAGATCTTCATTCAAAAATTGGAAGAAGGATCCAACAGAAGAAAATAGGATAATGCATAAACGGCAATTTAAATGTAAGACATTGATAAGACAGGCTAAGAGAGAATTTGAAAAGAAGTTGGCCGTAGAGGCAAAAAACTCACAGTAAAAACTTTTTAAAATATATCCGAAGTCAGCTGGACTGTTAGATGATCAAGGGGTTAAAGGGGCACTTAGAGAAGATAAGGCCATCGCGGAAAGATTAAATGATTTCTTTGCTTCGGTGTTTATTGAAGAGGATGTCGGGGAGGTACACGTACTGGAGAAGGTTTTCATGGGCAATGATTCAGATGGACTGAATCAAATCAAGGTGAACCTAGAAGACGTGGTAGACCTGATTGACAAACTGAAGAGTAGTAAATCACCTGGACCGGATGGTATACACCCCAGAGTTCTGAAGGAACTAAAAAATGAAATTTCAGACCTATTAGTAAACATTTGTAACCTATCATTAAAATCATCCATTGCACCTGAAGACTGGAGGATAGCTAATGTAACCCCAAATATTTAAAAAGGGCCCCAGGGGCGATCCGGGAAACCACAGACCATTAGCCTGACTTCAGTGCCAGGAAAATAGTGGAAAGTGTTCTAAACATCAAAATCACAGAACATATTGAAAGACATGGTTTAATGGAACAAAGTCAGCATGGCTTTACCCAGGGCAAGTCTTGCCTCACAAATCTGCTTCACTTTTTTGAAGGAGTTAATAAACATGTGGATAAAGGTGAACCGGTAGATATAGTATACTTGGATTTTCAGAAGGCGTTTGACAAAGTTCCTCATGAGAGGCTTCTAGGAAAAGTAAAAAGTCATGGGATAGGTGGCGATGTCCTTTCGTGGATTGCAAACTGGCTAAAAGACAGGAAACAGAGAGTAGGATTAAATGGGCAATTTTCTCAGTGGAAGGGAAGTGGACAGTGGAGTGCCTCAGGGATCTGTATTGGGACCCTTACTGTTCAATATATTTATAAATGATCTGGAAAGAAATACGACGAGTGAGATAATCAAATTTGCAGATGACACAAAATTGTTCAGAGTAGTTAAATCACAAGCAGATTGTGATAAATTGCAGGAAGACCTTGTGAGACTGGAAAATTGGGCATCCAAATGGCAGATGAAATTTAATGTGGATAAGTGCAAGGTGATGCATATAGGGAAAAATAACCCATGCTATAATACACGATGTTGGGTTCCATATTAGGTGCTACAACCCAAGAAAGAGATCTAGGTGTCATAGTGGATAACACATTGAAATCGTCGGTTCAGTGTGCTGCGGCAGTCAAAAAAGCAAACAGAATGTTGGGAATTATTAGAAAAGGAATGATGAATAAAACGGAAAATGTCATAATGCCTCTGTATCGCTCCATGGTGAGACCGCACCTTGAATACTGTGTACAATTCTGGTCGCCGCATCTCAAAAAAGATATAATTGCGATGGAGAAGGTACAGAGAAGGGCTACCAAATGATAAGGGGAATGGAACAACTCCCCTAAGAGGAAAGACTAAAGAGGTTAGGACTTTTCAGCTTGGAGAAGAGACGACTGAGGGGGGATATGATAGAGGTGTTTAAAATCATGAGAGGTCTAGAACGGGTAGATGTGAATCAGTTATTTACTCTTTCGGATAGTAGAAAGACTAGGGGACACTCCATGAAGTTAGCATGGGGCCACATTTAAAACTAATCGGAGAAAGTTCTTTTTTACTCAACGCACAATTAAACTCTGGAATTTGGTGTCAGAGAATGTGGTTTCGTGCAGTTAGTATAGCTGTGTTTAAAAAAGGATTGGATAAGTTCTTGGAGGAGAAGTCCATTACCTGCTATTAAGTTCACTTAGAGAATAGCCACTGCCATTAGCAATGGTTACATGGAATAGACTTAGTTTTTGGGTACTTGCCAGGTTCTTATGGCCTGGATTGGCCACTGTTTGAAACAGGATGCTGGGCTTGATGACCCTTGGTCTGACCCAGTATGGCATTTTCTTATGTTCTTATGTTCTTCACGAAGAAGAATCCGACTCCAGCCGGGGAATCGGAGGGTCATATGACTCCCTTATCTAGATTCTCTTTTAATGTACTCAGACATTGCTTTAGTCTCTGGTAGCGAGACAGGGTAGGTCCTACCTCTGGGAGTCGCGGGGTACCTGGTAGGAGCTCAATGGGACAATTAAACTCCTGGAGTGGAGGGTAGGATGTCAGCATTCTGTTTAGAGAATACATCTTGGAAGTCTTCATATGGAGCAGGTAACCCGGTCAGGGTTGTAGAGTTCAGAACTGTGACCACTGGAGGCACTTGAAGCAGGCAGCGGTTTTGGCACTGGGATCCCCACTTGAATTAACTTCAGAGTTTGCCAGCTGAAGTGAGGCCCCTGTACTTGGAGCCATTGAAGTCCAAGTATTACTGGGAGCGTAGAGCACTTCAGGACATATACGAGATCTCTTCTTCATGGAGGGTTCCCATGGAGAGACGGAAGGCTGTGGTACGATGGGTGATACGTCCAGGAAGATGTTCTCCATGGATGAACGCAATGCGGAGGGAATGTCCAAATGTTTGAGTGGGATCTGGAGCAGTTTGACGATGTCATCCCAAATGACGTTCGGGACCCCCGCCAGGCTCAGGCTCTGCAGTTTCCCGGATGAACTGGATAGGCTTGTAGAAGATGTCCAGAACCGCCACAGTACAGGCACAGACCCTCCTTCTTACGTCGAAGGCATTCTTCGGGAGACAAGCGCCTGCAGTTAATCTGCATCGGCTCTTCAGATGATGGAGGAGGTGCTGGTAAAGCCTTTAACAGAGGGTTGATAGCATGAACTGGGCAGAAGGCAGAAGGCCGAGAGACTTTGCCTCCTGATGACATTGACGTAGGCGGTGATCGATCTTGACAATCAAAGAGATGGTCATCTAGAGATGTGGGAATCTCGCGAACAGCCAGCTCATCCTTGAGGGCAGGAGATAAGTCATCCAGATAGATTGCCCGTAAACAGTCCTCTTGCCATCCCAGTTCTGTGACTAGTGTCCTGAATTCTACAGTGAATTCAGTGAGCGAATGCGAGCCTTGATGGAGATGGAGAAGCTGGTGACCCAAAACCGCCTGTCGGCCGGGGTCCTGGAAGGTCCATTTGAACACTGAGATGAAGTGGGAAAGATGATGGAGGATGTCATCCGACCATTCCCAGAGTGGAGAAGCCCATGCCAGGACCTGCCCTTCAAGGCGTGAGAGGATAAAGGTGATCTTGGTCTTCTCACTTGGAAACAATTTAGACTGTAGTGTGAACTGCATAAAGCATTGGTTAAGGAACCCTCGACAGAGGCATGGATCCCCATTGAAACGGGGTGGAGCAGGAAGGGCCAGAGATGCCTGTGAGGGTGTGGGTTGAGACCAACCCACAGCGTTGGTTCTGACGGCTTCCCTCTAATGAGACCGTAGTCTCTCCACTGATGAGGTCAATGCTTCTAAAGTTCGCTGTTGTTCTCGGACATGAGCAGCTAGGCCCAGGGATGGCCTGCAAGGCAGGAGACTCCGCTGAGTCCATGGCCTTGGCAACCTGTTGCTCTGGGAGTGGACCCTTGGCCTGGTGAAGGATTGGCACAGCCCTCCGGTTGGACCTGGAGAGTGCCTGCCACCAGGAGGCGGAACACAGGAGGCTAGCTGGAGCTTCGCCAATAGCAACCCGGGATTCCCTCAGGTTGTGCCCTTGGTTACCCGGGCCACCTGGTCTTAGGTAGGCCTCGCAGGGTCTCTGAGAGAGAAAGTCCAAGGGTGTGCCCACCATGAATAAGGGTGTGCGGTCGGTGTGCAAACAGGAAAGTCCAGAGGTCGCAGGTAGCCAAAAGAGAGTATCCGAGTGTATGGCGAGAATCAAGGCCAGAGTGGTAGTCCAGAGAAGTCAGCCAAAGCAGGGTCGGTAACAAAGGTCAGTCCAGGCATGGTCAGGCAAAGGTCAAGTTCCAGGAGGAAATGAAGAATGGTCAGGTCAGGCAGTGATCAAGAGTAGTTGAAGTTCCAGGCAGAGGTCAGGTGGTGTCAGACCACTTCCTTTAGTACAGCCATCAATCAGGGCGTGCCGTGGAGGTGGGATCCGCCCCTGGCCCTTTAAGAGGCTGGGCAGTCTGCGCGCGCCTAGGGGCAGGGCTGAAGCCATGGAGGACGCCGAGCCCCGCCGTGAGGCCCTGGACAGGAGGCTGAGCGCAGTGGAGCCATGGACACCGCGAAGCGACTGCGGCAGGGGAGCAGGAGAGCCTGGAGCTCGTGGACGGGAGAGCAAGGTGAGCAGGCCAGGCCACGGAGCACAACACCTCCTTGCTCACATGTGTCTTCTGCAACATGGTAATATTTGTCTTGTATCTCCATAAAGTTTGTAAAACTATATATCATTTGGTGAGCCTATGCCCACCACGTTCTATGTAACACACTTAACCAAAGGTGCTACCATACATCATAATGAAGTTAGGAAAAAAAACATCTGCACATGACCATTCCATCAGCCTTGAAACCCCCCACCCCCGCCTAGGCCTCGGCTCTTGTTATCCAAAGCCCACCACAATATGTCTCCAAGGACGTCAAAGATTCCCTCACTGCTAGGTCTGGCTTATTTATTTATTTATTTAAACGGTTTTATATACGACAACCGTTTGCACATCATGTCGGTTTACATATAACTTACAACCAATGTATATATAGGCATTGCCTTTACAAAGAACAGTAAAAAATAGAACGCAGGTAACAGAACAAAAACTAGATAAATTAGAAGGGGGGATTCAACTAGGAGTGACAAAGAGGGGGCGGGGGAAGGGAAAGGTTATGTACAGGGTTTAGTACAGGGTTTAGCGACAGGGTTTAGCGACAGGGTTTAGGCTTGACCATTAGGCAGGACAAGGCAGCTGCCTAGGGCATTATCAGTGGGCAGGATGCAGCTGGAGTATGCAAGGACACCATGTTCAGTTCTGGAGACCATCTCTCAGAAGATACGGAGACAGGATGGAAGCTGTCCAGAGAAAGGTGACCAAAATAGTGTATGGTCTGTATCGGAAGACTTATGAGGAAAGCCTGAAGGATGTCACGATACATGTGGGCACCAACGACATAGGAAAATGTGGGAGGGAGGTTCTGGAAGCCAAATTTAGGCTCTTAGGTAGAAAGCTTAAATCCAGAACCTCCAGGGTAGCATTCTCTGAAATGCTCCCTGTTCCACGCGCAAGTCACCAGAGGCAGGCAGAGCTCCGAGTCTCAATGCTTGGATGAGACGATGGTGCAAGGAAGAGGGATTCAGTTTTGTTAGAAACTGGGGAACCTTTTGGGGAAGGGGGAGTCTCTTCCGAAGGGATGGGCTCCACCTTAACCAGGGTGGAACCAGACTGCTGGCGCTAACCTTTAAAAAAGAGAGAGAGCAGCTTTTAAACTAGAACAAAGGGGAAAGCCGATAGTTGCTCAGCAGCGCATGGTTCGGAGAGAGGTATCTTCAAAGGATACTAATGATGCATTAGAATTAGGGCATCCCGACAGTGAGGTTCCAATAATTAGAAAAGTAATCCAAGTGCCTGTAACTAAAAACTCACCTGAGCTAAAAAAATTCTAACTTATCCCTATCAATTAAAAAGCAGAATGAAAATACAAACAAAAAACAAACTTTGAAATGTTTGTATGCTAATGCCAGAAGTCTAAGAAGTAAGATGGGAGAATTAGAATGTATAGCAGTGAATGATGACATAGACTTAATTGGCATCTCAGAGACATGGTGGAAGGAGGATAACCAATGGGACAGTGCTATACCGGGGTACAAATTATATCGCAATGACAGAGAGGAGCACCCGGGAGGTGGTGTGGTGCTTTATGTCCGGGATGACAGAGTCCAACAGGACAAATATCCTGCATGAGACTAAATGCAAAATTGAATCTTTATGGGTAGAAATCCCTTGTGTGTCGGGGAAGACAATAGTGATAGGAGTATACTATTTATTTATTTATTTATTTATTTATTTATTTATTTATTTAACATTTTTCTATACCGAACTTCATGACAAGCTTCATATCAGGCCGGTTTACATCAAACTTACGGGTCGATACTCTAAGGCCGCGGTAGAAAACAGTGCGGCAGTGTCAGGCGCACCCTCGTTCCCCGCACGCACAGTTCTCTTCACCTACCGCTCTATACTCTCTTCTAATTGCATGCAAATGCATGCCGCGGCTGCGAAGCCTTAGGCAAGCGTTAGGCCCGGGCAACCCATTTTACTGTATAGAGCGCCTATACAGTATCCTGGGTTGCGGGCCTAACGCTTCACGGCCGCGCTGGTATCTGTCATTTCAAATGTCATTTCAAATGACATTTCAAATGACATTTCAAATGCCTGGATGAATGCACGGCAGTGAATGAATGCCCGTGCTCATGCCTTGAGCGCCGAAATCGCACGGGCATTCATTCACTGCCGGCGGGGGCCGTGCATTCATCCAGGCAGAGGGAGCCGGAGGCCGCTTTCGCCGCCGGCTCCCTCTGCCTGGATGAATGCACGCCCACCCGGCCGCCTTGAGCGCCGAAATCGGGAGGAGAGGAGAAGGGAGAAGGGACTATCGTAGCAGGCCCGAGCCTTGCTACTTTTTCAGTTTTTTGGTTTTTTTTTGCTTCGGGAGGAGGGGACAGGACTGGGGCTGCACCGGAGACTGGATGGGGCCAGGGCAGGTAAGCAATGTTTTTACACTTTTTTTACACCATTTTTTACACTTTATTCCCGTTTTAATTTTCGAACACCACACTAACACCAAGTAGAGGGTAGCGGTAAACTAACAGGTTAAGGACGCGGCAAAACAGCGGGTTACAAAGGAGATAATCTGAGCGCGCGTCACAGTATCGGAGGGGAATAGCTAATTCCTTCATTATACAGCTAATTCGTTCATTTACATATCATATACATGCTGCGTGCGGAAAGGGTTATGCGTCTGTTTTAAGAAGCGCTAAGGACGCGTGAAACTGGAGACTGTATCGCTGAATCACCTTACACGTCCGAATTGTGCGCTCCCAGCAAGTTACAGACGGGAAATCTTTAAGCGCACGTTACAGTATCGACCTGTTAGGGATTAACTGATCATAACCATGTAACAGGAAGGCCGAAGCGCAGATACAAATAACAGGGAGAATGAACTTGGGGGCTAGGGTAGCCAGGAAATAAAGGATACTACCGTCCACCTGGTCAAGATGGTGAGACAGACAGTGAAATGCTAAGAAAAATTAGGGAAGCTAACCAAATTGGTAGTGCGGTAATAATGGGAGACTTCAATTACCCCAATATTGACTGGGTAAATGTATCATCGGGACACGCTAGAGAGATAACGTTTCTGGATGGAATAAATGATAGCTTTATGGAGCAATTGGTTCAGGAACCGACGAGAGAGGGAGCAATTTTAGATCTAATTCTCAGTGGAGCACAGGACTTGGTGAGAGAGGTAACGGTGGTGGGGCCGCTTGGCAATAGTGATCATAATATGATCAAATTGAATTAATAACTGGAACAGGAATAGTATGCAAATCCACGGCTTTCGTGCTAAACTTTCAAAAGGGAAACTTTTAGGGATGTGAATCGTTTTTCAACGATTAAAATTATCGTCGATAATTTTAATATCGTCTTAAATCGTTATAGAACACAATACAATAGAAATACAATACAATAGAAATTCTAACGATTTATTGTTAAAAATCGTTAAATTGTGTTAGTGCGCACTAACTCCCGTTAGTGCGCACTAACAGAAAATGATACAAATTGACACTTTCCAGGTCAGTGAAGGTCAGTTAGGAATGAATATGTATTCCTATTGGCTGGCTGCCCTCTTATCTATTGATGTTACCAAGGTTCCCACTGAGGTGATGGTTGGGGGGATGGGAAATGGAACTGGAAACTCATGAACACCAACAGAAAATGATACAAATTGTTGACATTTCCCAGGTCAGTAAAGGTCACTTAGGAATGAATATGTATTCCTATTGGCTGACTGTGCTCTTATCTATTGATGTTACCAAGGTTCCCACTGAGGTAATGGTTGGGGGGATGTGAAATGGAACAGTTGGAAGCTTGACAAAAAAAGTAATGTGATGATCATCACTCATTGACTCCAGTTTGGGGACAAGGCAGGTCTCCTTTACTGCACACATTGACTCCAGCTGGGGAAAATGGCAGGTCTCCTTTACTGCACACATTGATTCCAGCTTGGGGATAAGGCAGGTCTCCTTTACTGCACACATTGACTCCAGCTTGTGGAAAAGGCAGGTCTCCTTTACAGCACACTGACTCCAGCTTGGGGACAAGGCAGGTCTCCTTTACTGCACCCATTGACTCTAGCTTGGGTACAAGGCAGGTCTCCTTTCCTGCACACATTGACTCCAGCTTGTGGACAAGGCAGATCTCCTTTACTGCACATACTGACTCCAGCTGGGGAAAAGGCAGGTCTCCTTTCCTGCACACATTGACTCCAGCTTGGGGAAAAGGCAGGTCTCCTTTACTGCACACATTGATTCCAGCTTGGGGAAAAGGCAGGTCACCTTTTCTGCACACACTGACTCTAGCCTGGGGATAAGACAGGTCTCCTTTACAACACATTGACTCCAGCTTGGGGAAAAGGCAGGTCTCCTTTCCTGCACACATTGACTCCAGCTTGGGTACATGGCAGGTCTCCTTTCCTGCACACATTGACTCCAGCTTGGGGAAAAGGCAGGTCTACTTTACAGCACATTGACTCCAGCTTGGGGAAAAGGCAGGTCTCCTTTACTGCACACATTGATTCCAGCTTGGGGATAAGGCAGATCTCCTTTACTGCACACACTGACTCCAGCTGGGGAAAAGGCAGGTCTCCTTTCCTGCACACATTGACTCCAGCTTGTGGAAAAGGCAGGTCTCCTTTACTGCACACATTGACTCCAGCTTGTGGAAAAGGCAGGTCTACCTTACTGCACACACTGACTCCAGCTTGGGGACAAGGTAGATCTCCTTTACTGCACCCATTGACTCCAGCTTGGGTACAAGGCAGGTCTCCTTCCTGCACACATTGACTCCAGCTTGTGGACAAGGCAGATCTCCTTTACTGCACATACTGACTCCAGCTGGGGAAAAGGCAGGTCTCCTTTACAGCACATTGACTCCAGCTTGGGGAAAAGGCAGGTCTCCTTTACAGCACATTGACTCCAGCTTGGGGAAAAGGCAGGTCTCCTTTACTGCACACATTGATTCCAGCTTGGGGATAAGGCAGGTCTCCTATACTGCGTGATGGTAATGTGTGATGGTAAATGGAATGTGTGATGGTAAATGGAACCTTCTCTGAAGAGAGAGCGGTTTTAAGTGGTGTACCGCAAGGATCGGTGTTGGGACCGGTCCTGTTCAATATCTTTGTGAGCGACATTGCGGACGGGATAGAAGGTAAGGTTTGTCTTTTTGCGGATGACACTAAGATCTGCAACAGAGTGGACACGCCGGAAGGAGTGGAGAGAAATGAGACAGGATCTAAGGAAACTGGAAGAGTGGTCGAAGATATGGCAGCTGAGATTCAATGCCAAGAAGTGCAAAGTCATGCATATGGGGAGTGGAAATCCAAATGAACTGTATTCAATGGGGGGGGAAAGGCTGATGTGCACGGAGCAGGAGAGGGACCTTGGGGTGATGGTGTCTAATGATCTGAAGTCGGCGAAACAATGCGACAAGGCGATAGCTAAAGCCAGAAGAATGCTGGGCTGCATAGAGAGAGGAATATCGAGTAAGAAAAGGGAAGTGATTATTCCCTTGTACAGGTCCTTGGTGAGGCCTCACCTGGAGTACTGTGTTCAGTTCTGGAGACCGTACCTTCAAAAAGACAAAGACAAGATGGAGGCGGTACAGAGAAGGGCGACCAGGAAGGTGGAGGATCTTCATCGGATGACGTACGAGGAGAGATTGAAGAATCTAAATATGTACACCCTGGAGGAAAGGAGGAGCAGAGGTGATATGATACAGACTTTCAGATACTTGAAAGGTGTTAATGATCAAAAGACAACGACAAACCTTTTCCTAAGGAAAAAAATCAGCAGAACCAGGGGTCACGATTTGAAGCTCCAGGGAGGAAGATTCAGAACCAATGTCAGGAAGTATTTCTTCACGGAGAGGGTGGTGGATGCCTGGAATGCCCTTCCGGAGGATGTGGTGAAGACCAGAACTGTGAAGGACTTCAAAGGGGCGTGGGATAAACACTGTGGATCCATAAAGTCAAGAGGCTGCCAATGAAGAGTGGGTGACTCGCCAGAATGATGGCTACTGCCTGGAGTCAATACCCTTATTAAATAAACATACACAGGCTTGACTCCAACATCGCTCTAAGCTTCAACAGCAAGAGGAAATGTGGAAAAAAAGGATTCACACTCACAAAGAGGGGAGTAGCTGGCTTGTTACGGCGGTTACTACCCCAAATCAAATAAGCCTGATACTTCACTTTCAATGCATATACAGCATAGTTCTCTGATTCAACGGCAGGGGAGAAGAAAAGAGGGTTCGCACTCACAAAGCGGGGAGTAGCTGGCTTGTTACAGCGGTTACTACCCCAAACCAAATGGGCCTGATACTTCACTTTCGATGCACATCCAGCATGGCTCTCTGCTTCAAACGGCATGGGAGAAGACTTATACGTCACGCATATCCAGCATAGCTCCCTGCTTCAACGGCAGGGGAGAAGAAAAACAACCAATAAGGGCTAATAACATAGTCTGGGTAAACACATAAGCATGGGTGCAGCTTGCTTATTGCGGCGGCTACTACCCCAAACTAATCAAGCTAGATATTTCACTTGGATGCAGCTCCATCACTGCTCTCTACATTAAAGGTGGGGATGGAAGGGAAATAGAACCAAGAGCTAAGAGAAACAGATAAGTATGAGAGAAAATATGTGTGAAGCTTGCTGGGCAGACTAGATGGGCCATTTGGTCTTCTTCTGCCGTCATTTCTATATGTTTCTATATATATACTGCACACATTGACTCCAGCTTGTGGACAAGGCAGATCTCCTTTTCTGCACACACTGACTCCAGCTTGGGGAAAGGCAGGTCTCCTTTCCTGCACACATTGACTCCAGCTTGTGGAAAAGGCAGGTCTCCTTTACTGCACACATGACTCCAGCTTGTGGAAAAGGCAGGTCTACTTTACTGCACACATTGACTCCAGCTTGGGGACAAGGTAGATCTCCTTTACTGCACCCATTGACTCCAGCTTGGGTACAAGGCAGGTCTCCTTTCCTGCACACATTGACTCCAGCTTGTGGACAAGGCAGATCTCCTTTACTGCACACACTGTGATCTTTCTGCACTGTGTGCAGGAAGATCACAACACTCCTGGTATTAATAGGGATAGGGCACTGTGTGCAGGAAGATCACAACACTCCTGGTATTAATAGGGATAGGGCACTGTGTGCAAGAAGATCACAACACCCCTGGTATCAGGGTTAGGGCACTGTGGTGCAGGAAGATCACAACACTCCTGGTATTAATAGGGATAGGGCACTGTTTACATGAAGATCACAACACCCCTGGTGCCAGGGTTAGGGCACTGTGTGCAGGAAGATCACAACACCCCTGGTATCAGGGTTAGGGCACAAGTTCTAGTCACATTGACTGATCACATTACTTTTTTTGTCAAGCTACCAACTGTTTCCATTTCCCATCCCCCATATACTGTCAGTGGGAACCTTGGTAACATGAATAAATAAGAGGGCAGCCAATAGGAATACATATTCATTCCTAAACTGACCTTAACTGACCTGAAAAGTGTCAAATTGTATCATTTTCTGTTAGTGCGCACTAACGGGAGTTAGTGCGCACTAATCGGAAAAAAAACGATTTTTTAACGATTTTTTTAACTAAAAAATCGTGCCAAACACGATTTTCTTCTCCTGCCAGACGATTTTGATCGCTAAGACGATAGGGCACACGATTCACATCCCTAGAAACTTTGATAAAATGAGAAAAAATTGTTAGAAAAAAACTGAAAGGAGCAGCTACAAAAGTAAAAAAAATGTGCAAGAGGCGTGGTCACTGTTAAAAAAAAATACCATTCTAGAAACACAGTCCAGATGTATTCCACACATTAAGAAAGGTGGAAAGAAGGCAAACGATTACCAGCATGGTTAAAAGGGGAGGTGAAAGAAGCTATTTTAGCCAAAAGATCTTCATTCAAAAATTGGAAGAAGGATCCAACAGAAGAAAATAGGATAATGCATAAACGGCAATTTAAATGTAAGACATTGATAAGACAGGCTAAGAGAGAATTTGAAAAGAAGTTGGCCGTAGAGGCAAAAACTCACAGTAAAAACTTTTTAAAATATATCCGAAGTCAGCTGGACTGTTAGATGATCAAGGGGTTAAAGGGGCACTTAGAGAAGATAAGGCCATCGCGGAAAGATTAAATGATTTTCTTTGCTTCGGTGTTTATTGAAGAGGATGTCGGGGAGGTACACGTACTGGAGAAGGTTTTCATGGGCAATGATTCAGATGGACTGAATCAAATCAAGGTGAACCTAGAAGACGTGGTAGACCTGATTGACAAACTGAAGAGTAGTAAATCACCTGGACCGGATGGTATACACCCCAGAGTTCTGAAGGAACTAAAAAATGAAATTTCAGACCTATTAGTAAACATTTGTAACCTATCATTAAAATCATCCATTGCACCTGAAGACTGGAGGATAGCTAATGTAACCCCAATATTTAAAAAGGGCCCCAGGGGCGATCCGGGAAACCACAGACCATTAGCCTGACTTCAGTGCCAGGAAAAATAGTGGAAAGTGTTCTAAACATCAAAATCACAGAACATATTGAAAGACATGGTTTAATGGAACAAAGTCAGCATGGCTTTACCCAGGGCAAGTCTTGCCTCACAAATCTGCTTCACTTTTTTGAAGGAGTTAATAAACATGTGGATAAAGGTGAACCGGTAGATATAGTATACTTGGATTTTCAGAAGGCGTTTGACAAAGTTCCTCATGAGAGGCTTCTAGGAAAAGTAAAAAGTCATGGGATAGGTGGCGATGTCCTTTCGTGGATTGCAAACTGGCTAAAAGACAGGAAACAGAGAGTAGGATTAAATGGGCAATTTTCTCAGTGGAAGGGAGTGGACAGTGGAGTGCCTCAGGGATCTGTATTGGGACCCTTACTGTTCAATATATTTATAAATGATCTGGAAAGAAATACGACGAGTGAGATAATCAAATTTGCAGATGACACAAAATTGTTCAGAGTAGTTAAATCACAAGCAGATTGTGATAAATTGCAGGAAGACCTTGTGAGACTGGAAAATTGGGCATCCAAATGGCAGATGAAATTTAATGTGGATAAGTGCAAGGTGATGCATATAGGGAAAAATAACCCATGCTATAATTACACGATGTTGGGTTCCATATTAGGTGCTACAACCCAAGAAAGAGATCTAGGTGTCATAGTGGATAACACATTGAAATCGTCGGTTCAGTGTGCTGCGGCAGTCAAAAAAGCAAACAGAATGTTGGGAATTATTAGAAAAGGAATGATGAATAAAACGGAAAATGTCATAATGCCTCTGTATCGCTCCATGGTGAGACCGCACCTTGAATACTGTGTACAATTCTGGTCGCCGCATCTCAAAAAAGATATAATTGCGATGGAGAAGGTACAGAGAAGGGCTACCAAAATGATAAGGGGAATGGAACAACTCCCCTAAGAGGAAAGACTAAAGAGGTTAGGACTTTTCAGCTTGGAGAAGAGACGACTGAGGGGGGATATGATAGAGGTGTTTAAAATCATGAGAGGTCTAGAACGGGTAGATGTGAATCAGTTATTTACTCTTTCGGATAGTAGAAAGACTAGGGGACACTCCATGAAGTTAGCATGGGGCACATTTAAAACTAATCGGAGAAAGTTCTTTTTTACTCAACGCACAATTAAACTCTGGAATTTGGTGTCAGAGAATGTGGTTCGTGCAGTTAGTATAGCTGTGTTTAAAAAAGGATTGGATAAGTTCTTGGAGGAGAAGTCCATTACCTGCTATTAAGTTCACTTAGAGAATAGCCACTGCCATTAGCAATGGTTACATGGAATAGACTTAGTTTTTGGGTACTTGCCAGGTTCTTATGGCCTGGATTGGCCACTGTTTGAAACAGGATGCTGGGCTTGATGGACCCTTGGTCTGACCCAGTATGGCATTTTCTTATGTTCTTATGTTCTTCACGAAGAAGAATCCGACTCCAGCCGGGGAATCGGAGGGTCATATGAATCCCTTATCTAGATTCTCTTTAATGTACTCAGACATTGCTTTAGTCTCTGGTAGCGAGACAGGGTAGGTCCTACCTCTGGGAGTCGCGGTACCTGGTAGGAGCTCAATGGGACAATTAAACTCCTGGAGTGGAGGTAGGATGTCAGCATTCTGTTTAGAGAATACATCTTGGAAGTCTTCATATGGAGCAGGTAACCCGGTCAGGGTTGTAGAGTTCAGAACTGTGACCACTGGAGGCACTTGAAGCAGGCAGCGGTTTTGGCACTGGGATCCCCACTGAATTAACTTCAGAGTTTGCCAGCTGAAGTGAGGCCCCTGTACTTGGAGCCATTGAAGTCCAAGTATTACTGGGAGCGTAGAGCACTTCAGGACATATACGAGATCTCTTCTTCATGGAGGGTTCCCATGGAGAGACGGAAGGCTGTGGTACGATGGGTGATACGTCCAGGAAGATGTTCTCCATGGATGAACGCAATGCGGAGGGGAATGTCCAAATGTTTGAGTGGGATCTGGAGCAGTTTGACGATGTCATCCAAAATGACGTTCGGGACCCCCGCCAGGCTCAGGCTCTGCAGTTTCCCGGATGAACTGGATAGGCTTGTAGAAGATGTCCAGAACCGCCACAGTACAGGCACAGACCCTCCTTCTTACGTCGAAGGCATTCTTCGGGAGACAAGCGCCTGCAGTTAATCTGCATCGGCTCTTCAGATGATGGAGGAGGTGCTGGGTAAAGCCTTTAACAGAGGGTTGATAGCATGAACTGGGCAGAAGGCAGAAGGCCGAGAGACTTTGCCTCCTGATGACATTGACGTAGGCGGTGATCGATCTTGACAATCAAAGAGATGGTCATCTAGAGATGTGGGAATCTCGCGAACAGCCAGCTCATCCTTGAGGGCAGGAGATAAGTCATCCAGATAGATTGCCCGTAAACAGTCCTCTTGCCATCCCAGTTCTGTGACTAGTGTCCTGAATTCTACAGTGAATTCAGTGAGCGAATGCGAGCCTTGATGGAGATGGAGAAGCTGGTGACCCAAAACCGCCTGTCGGCCGGGGTCCTGGAAGGTCCATTTGAACACTGAGATGAAGTGGGAAAGATGATGGAGGATGTCATCCGACCATTCCCAGAGTGGAGAAGCCCATGCCAGGACCTGCCCTTCAAGGCGTGAGAGGATAAAGGTGATCTTGGTCTTCTCACTTGGAAACAATTTAGACTGTAGTGTGAACTGCATAAAGCATTGGTTAAGGAACCCTCGACAGAGGCATGGATCCCCATTGAAACGGGGTGGAGCAGGAAGGGCCAGAGATGCCTGTGAGGTGTGGGTTGAGACCAACCCACAGCGTTGGTTCTGACGGCTTCCTCTAATTGAGACCGTAGTCTCTCCACTGATGAGGTCAATGCTTCTAAAGTTCGCTGTTGTTCTCGGACATGAGCAGCTAGGCCAGGGATGGCCTGCAAGGCAGGAGACTCCGCTGAGTCCATGGCCTTGGCAACCTGTTGCTCTGGGAGTGGACCCTTGGCCTGGTGAAGGATTGGCACAGCCCTCCGGTTGGACCTGGAGAGTGCCTGCCACCAGGAGGCGGAACACAGGAGGCTAGCTGGAGCTTCGCCAATAGCAACCCGGGATTCCCTCAGGTTGTGCCCTTGGTTACCCGGGCCACCTGGTCTTAGGTAGGCCTCGCAGGGTCTCTGAGAGAGAAAGTCCAAGGGTGTGCCCACCATGAATAAGGGTGTGCGGTCGGTGTGCAAACAGGAAAGTCCAGAGGTCGCAGGTAGCCAAAAGAGAGTATCCGAGTGTATGGCGAGAATCAAGGCCAGAGTGGTAGTCCAGAGAAGTCAGCCAAAGCAGGGTCGGTAACAAAGGTCAGTCCAGGCATGGTCAGGCAAAGGTCAAGTTCCAGGAGGAAATGAAGAATGGTCAGGTCAGGCAGTGATCAAGAGTAGTTGAAGTTCCAGGCAGAGGTCAGGTGGTGTCAGACCACTTCCTTTAGTACAGCCATCAATCAGGGCGTGCCGTGGAGGTGGGATCCGCCCCTGGCCCTTTAAGAGGCTGGGCAGTCTGCGCGCGCCTAGGGGCAGGGCTGAAGCCATGGAGGACGCCGAGCCCCGCCGTGAGGCCTGGACAGGAGGCTGAGCGCAGTGGAGCCATGGACACCGCGAAGCGACTGCGGCAGGGGAGCAGGAGAGCCTGGAGCTCGTGGACGGGAGAGCAAGGTGAGCAGGCCAGGCCACGGAGCACAACACCTCCTTGCTCACATGTGTCTTCTGCAACATGGTAATATTTGTCTTGTATCTCCATAAAGTTTGTAAAACTATATATCATTTGGTGAGCCTATGCCCACCACGTTCTATGTAACACACTTAACCAAAGGTGCTACCATACATCATAATGAAGTTAGGAAAAAAAACATCTGCACATGACCATTCCATCAGCCTTGAAACCCCCACCCCCCGCCTAGGCCTCGGCTCTTGTTATCCAAAAGCCCACCACAATATGTCTCCAAGGAAGTCAAAGATTCCCTCACTGCTAGGTCTGGCTTATTTATTTATTTATTTAAACGGTTTTATATACCGACAACCGTTTGCACATCATGTCGGTTTACATATAACTTACAACCAATGTATATATAGGCATTGCCTTTACAAAGAACAGTAAAAAATAGAACGCAGTAACAGAACAAAAACTAGATAAATTAGAAGGGGGGATTCAACTAGGAGTGACAAAGAGGGGGCGGGGGAAGGGAAAGGTTATGTACAGGGTTTAGTACAGGGTTTAGCGACAGGGTTTTAGCGACAGGGTTTAGGCTTGACCATTAGGCAGGACAAGGCAGCTGCCTAGGGCATTATCAGTGGGCAGGATGCAGCTGGAGTATGCAAGGACACCATGTTCAGTTCTGGAGACCATCTCTCAGAAGATACGGAGACAGGATGGAAGCTGTCCAGAGAAAGGTGACCAAAATAGTGTATGGTCTGTATCGGAAGACTTATGAGGAAAGCCTGAAGGATGTCACGATACATGTGGGCACCAACGACATAGGAAAATGTGGGAGGGAGGTTCTGGAAGCCAAATTTAGGCTCTTAGGTAGAAAGCTTAAATCCAGAACCTCCAGGGTAGCATTCTCTGAAATGCTCCCTGTTCCACGCGCAAGTCACCAGAGGCAGGCAGAGCTCCGGAGTCTCAATGCTTGGATGAGACGATGGTGCAAGGAAGAGGGATTCAGTTTTGTTAGAAACTGGGGAACCTTTTGGGGAAGGGGAGTCTCTTCCGAAGGGATGGGCTCCACCTTAACCAGGGTGGAACCAGACTGCTGGCGCTAACCTTTAAAAAAGAGAGAGAGCAGCTTTTAAACTAGAACAAAGGGGAAAGCCGATAGTTGCTCAGCAGCGCATGGTTCGGAGAGAGGTATCTTCAAAGGATACTAATGATGCATTAGAATTAGGGCATCCCGACAGTGAGGTTCCAATAATTAGAAAAGTAATCCAAGTGCCTGTAACTAAAAACTCACCTGAGCTAAAAAAATTCTAACTTATCCCTATCAATTAAAAAGCAGAATGAAAATACAAACAAAAAACAAACTTTGAAATGTTTGTATGCTAATGCCAGAAGTCTAAGAAGTAAGATGGGAGAATTAGAATGTATAGCAGTGAATGATGACATAGACTTAATTGGCATCTCAGAGACATGGTGGAAGGAGGATAACCAATGGGACAGTGCTATACCGGGGTACAAATTATATCGCAATGACAGAGAGGAGCACCCGGGAGGTGGTGTGGTGCTTTATGTCCGGGATGACAGAGTCCAACAGGACAAATATCCTGCATGAGACTAAATGCAAAATTGAATCTTTATGGGTAGAAATCCCTTGTGTGTCGGGGAAGACAATAGTGATAGGAGTATACTATTTATTTATTTATTTATTTATTTATTTATTTATTTATTTAACATTTTTCTATACCGAACTTCATGACAAGCTTCATATCAGGCCGGTTTACATCAAACTTACGGGTCGATACTCTAAGGCCGCGGTAGAAACAGTGCGGCAGTGTCAGGCGCACCCTCGTTCCCCGCACGCACAGTTCTCTTCACCTACCGCTCTATACTCTCTTCTAATTGCATGCAAATGCATGCCGCGGCTGCGAAGCCTTAGGCAAGCGTTAGGCCCGGGCAACCCATTTTACTGTATAGAGCGCCTATACAGTATCCTGGGTTTGCGGGCCTAACGCTTCACGGCCGCGCTGGTATCTGTCATTTCAAATGTCATTTCAAATGACATTTCAAATGACATTTCAAATGCCTGGATGAATGCACGGCAGTGAATGAATGCCCGTGCTCATGCCTTGAGCGCCGAAATCGCACGGGCATTCATTCACTGCCGGCGGGGGCCGTGCATTCATCCAGGCAGAGGGAGCCGGAGGCCGCTTTCGCCGCCGGCTCCCTCTGCCTGGATGAATGCACGCCCACCCGGCCGCCTTGAGCGCCGAAATCGGGAGGAGAGGAGAAGGGAGAAGGGACTATCGTAGCAGGCCCGAGCCTTGCTACTTTTTCAGTTTTTTGGGTTTTTTTTGCTTCGGGAGGAGGGGACAGGACTGGGGCTGCACCGGAGACTGGATGGGGCCAGGGCAGGTAAGCAATGTTTTTTACACTTTTTTTACACCATTTTTTACACTTTATTCCCGTTTTAATTTTCGAACACCACACTAACACCAAGTAGAGGGTAGCGGTAAACTAACAGGTTAAGGACGCGGCAAAACAGCGGGTTACAAAGGAGATAATCTGAGCGCGCGTCACAGTATCGGAGGGGAATAGCTAATTCCTTCATTATACAGCTAATTCGTTCATTTACATATCATATACATGCTGCGTGCGGAAAGGGTTATGCGTCTGTTTTAAGAAGCGCTAAGGACGCGTGAAACTGGAGACTGTATCGCTGAATCACCTTACACGTCCGAATTGTGCGCTCCCAGCAAGTTACAGACGGGAAATCTTTAAGCGCACGTTACAGTATCGACCTGTTAGGGATTAACTGATCATAACCATGTAACAGGAAGGCCGAAGCGCAGATACAAATAACAGGGAGAATGAACTTGGGGGCTAGGGTAGCCAGGAAATAAAGGATACTACCGTCCACCTGGTCAAGATGGTGAGACAGACAGTGAAATGCTAAGAAAAATTAGGGAAGCTAACCAAATTGGTAGTGCGGTAATAATGGGAGACTTCAATTACCCCAATATTGACTGGGTAAATGTATCATCGGGACACGCTAGAGAGATAACGTTTCTGGATGGAATAAATGATAGCTTTATGGAGCAATTGGTTCAGGAACCGACGAGAGAGGGAGCAATTTTAGATCTAATTCTCAGTGGAGCACAGGACTTGGTGAGAGAGGTAACGGTGGTGGGGCCGCTTGGCAATAGTGATCATAATATGATCAAATTGAATTAATAACTGGAACAGGAATAGTATGCAAATCCACGGCTTTCGTGCTAAACTTTCAAAAGGGAAACTTTTAGGGATGTGAATCGTTTTTCAACGATTAAAATTATCGTCCGATAATTTTAATATCGTCTTAAATCGTTATAGAACACAATACAATAGAAATACAATACAATAGAAATTCTAACGATTTATTGTTAAAAATCGTTAAATTGTGTTAGTGCGCACTAACTCCCGTTAGTGCGCACTAACAGAAAATGATACAAATTGACACTTTCCAGGTCAGTGAAGGTCAGTTAGGAATGAATATGTATTCCTATTGGCTGGCTGCCCTCTTATCTATTGATGTTACCAAGGTTCCCACTGAGGTGATGGTTGGGGGGATGGGAAATGGAACTGGAAACTCATGAACACCAACAGAAAATGATACAAATTGTTGACATTTCCCAGGTCAGTAAAGGTCACTTAGGAATGAATATGTATTCCTATTGGCTGACTGTGCTCTTATCTATTGATGTTACCAAGGTTCCCACTGAGGTAATGGTTGGGGGGATGTGAAATGGAAACAGTTGGAAGCTTGACAAAAAAAGTAATGTGATGATCATCACTCATTGACTCCAGTTTGGGGACAAGGCAGGTCTCCTTTACTGCACACATTGACTCCAGCTGGGGAAAATGGCAGGTCTCCTTTACTGCACACATTGATTCCAGCTTGGGGATAAGGCAGGTCTCCTTTACTGCACACATTGACTCCAGCTTGTGGAAAAGGCAGGTCTCCTTTACAGCACACTGACTCCAGCTTGGGGACAAGGCAGGTCTCCTTTACTGCACCCATTGACTCTAGCTTGGGTACAAGGCAGGTCTCCTTTCCTGCACACATTGACTCCAGCTTGTGGACAAGGCAGATCTCCTTTACTGCACATACTGACTCCAGCTGGGGAAAAGGCAGGTCTCCTTTCCTGCACACATTGACTCCAGCTTGGGGAAAAGGCAGGTCTCCTTTACTGCACACATTGATTCCAGCTTGGGGAAAAGGCAGGTCACCTTTTCTGCACACACTGACTCTAGCCTGGGGATAAGACAGGTCTCCTTTACAACACATTGACTCCAGCTTGGGGAAAAGGCAGGTCTCCTTTCCTGCACACATTGACTCCAGCTTGGGTACATGGCAGGTCTCCTTTCCTGCACACATTGACTCCAGCTTGGGGAAAAGGCAGGTCTCCTTTACAGCACATTGACTCCAGCTTGGGGAAAAGGCAGGTCTCCTTTACTGCACACATTGATTCCAGCTTGGGGATAAGGCAGATCTCCTTTACTGCACACACTGACTCCAGCTGGGGAAAAGGCAGGTCTCCTTTCCTGCACACATTGACTCCAGCTTGTGGAAAAGGCAGGTCTCCTTTACTGCACACATTGACTCCAGCTTGTGGAAAAGGCAGGTCTACCTTACTGCACACACTGACTCCAGCTTGGGGACAAGGTAGATCTCCTTTACTGCACCCATTGACTCCAGCTTGGGTACAAGGCAGGTCTCCTTTCCTGCACACATTGACTCCAGCTTGTGGACAAGGCAGATCTCCTTTACTGCACACACTGTGATCTTTCTGCACTGTGTGCAGGAAGATCACAACACTCCTGGTATTAATAGGGATAGGGCACTGTGTGCAGGAAGATCACAACACTCCTGGTATTAATAGGGATAGGGCACTGTGTGCAAGAAGATCACAACACCCCTGGTATCAGGGTTAGGGCACTGTGTGCAGGAAGATCACAACACTCCTGGTATTAATAGGGATAGGGCACTGTTTACATGAAGATCACAACACCCCTGGTGCCAGGGTTAGGGCACTGTGTGCAGGAAGATCACATCACCCCTGGTATCAGGGTTAGGGCACAAGTTCTAGTCACATTGACTGATCACATTACTTTTTTTGTCAAGCTACCAACTGTTTCCATTTCCCATCCCCCATATACTGTCAGTGGGAACCTTGGTAACATGAATAAATAAGAGGGCAGCCAATAGGAATACATATTCATTCCTAAACTGACCTTAACTGACCTGAAAAGTGTCAAATTGTATCATTTTCTGTTAGTGCGCACTAACGGGAGTTAGTGCGCACTAATCGGAAAAAACGATTTTTAACGATTTTTTAACTAAAAAATCGTGCCAAACACGATTTTCTTCTCCTGCCAGACGATTTTGATCGCTAAGACGATAGGGCACATGATTCACATCCCTAGAAACTTTGATAAAATGAGAAAAATTGTTAGAAAAAAACTGAAAGGAGCAGCTACAAAAGTAAAAAAAAATGTGCAAGAGGCGTGGTCACTGTTAAAAAAAAATACCATTCTAGAAACACAGTCCAGATGTATTCCACACATTAAGAAAGGTGGAAAGAAGGCAAAACGATTACCAGCATGGTTAAAAGGGGAGGTGAAAGAAGCTATTTTAGCCAAAAGATCTTCATTCAAAAATTGGAAGAAGGATCCAACAGAAGAAAATAGGATAATGCATAAACGGCAATTTAAATGTAAGACATTGATAAGACAGGCTAAGAGAGAATTTGAAAAGAAGTTGGCCGTAGAGGCAAAAACTCACAGTAAAAACTTTTTAAAATATATCCGAAGTCAGCTGGACTGTTAGATGATCAAGGGGTTAAAGGGGCACTTAGAGAAGATAAGGCCATCGCGGAAAGATTAAATGATTTCTTTGCTTCGGTGTTTATTGAAGAGGATGTCGGGGAGGTACACGTACTGGAGAAGGTTTTCATGGGCAATGATTCAGATGGACTGAATCAAATCAAGGTGAACCTAGAAGACGTGGTAGACCTGATTGACAAACTGAAGAGTAGTAAATCACCTGGACCGGATGGTATACACCCCAGAGTTCTGAAGGAACTAAAAAATGAAATTTCAGACCTATTAGTAAACATTTGTAACCTATCATTAAATCATCCATTGCACCTGAAGACTGGAGGATAGCTAATGTAACCCCAATATTTAAAAAGGGCCCCAGGGGCGATCCGGGAAACCACAGACCATTAGCCTGACTTCAGTGCCAGGAAAAATAGTGGAAAGTGTTCTAAACATCAAAATCACAGAACATATTGAAAGACATGGTTTAATGGAACAAAGTCAGCATGGCTTTACCCAGGGCAAGTCTTGCCTCACAAATCTGCTTCACTTTTTTGAAGGAGTTAATAAACATGTGGATAAAGGTGAACCGGTAGATATAGTATACTTGGATTTTCAGAAGGCGTTTTGACAAAGTTCCTCATGAGAGGCTTCTAGGAAAAGTAAAAAGTCATGGGATAGGTGGCGATGTCCTTTCGTGGATTGCAAACTGGCTAAAAGACAGGAAACAGAGAGTAGGATTAAATGGGCAATTTTCTCAGTGGAAGGGAGTGGACAGTGGAGTGCCTCAGGGATCTGTATTGGGACCCTTACTGTTCAATATATTTATAAATGATCTGGAAAGAAATACGACGAGTGAGATAATCAAATTTGCAGATGACACAAAATTGTTCAGAGTAGTTAAATCACAAGCAGATTGTGATAAATTGCAGGAAGACCTTGTGAGACTGGAAAATTGGGCATCCAAATGGCAGATGAAATTTAATGTGGATAAGTGCAAGGTGATGCATATAGGGAAAAATAACCCATGCTATAATTACACGATGTTGGGTTCCATATTAGGTGCTACAACCCAAGAAAGAGATCTAGGTGTCATAGTGGATAACACATTGAAATCGTCGGTTCAGTGTGCTGCAGCAGTCAAAAAAGCAAACAGAATGTTGGGAATTATTAGAAAAGGAATGATGAATAAAACGGAAAATGTCATAATGCCTCTGTATCGCTCCATGGTGAGACCGCACCTTGAATACTGTGTACAATTCTGGTCGCCGCATCTCAAAAAAGATATAATTGCGATGGAGAAGGTACAGAGAAGGGCTACCAAAATGATAAGGGGAATGGAACAACTCCCCTAAGAGGAAAGACTAAAGAGGTTAGGACTTTTCAGCTTGGAGAAGAGACGACTGAGGGGGGATATGATAGAGGTGTTTAAAATCATGAGAGGTCTAGAACGGGTAGATGTGAATCAGTTATTTACTCTTTCGGATAGTAGAAAGACTAGGGGGCACTCCATGAAGTTAGCATGTGGCACATTTAAAACTAAATCGGAGAAAGTTCTTTTTTACTCAACACACAATTAAACTCTGGAATTTGTTGCCAGAGGATGTGGTTAGTGCAGTTAGTATAGCTGTGTTTAAAAAAGGATTGGATAAGTTCTTGGAGGAGAAGTCCATTACCTGCTATTAAGTTCACCTAGAGAATAGCCACTGCCATTAGCAACGGTAACATGGAATAGACTTAGTGTTGAAATTTATAGAAAACCTTAGATTATCGTCGAGGGTATTGATCCATGTGCAAAAACTTTGTAGGGTATCAGAGTTGCCATTCCAAATTATAAAAACATCGTCAATATATCGCTTCCAGAGTAAAATATTGTCTTTGTATTGATGATCTGTCAAAAATATTTTTTCGAATCTAGCCACATATAGGTTAGCAATAGGGTGTGGCCATGGGCGAACCCATGGCCACACCCTTTATTTGCAAAAAAAAATGTTTTGTTGAATGAAAAAAAGTTTCTCTTCAAAGCAATTTCTGCTAGCTCGATTAAAAATTGATTAGGTATACGCTTGTGTGAGTTGTGTTCTGTGAGTTGTTGTACAATTAAATCAATGGCTGCATCTTGTGGTATATTTGTATACAAAGATTCGATATCTAGTGTTACCAAGATGATTTCACCAGGAATTTCTTTAAAATCATTTAAAATATTTATAAAATGAGCTGAATCTCGGATGTAAGAAGGTATATTCTTAACTTGTGGTTTTAAAAAGGTGTCAATTAAAATGGAAAGAAGTTCTAATAAAGAACCATTGGCAGATATGATTGGCCTGCCAGGAGGTTTGGTGAGGGATTTGTGAATTTTGGGTAAAATATAAATAGTAGGTAAAACCGGTGATTTAACTGTTAAAAATTCAAATTCTTTATTTGTTAAAAATCCTTTGCTTTTGGCGATAAGAAGTGAGCTATCTATATCTTGTTTAATCTTAGATGTTGGATCCTTATCTAAGGAAGCAAACCGGTAACCGATCCAATGTGACGAACAACAGAAGAATGAAAGGATGGATCGGTAAAAATGGACTTTTATTGGAACTTGCCCGACTCTGGCCGAGTTTCGCTCTGCCGAGCTGCCTCAGGGGCTTGTTGAGCCAGAAACTTGGCTCTATATACTTGTGCTGATTTCCTAGGATGAAGGAATATGAGTGAACACACCGAATCCGGGCTTGTCACTTGTAACTCATCAATCACTTGTGTGAACAGTATTGAAGCAATTCTTTGTTGAACTTGCACCGGTCACATACTGCTCTGACAAACAATACTGTTCACACAAGTGATTGATGAGTTACAAGTGACAAGCCCGGATTCGGTGTGTTCACTCATATTCCTTCATCCTAGGAAATCAGCACAAGTATATAGAGCCAAGTTTCTGGCTCAACAAGCCCCTGAGGCAGCTCGGCAGAGCGAAACTCGGCCAGAGTCGGGCAGGATCCTTATCTAAAACATGATAAAAATTAATGTCTGACAGTTGTCTATCAATCTCTTGTATATAATCCTTCCGATTCATAATTACAACGCATCCACCTTTATCCGCAGCTTTGATGATAATATCACTATCCTTTGCTAGAGTAGTGACTGCATTTCTTTCCTGACGATACATATTTTGAAAAATCTTTTTCTGATCAATTTTTGTTTCTAAATCCTCTAAATCTCGTAAGACTACATTTTCAAAGGTTTGAATGACTGGATTTGGAGTATTATCAGGCATCCATTTGCTAGGTTTTTTTACTATTGAAACATCTTGTGTATTGCTACATTTGTCTGAAAACACGTCCATAATCTTAAGTCTTCTGGTGAATTTAAACAATTCAGTGCGGGTTTTGAATGCATTGTAACTGGGAGTAGGAACGAATGAGAAACCTTTTTGCAATATATTAACTTCATGTTGGTTGAGAATGCGTTCAGAAAGATTAACTATAGTGTTAGATATTGGAGGATCCTTTAATAATGATTCTGGTTGTTGTATGGGTGATAATACCCTCTCCCTCTCCCCCTCCCTCTCCATGCATCTCGTCCTCTTAACTCGGGCACGCCGTAGCTTACGGACGACCGCCCCTCCCACCCTTGACCACACGACAACAGAGTAGGTAAACCAAGATAACCTTTATTGAGTGGAAGAAACGGCCACAGCCAAAAATAACATTATAACATTATTACTTTATATTGCAGCAGCTTAAACGCAAATGGCATTAACTAAAGCCAACGCCCTCACCGGTACCTTCCTTGTTCTTCTCACCCCTCTGTTTTTTGGAGACGGCAGCCCTCCATCCTTCCGCTCCGTGAAGGTGGTATACCATTGGCACCCCGCTCCGTGAATGCCAATCCCGCCTTCCGCTCCGTGAAGGGGAACACCCGCCACTGGCATCCCGCTCCGTGAATGCCTCCGTGGCTACTGCCGCTCCGTGCAGTATTCTGCAGCCTCCTCCCACCCCTGGCCTTGCGGGCCGCGGTTATTGCTTATGCCATGCCTTCATTGGGCCACCCCCAGACCGGCCATTATCTCGGTCTCCGCCATGCTTAGTTACATCCATGCCCCCGCTTTCCCCCTATGCAAAGTCCTTGGTGCTGTGCTCCTCCCCTTCCCCTTCCCCCTCCCCCAACACCAAAAACTTCCCGCCTATGCAGCGACACATCCCCTTATGCTCCGGTGAGGGCCCCCGCTGCTCCTTTTGTTATGGCTGTGACGACTTATCCCCCCAATCCCAGTGCCCCCTTGCGCTGTGGGGTGGTGGGAGGGTTGCTCTCGATTCCAGGCTGCAAATGTGCTCCCCCCACCCCGCACTACCTCTAAGTACCTGAGCTCAGAGACGCCGCCTTCTTTGTCTCCTTGGCTCATGCTCAGGTTTGAACTGGCCCCACTAATCCTATTGTCCGCCCCTTTCCCCACCTAGCCCAGCCCTTGGGCTGTGCCCCCCCCCCTTGCCTACAGCACGTCTGCCCAATTATACGGCCCTTGCCTCAAGAGGCAGGGCCTACTTAACTCGGGCACGCCGTAGCTTACGGACGACCGCCCCTCCCACCCTTGACCACACGACAACAGAGTAGGTAAACCAAGATAACCTTTATTGAGTGGAAGAAACGGCCACAGCCAAAAATAACATTATAACATTATTACTTTATATTGCAGCAGCTTAAACGCAATTGGCATTAACTAAAGCCAACGCCCTCACCGGTACCTTCCTTGTTCTTCCCACCCCTCTGTTTTTTGGAGACGGCAGCCCTCCATCCTTCCGCTCCGTGAAGGTGGTATACCATTGGCACCCCGCTCCGTGAATGCCAATCCTGCCTTCCGCTCAGTGAAGGGGAACACCCGCCACTGGCATCCCGCTCCGTGAACACCTCCGTGGCTACTGCCGCTCCGTGCAGTATTCTGCCGCCTCCTCCCACCCCTGGCCTTGCGGGCCACGGTTATTGCTTATGCCATGCCTTCATTGGGCCACCCCCAGACCGGCCATTATCTCGGTCTCCGCCATGCTTAGTTATATCCATGCCCCCGCTTTCCCCCTATGCAAAGTCCTTGGTGCTGTGCTCCTCCCCTTCCCCCTCCCCCAACACCAAAAACTTCCCCCCTATGCAGTGACACATCCCCTTATGCTCCGGTGAGGGCCCCCGCCAAAGTAGGAAACAGTAAAACCTTATTTGTTTCCTACCCCCACTAATTAACTAAGCTGCTGTGGCCGTTTGCAGGGCGAGAATGAAGATATCTACCCCAACATCTGATAAGTGAACCCCATCTGGCCTATGAATGCTTGAACATGAGAGCGAAATATCATCATGTTTGATGACATAGCCCCCTATTGCTCTCAACCACGTCCCCACTTCTTTATTTAATTTGCGCCTGCTTTTTTCGATGGCTTTATGCGACCTCGCATCCCACCATCCCAATCGGGGGATAAGGATAATGTGGGACCACACTAATACCACGGATGGCCATATAGCCTTAATTGCAGTCAAGTCCTTCTTGATATTGATTATTAGGTCAATGTTTTTGACTGTGACCAAATCGTTACCTCCTAACTGACAGATGATAATATCAGGCCGTGGCAATTGCCTGGCGTATTGGAAGATGCAAGGCCTTAGTTGGCCCCACCTCATCCCTCGGTTGCCCAGCCAGAATATGCTGGCCTTGCTACGAGGTATTCCCATCTGATCGCTGGAGGTCTTTTTCTTGGTTCTAATGTGCGCCCAATAAATGTATGAGTGCCCCATGATCCATATCACTTTCGCGCTCCCGGCTGACGAGTCTATGATAGACAAAATAGGAACGGTTAAGGGGAACAGGATGTTAATTATATGCTGTTTAGATTTCCTAGTGAAACTGTTTATTGGGCCGTATGTAAGATCTGAATTTACCGGATTTCCACCGCCCTACAGCTTTAATTTGATCTTCACTTAAACCGCTGCTGCTGGCAAAGGATGCTGCGCCTATTCGGAATGAATGTGTGTGATAACCTCCCGCGTCTTCCCCTATCTTTTCTAATTCTTTGCGCAGTATGCTGATAAACTGGTAACGCGATAGTGCGTTGCCATCTTTGTGTTTTAGTAACGGACCCCCCCCCGGGCGGGCGTACTTTAAGGTATTCTCTCGCGGCCCTTACAGGGCATATATCCCCCATACGAGCAGGGTATAACGTAATCCAACGACCTACTGCCCGCTGATCATTTTTTGCTCGCCTAATAAAGATCTGTACTGCCTCCTTAACCATCCTTATGTTTTCTATCGGGAGACCCCCATCAGATGGCCTGGTGGTCACCTTTGCCCTCGGGATAAGCTCGCTGTTTCTAAATGCCCCCAAAGAACATTAGTGAAAAGGCCATGGTCCATAGCTTTACCTCGTAATTGTCCCAAACTAGGCTAGGGAGCTCCTTTACCAGTGCTTGAAGCAGCATTGGTGTGATAGGCTTTCTGGCGTCCATTCTACGTGGTTCTTGTCTCCGCCAACCCTCTAATATCTTCTTTATGAGAAAGGAGTTGCTAATGGCGCTTATACCCCATAATTTGGCAACGAAAACAATAGCCGCTACGTGCTGCCCTGCCTGTGCTCTGGATACACCTGCGTTCTTGAGGTAAAGTAAGAACTCTGTTACATTTTTCTCTGTCATTGTCCCCTGAATGTGTGTGTTTTTTGATTGGCAAAATTGTTGGAATAAACTCCATCCGCGTGAATATGCTCTCCAAGTACTCTCTGCCAGAGCCGATCTCAATAAGGAGTCGATCCCGGGCACCCTAATTCCCAGATCCAAGGTGGGATGCGATATGATTGATGTTCTGCTTCCGGGGCCAGGAATCTGAAACGAGACCACTGACAACGAGACAGTGCATCAGCAATGCAGTTAAACTCCCCCGGTACGTAGTTAGCCTTAAAAACCAGGTTAACGCGCAGGCAGAGCAGTACTAAATCCCGCAATAGCCTAATGCCCTGTGGGAGTAGGCGGTGAGAGAATTTATAGCCTGTACAACCGCCATGTTGTCCAACCAAAAAACTACTCTTCTATTCTGGAAACATGCTTTCCACATGTGTATCGCTGCAACAATGGGGAACAATTCGAGAAAAGTGATGTCTCTGAGCACACCCTTGGCTTCCCACTGCACTGGCCGTCGTTCCGCACACCATTTCCCAGCCAGATAGGCCCCAAATCCAACGCTCCCCGCTGCGTCGGTGTAGAGCTGTAACTCCCTATTGGTCATGAGTGGGTCCCTCCAAACCGTCCGGCCATTATAATACCCCAGGAATGTCTTCAATACTATGAGGTCCTCCCTGAGCTCCTTGGTGATTCTAATGAAATGATGGCTCTTGCGGATGCTGTGGCTTGGGACAATCTTCTAATGAAAGGGCGACCCATGGGCATGATCTTGCATGCGAAATTGAGATGACCAATGAGTGACTGCATTTGTTTTAGCGTGATTTTGCGTGAGTGTTCGGTAATAGATATGTTGGCGCGTAACGCTTCCAGCTTTGCGGGAGGTAGGCGTGTGACCATTAGCAGGGTATCGATTTTGATTCCCAGAAATGACAATTTTTGTGACGGTCCTTCTGATTTGTGCTTGGCTAGCGGAATACCTAATTCGTCCGCTTTTCCGCGTGAATGCTTCAAGGGCTTGTGCACAGGCCTGTGTGTCCCTATGGCCGGTAAATAAAAAATCATCCAAATAGTGTATGATTTTTCCCCTCCCGATGTCCTGCTCTACCGCCCATTGCACAAATGTGCTAAACCTCTCAAAGTAGGCACAAGATATGGAGCAGCCCATCGGGAGGCAGCCCATCGGGAGGCATTTATCGAAGTAATATTTACCTCGGAATTGAAACCCTAACAAATGGAAGCAGCTGGGATGTATTGGAAGCAAGCGGAAGGCTGATTCAATGTCGGCTTTTTCCAACCATGCGCCTTGTCCCCAATGCCTCACCATGTCTAATGCCTGGTCGAATGATGCGTAGGCGACAGAGCATGTGTCGGGGTCCAAGTAATCATTCACTGAACCACCCTCTAGGAAGGATAACTGGTGAATCATTCGGAATTCCCCTGGCTCTTTTTTTTTTTTTTTTGGGTACCACCCCAAGAGGGGAAATCCTAAAATGGGGTAGTGGCTTATCATTGAATGGGCCTTCCACCCTACCCATGTCGCCTTCTTTTTTTTTTTTTTTTAAATTTTTTGCGCTATGACCTCTTCATTACTCCTTGCAGATAACAGATTCTTAGCCTCAGTGTCGGTTTCTGGCCCCATGAAAGGTATGCGGAAACCTTGGGAAAAGCCTTCGTATCACCAGCTTGCCTCCTTAGGCTGATAACCCTTTAAACAGTTATATAAGCTATGTATATTAATGGGGGTAGGAGCTCTATTGAATTTAGTGGTGCTCTGTATGTGGGATGTTACCGCCCCTTGTGCATTTTGTTTGAGGGTGGCCTGCACCGCATCCCATGCAGGCGTGCCTGAATTTGCAGGCAGCAGCGAATCTGCAAAAACCGGAGTTGAACAGCCGACAGATGGGAGCCCCCCCGCCCCTGAATCTAGTGGGTTGACCGAACCTATGCCGAAATGGGAATCTTCCAGGAAAAGTGTGTTGGCGAGGTGCTGACCATGTACTTGGATGGTATACATTACCAGCGAAGCCAGGGATGACCTCCTGAACCGGTCTGTACGGGGTGATTTTTGAGAGCCAGAGATCAATATCTTTGCAGTCCCAGTCTAAACTAGGGTTCACCGCCATATTCCTTCTGAACTGCTCATCATACTCTAACCAAGCAGTACCCCCGTAAGTGCGATACGCACCGCAAATGACGTCCTGGTAAGCGAATAGGGAGCAACACTTTTCAGGGTATTTCTGACCCATGATAGTTGACAGAATTCTAAAACCTGCTGACCAGTTTGCTAGCGTTCTAGCGATGAAGGGTTTCTCCCTAGCTGATAGTTTGCACGCTTCGTGGCATTTTGGATCGGATCCCTCCCCCTCTCTCCTGAGCAACTCGAATATATCTACATATTCGATGCACCATATTTTCTCTTTTATTGCTTCTGAAACATGCGCGGTTAGGGAGCCCACGGTACATGTGTATTGTGTAGCGTTATTCACTTTCGTGGCTGAGCTACCAGTGAGATTATGCCCATTTGTCCCCAAATGACCCTCCTTTGTTCCACCAGCTGTAGCTTGGGTTTGTGTCACCGTTAAGGCCTCCCCCCTGTGTTGTCCTGGCTGCCCTGGATCCTGTGTAACAGGGTTTTGTGGTGGTCTTGTGTTAAAATTACCCTGTCCCTGAAAGTTATCAAAATGCTTTCATAGCAGAGAAAATATCGCTTGGAGCGCCTTGTGGCCCCAGCCACACTTCGCTGCCATTCGTTAGCGGTGCGTAACTGGGCTGTGTTTGGGGAACCTGCGCATTAGCCTGGCCTGTGTTTACAGCAAGGTACTCACAGTTCTGTCCTTCTTGTGGGTGCCAGTTTAGTTCATTAGCGGTCTCGTGATGTGATGGTGGCTGGGTGCTGCCAGCTGAACTATTGGCGCTGCCTGATGAACCTTGGTGTGGACCGACAGGTACTGAACCGTACTGCTGGGGGGATGGGTTATCGGCATGCGTTAACCCAGCTAGCAATGACTTCACCCTGTCAGTGCCATGGATAGCAGCCGGTGCCAAGGTTTGGGCCATGAGCTGACGTAGCTCTCTTTCGGCTCCTGCGTTGTAGACCGGTTGTGGCGGCAGGGCCGGTCTCAGAGCCCGTAGGAGAAGCGGCAAAGTGGAGAAATGCATGTCGGGCGTGGCCGAGAGGAATACCTGGCAGGGAGCATGGCAGGGATAGCATAGGGCTCTGCAACGGCACCGGAACAAAGGGCTGGAAGCAGGAGGACAGAGAGGGGGGAGGGGCGGGCCGGGGCAGTAAAAAACACCAATGGGCAAAAACACAAAAAGGGGGGGGGGGGGTGCCCGGAGCAGGATCAAAGCACACATGACATGAAAATTCACCAGCCCCACATTAGCTAGGAGAACCAAAATCACAAGCCCCCAGAACCAGCAATCCAGCAAGAGAAAAAACCCCACAAACGCTTACCACAAGTGACCTGAAGGCTGTCAATCTGCATGCAGGAAGAGAAAACCACCAATAGGAAGAGGCATACTAGTGGATAAAAGGGGGGGGGCAACAGCGACCCAGCAGGGTCACTGTGCTCAGCTCTGAAGGCCCTGTCCCGCAAGGAAATAATGATGGGGCCCCGGGGGGGGGGGGGGACCAGGGCTGGCAGCAAAATGGCGCCGGGCGGGGCTCTAGGCGGGCGGGTGCGGGGGAGCAATCGAGGGTGGTGGGGGGGGGGCGAGGACCAAGTGTGCCGGGCCGCCATCGGGCAACTGCGCAGGGCCGCGGGCACGTCGGGGCAGCCCGGGGGCGGGGGGCCTTTGGCTGGCAAAAAACTGCGGGCCACGTGGGCAGTGCTGCCGGCGAAACGGTGCCGGGCGGGGCTCCAGGCGAGCATGGGCCGCAACGTGGTATTTGAAAGGGGCGACTGGGGGGGTATCGGGATATATTGAAGGGGCCGCGGGGGGGGGGGGGGCAAGGGGAACGTGGAGGAAACGGGAGGGGGGCGAAAACAGGAGCGCAGAGGGAAACCTGGGGTCGGGGCGGGAGCTGGAGGTGTGATATTGCTGCTGGGGGGGGGGGGGGGGGGAAGTAATAGCACCGGGCAGGGGTGCAGGTGAGCAGTGGCCTCCCGGGAAAAAATGCAAGGAGAGGGGAGGGGGGCGGGCTAATAAAGGGAGCCGGGGGGGGGGGGGGGGGCGGCCGGCCGACCGACCACGTGGGTAGAACGCAGGCCGGCGGCCGCGCGGGGGGGGGGGGGGGGGTGGTGGAGTCATGGAGAGGCGGAGGTTTAGGAGGGTTACTTGGGGGGTAATATCGGGGCTGGGGCCACGTGTGGAGGGAACCGGGGCTCGGCGGCAATCTGGGCGGGGGCGGGGGTGCAGGGTGAAGCGGCGGATTTGAATTGGGGGGGGGGGTCCGGAGCGGCGGGGGATGCAGGGGGGGGGAACACTCGCAGGGAAGGCGGCCGCGTGGGGGGCTGGCCTGCAGGCTCCCGGAAAGGGCGAAGCTGGACGGCAGGGAAGGGGGTAGGGTGGCCGCATGACTCGGAGGCCGGGGGGCGGCAGGGGCCTGCCAGGAAAAATTATATAGGCTCCCGGAAAGGGCAAGGCTGGAAGGCAGGGCAGGGGGTAGGGTGGCAGCATGGCTCGGAGGCCGCATGGCTCGGGGGGGGGGGGGGGGGGGGCGGCAGGGGCCTGCCAGGACAAATTATATAGGCACCCAGAAATGACCAGGCTGGAAGGCAGGGCAGGGGGTAGGGTGGCCGCATGGCTCGGGGGCGGCAGGGCCTGCCAGGAAAATTATATATAGTGAAGAAGGAAAAGAACAAGAGGTTAGCAAAAAGGGGGGGGGGGGGGGATGAGCAGGGCATATCGACTGCGAAAAGCATTCATAGCTTACTTGGTAGCTCTGCTAGCAAAGTTTTCAGCAATGGTAGTCCGCTTGGAAGCTGGAATCGGAGAATCCTCTGTCTCTGCTTCACCAGTCTCTTATGCCGCTGCTTCTCCTGCACTGGAATCGGATTCGGTGAATCGGAGAGAAGAATTCTTCTGGCTGCTTTCCTGTACTGGGATCGCCACGTGGAGCTCTGCTTCCTCTTCGCTGTTGCTCTCGATTCCAGGCTGCAAATGTGCTCCCCCCACCCCGCACTACCTCTAAGTACCTGAGCTCAGAGACGCCGCCTTCTTTGTCTCCTTGGCTCATGCTCAGGTTTGAACTGGCCCCACTAATCCTATTGTCCACCCCTTTCCCCACCTAGCCCAGCCCTTGGGCTGTGCCCCCCCCCCCCCTTGCCTACAGCACGTCTGCCCAGTTATACGGCCCTTGCCTCAAGAGGCAGGGCCTCCTTAAAAAAGGGTTGTCGGTCTTGTTAAAAAATTGATCGTCTTTTACTGAATCTTTCCGCCATAACTTCCCTATTTCATGTGCCCGTATCATTGGTCTATTCTCAATGATACGTCTACTGTCTGTCTCTGATTCTGAAAATAATGGAGCCGATGGATCCATATCGGTATTGCTCCTACTGCGTTTAGCATTTCTAATGTGCTCTGGACTAGTGTTACTTCTTTTCTCTTTATTGAGGTTAACCTCTCCCCTATGTTTGGTATTTTTCTCTTGTTGTTGTTGATATGGTTTATTATTTTTATATCCAGTTTTTGTCTGTGGATGCCAATTATAAACTTTATGGGTTTTATAATCATTCTCGTTGCGCTTAAATTTCTCATACTTTACATTCTTTAGATCTCGAGTAAACTCTGCTAAATTCTTTTTATAATCTTCATGTATCAATTCAAAACACAAATCGTTTTGCTTCAAATATTCAAGTTGTTCGTCCAAAGTTCTTTTTAAATTCTCTTCTCGTTTCTTTGAGGTTTTAATTATTAAAATCATGAGATCTAAAGAACATTTGTTTAATATGGCTTCCCACGCTGTCATGAATTCCGTATCCTCTTTGTACATAGTGGGAGGTTTGTTGACTCGTAGTCCTCGCGGTATCCTTTTGTAACGACAGTAGTCTAAGAGTGTAGAGGCATGGAGGGAACTTCTTACTAGACTTTTACTAGTATTAATGGTCTCTTCCCATTTTTAAAAAAAATCTTCAAATCCTTCTTCATCATTGTTCTCTTTTAAAAACGGTTCATCCGGTAATAGTTCGTTAAGTTGATCATCATTAAAACTAAGTATGTCCTTCCAAGGGCTATAGGACATGATCCTCAAAAGCGATGGACCGAAAAAGCAAGAGGGTAGGCTATCTAAAAAAGCCGTTTGAGCAAACAATGGAGATTAGACGCCAAAGAAATGTCCAAGTACAACTTTTATTGACATGGAGACCAATGGTTTATGTATGTGCCCGACTCAGGCCAGAGTTTCGCCCCCATTGTTCTGTGTGTGACGTCAATATGAAGGTCACAGATTTGCAGGTTCCAGGTATGACCAAAACATTCAAATTAAGAACTTTCACTAACTGTAAGATTAAAGGTGTGATTTATTTGGCTGTTTGTACTTGTAATAAAGCATATGTAGGAAAAACAATTAGACAATTTAACAAGCGAATAATCGAACATAAAAGCAGTATTAAAAGAAGAATAGAGTCGAAACCATTGGTTCAACATAGCATTCAGATGAATCATAGTTTTAATGATTTTAAGTTTTGTGTAATTCAACAAATAACTCCAAATTGGCGAGGTGGCGATTTGGACAAATTGCTTTTACAACTAGAGCAAAGGTATATTTCCTGGCGTGGAGCCAGATGGACTCCGAACCAATGGGATAGTATCCGCGTGCTAGCAGTTGGAGACGGATCTGACATCAGCACGGGGTATATAGCCCCACAGGAAGTGCAGCGATTCAGTAATTTCCGTCTCCAAAGCAGTTTGGAGTGCCTACATGCTGGATCAGCGTGCTTTCCAAGACTACTTTAATTTTCTTTTTTTTTTCTCATTCTAGATTCTACTTTTCTTCTTTTCAAACGACTATCGAGCCCCGCGCTCCTCAGGGGACGTTTCTGTCACTCCCCCCAGTTGAGCTTCCCGGGGCGCTTACCGTGGCCCCCCGGTGGGAAAGTCCTCGGTCCGGCCGAACCGCGGCAGGGACACAGCCTCCCAGGGGAGACTCGGGTGTGGCTCCGAGGCCCTCGGTCCGGGCGTGGACGAGGTAGCGGGTGCAGTTCCTCCAATTGCGGCGGTGAAAGGTACCGGCCCTTTCCCCCCGCAGCCGGAGACTGCCTGTGTTCCAGCCTAGAAGCGCCGAAGATCGGGTAAGGCGTACATCTCTTCGCCCAGGTCTCCGAAGTCTCGAGGATCGGCGGCGTGGCAAGCCGTGGAGGACGCCATTTTGTGGCCCTATTCAAGTATTCCGCACCCGTAATGGGCGCGGCTTTCTTCCTCCTTGTGCGTATATTGTATTGTTTTCGCATATTGGCTGCCACTGTGAGTTTATGCCGCATATTATTGAAAACCTATTGCATGCCATAGAGCGTATATTGCTAAACGGCTTCGTGCTGCTTGCCTATTGACTACCATTAAGCCTATATTGCTAACTGCTTAAGGGCTGATTGCCTATTGAATGCCATTACGCGTATATTGCTCTCTGCTTAGTGTTGTGTGCCTATTGCTATTTGTGCGCCTGTTGTATTACGCGCCTATTGACGCCGCGTATTATTGCTATTGTACGCCTGGTGTATTGAGCGCCTACTACTGCCGCATATTATTACTACTATTGTGCGCCTGTTGTATTAAGCGCCTATTGCTGCCGCATATTATTACTATTGTGCGCCTGTTGTATTGAGCGCCTATTGCTGCCGCATTTTCTTACTATTGTGCGCCTGTTCTATTACGCGCTTATTGCTGCCGCGTATTATTATTATTGTGCGCCTGTTCTATTAAGCGCCTATTGCTGCCGCATATTATTACTATTGTGCGCTTGTTGTATTGAGCGCCTATTGCTTCCGCATATTATTATTATTGTGCGCCTGTTCTATTACGCGCTTATTGCTGCCACATATTATTGCTATTGTGCGCCTGCTGTATTAAGCGCCTCTTGCTGCCGCATATTATTGCGCGCTTGTTCTATTTGGTATGGATCAGCACGCAGCCGCATCCTCAGCGGCGCAGCCGCTTATCTCAGGCGTTTCAGCCCTTGGCCTCTGCTCTGCATGCCACCTTCGGGCCACACGCAGTACTGAGCCAGACTCACTATGTGCCCAATGTGAGGCGGCAGGGGGACCCTCCAGCCAGGACCAGTCTCAGCCGCAGTTTCTTGACAGTTCCCCTGGGGCTACCCCGGATTTGGGGGGCAGTCTTGACCATTTGGGAATCCCGGGGGATCTTGTACCCCGGCGATTAGAGGCTGCTTCCATTTCCTGGGTGGATCTCTTTAAGGGGATTCATGCCTTCGTCCAGATGCAGACGGCTTCCCATCCCAGCCCTACTGTTCCTGCTGCTCCGGTGGTTCCTGCTGTTGCTGCGGTTCCTGCTCTGGCTGCATCTGTGGTGCCGGCTGCGGCCGCCGCTACGGTGGCAGCGCCTAGGGATCCTGTGCCTGGACCCTCACAGCCTTATCGGGAGCGGGACCTCCCGCCACTGGACAGTCCGGATCAATCGGACCAGGAGGTTTCGCCGGACGAGTCCGACCTCCCGGATGAGGGGGACCTCCCCCCGGGGATTGAGCCATATAGAACCATGAGGCGGTTCTTCCCTAAGGAGGACCTCTCGGACCTCGTGACTCAGTGTCTGGCGGAGTTGGATATCACTGGTCCCAGTGCTTCGGTACCTTCTGCGCAGAACCCTCTGCTGGAAGGTCTTCGTCCTACAGCTCGCCATTTTCCTTTCTTGCAGGCAGCTCAGCAACTCATAGATTTGGAATGGGTGGCGCCGGCGGCTTCCTTCAAAGGGGCCCGGGCCCTGAAAGGCATGTACCCCTTGGCGCCGGCTCTCCAGGACCTGCTGGCATGTCCTCAGGTGGACGCCTTAATTAGCACTGTGGTCAAGCGCACTACTATTCCAGTGGAAGGGGGGACGGCCCTCAGGGAGCCCCATGACAGACGAATGGACACCATTCTGAAACAAACTTTTGAGGTGGCAGCTCTTTCTTTGCGGATTGCGGCCCTCTGCACCGTGGTGACGCGTGCCTGCTTATCTCAGGTCAGGAACAACACTCCAGCAGCAGACATGGAGTCAGCTCTTTCCTTCCTCACCGATGCCGCATCGGATTTGGTTCGCACTACAGCTAAGGGGATTTCATCCTCCGTAGCCGCCAGGAGGCAGCTCTGGATCCGGCCGTGGTCAGCTGATGCGCCTTCGAAGTCTCGTCTCACCAGGTTACCCTTTCAGGGCTCGTTTCTGTTTGGCACTGACCTTGATAAGCTAGCCACTACCTGGGGTGCCTCTCCTGTGCCTAGACTTCCGGAAGATCGATCCAGGAGGGGACTGCGCTCCTTTCCACGGCCCTACAGGGGCAGGAGTTCCCAGCGCTTTGTTCCGTATAGAGGGCGCTATCAGGCGACTCGTCCTCCGGCCAGGAATCAGTCCTTTCGGACCAAGCAGCGCAAGCGTGGGGCTGGCCCGGGCTCGGGCCCCGGTCGCGCCCCGCAATGAGATTTTGCCGATTCATCTGGGGAACGAAGCCATAGGGGGCAGGTTGACCCTCTTCTACCCCAGATGGGTCGAGATTACGTCGGACCAGTGGGTCCTCGCCGTTATCCGGGAAGGATATTATCTGGACTTTCATCGTCTTCCCCCAGACAAGTTTGTGGAATCTTCATGTCCCATGCACAAGAAGGCAGCATTGGAAGCTACCCTGGCGAGGCTCCTGTCCTTGAACGCCATCCTCCCAGTACCTGCCTGGGAAGTGAATTCTGGACACTATTCCATTTATTTCGTGGTACCCAAGAAAGGGGGCACTTTTCGGCCTGTGCTGGACCTCAAGTCAGTCAATCGCTACTTACGGGTACCAAGGTTTCGCATGGAAACTCTGCGCTCCGTCAAAGCCGCAGTCCAGCCCGGAGAATTCCTCACGGCGTTAGACCTGTCAGAAGCATATCTTCATATTCCGATCCATCCGGATCATCAGCGCTACCTGCGCTTCAAGGTTCTGGGCCGTCACTTCCAGTTTCGGGCTCTACCCTTCAGGTTGGCCACGTCCCCACGGACATTCACCAAAGTGGTAGTAGTGGTGGCAGCGGCACTCAGACGGGAAGGGATTCTGGTCCATCCCTACCTAGACTACTGGCTGATCAGGGCGAAATCTCGAGAGGAGAGCCTGCGGACAACCAACAGAGTGCTTGCCCTTCTGGAAAGCTTGGGCTGGGTAATCAACCTCAGCAAGAGCTGCCTACTGCCTTCCCAGTCAATAGAGTATCTGGGAGTGCAGTTCGACACTTGGGCGGACACGGTCAGTCTTACGACCAAGAGACAGTTGAAACTTCGACAACGTATCCAGTATCTGATGAGAGCCAGTCGGCCCATAGCCTGGGATTATCTGCAGGTTCTGGGTCTCATGGCATCCACCCTGGAAGTGGTGCCTTGGGCGCGGGCCCATATGAGACCTCTACAGCATTCCCTGCTCTCTCGCTGGAGTCCCCGTCGATGGGACTATTCCACGCACCTTCCTCTCCCGGCCAGAGTTCGGACCCAGCTGCGGTGGTGGTTGCAGTCCAACCACCTGAGCAGGGGGTCGAAGATGTCCTCGCCCACGTGGACCTTGCTCACCACGGATGCCAGCTTGAGCGGCTGGGGAGCACATTGCGAAGAACTCACCGCGCAAGGGCGATGGAACAAGGAGGAGTCAACGTGAAACATCAATCGCCTGGAGGCCAGGGCAGTCCGCTTGGCATGCCTTCGATTCGCTCACAGACTACGGCACAGAGCTGTCAGAGTGATGTCCGACAACGCCACCACGGTGGCCTACATCAACCGGCAGGGCGGAACCAGAAGCTGACAAGTATCTCTGGAGATCGCCCCACTGATGGTTTGGGCAGAGGCGAATCTGCAAGACATCTCCGCCGTCCACATTGTCGGGAAGGAAAATACCACAGCAGACTTCCTCAGCAGGGAAAGCCTGAATCCAGGAGAGTGGCAGCTGTCCCCCACAGCTTTCCAGATGATTGTCGATCATTGGGGGATTCCGGCCATGGTTTACTGGCGGACAAGTCCAATGCTCAAGTACCCAGATACTTCAGCCTGCAGGCGCGACCTGTTCTCGCACGGCATCGATGCCCTGGTCCAGCCATGGCCTCCAGGGACTCTACTATACGCCTTTCCTCCGTGGCCTCTGCTGGGCGCCCTCATCCACAATATTCAGACACACCGGGGCCTAGTTCTTCTAGTGGCACCAGACTGGCCAAGAAGACCCTGGTACGCGGACATGAGAAGACTACTGGCAGGGGAGCCTCTTCCCCTGCCTCCTCTCCGGGACCTTCTACGTCAAGGTCCCATTCTACACGAGGATCCAGCTCAATTCTCTCTTACGGTCTGGCCCTTGAGAGGGCTAGACTGAAGAAAAGAGGTTACTCGGGGCCCGTGATTGATACACTCCTCCGAGCTCGCAAGTTTTCCACATCCCTCACCTACATACGGATCTGGAGAGTGTTCGAAGCATGGTGCGACACTCCCGGCACCAATCCACATGCCACCACCATACCTATTGTGTTGGATTTTCTGCAGGATGGGCTTCAGAAGGGTCTCTCCCTCAGCTCCATCAAAGTTCAGGTAGCGGCACTGTCTTGCTATGGTCCCAGGAGGGATGGCAAGGCCATCGCCAAGCACCCAGATGTCTCTCGTTTCCTGCTGGGTGTCAAGCATATTCATCCGCCACTAAAGTGGCCTGTGCCCTTATGGAACCTTAATCTTGTTTTGGATTTCCTCGCGGGATCCACCTTCCGACCCCTTCGGGGCTTGTCTCTCCGGTCTCTCACCTTGAAGTTGGTGTTCTTGCTGGCGGTGTGTTCCGCACGCCGCATCTCGGAGCTACAAGCACTGTCCTGCCGTGATCCCTTTCTACGAATCACTCCGGAGGCTATCCATCTTCGGACGGTTCCCTCCTTTCTCCCTAAAGTGGTTTCACAGTTTCATCTTAACCAAACTATATCCTTGCCTACCACGGTAGGTTTGAAGAAATCTGAAGAAGGCCGTTTATTACGCCATCTCGACATCGGCAGATTGCTGCCCCGGTATCTGGACGTGACACAAGACCTGCGAAAGACGGACCACCTGTTCGTCCTCCACAGCGGGAAGAAGCAAGGTGAAGCGGCCTCTCGGCCCACCATTGCCCGCTGGATTAAAGAAGTTGTCAGAGCAGCCTACGTGGAGGCTGGGAAGGCTCCGCCTCTACAGGTTAAGGCTCATTCTACCAGAGCGCAAGCAGCATCTTGGGCTGAATCCAGGATGCTGTCGCCGACAGAAATCTGTAAAGCAGCGACGTGGTCCTCCCTTCATACCTTTTCCAGGTTCTACCGTCTGGATGTCCAGGCCAGAGAGGACTCTGCTTTTGCAAGGGCGGTACTACATGGTCCTCAGGCAGCCTCCCGCCCCGGCAGGGAGTAAAGCTTTTGTACATCCCATTGGTTCTGAGTCCATCTGGCTACACGCCAGGAAATGTTAAGATTACTTACCTGGTAATCTTCTTTTCCTTAGTGTAGACAGATGGACTCAGCATCCCGCCCAGCTGCCTGTGTACATGAGTTTTCACCGGTTCCAGGTAAGCCAGGGCATTTGTTTACATAAGAGCGTACACTCTACCAGTATCTGCGCTTTCCGGTTGTGAATGCTGGCGGTCTCCAGCCACTGTCAGTCGGTCAGGGGAATCCTGTTTTCACTTTTCACTTTTCACTGAGCGTCAGTACACACATCCATAACAACTTTTGCAAGGAAGATTACTGAATCGCTGCGCTTCCTGTGGGGCTATATACCCCGTGCTGACGTCAGATCCGTCTCCAACTGCTAGCACGCGGATACTATCCCATTGGTTCTGAGTCCATCTGTCTACACTAAGGAAAAGAAGATTACCAGTAGGGATGTGAATCGTTTTTCAACGATTAAAATTATCGTCCGATAATGTTTATATCGTCTTAAATCGTTATAGAACACGATACAATAGAAATTCTAACGATTTATTGTTAAAAATCGTTAAATCGTGTTAGTGCGCACTAACTCGAGTTAGTGCGCACTAACTCCCCGTTAGTGCGCACTAACTCGATTTAGTGCGCACTAACTGAAAATGATACAAATAAACACTTTCCAGGTCACTGAAGGTCAGTTAGGAATGAATATGTGTTCCTATTGGCTGGCTGCCCTCTTATCTATTGATGTTACCAAGGTTACCACTGAGGTGATGGTTGGGGGGATGGGAAATGGAACTGGAAACTAACGAACACCAACAGAAAATGAAACAAAGTGTTCACACTTCCCAGGTCAGTAAAGGTCACTTAGGAATGAATATGTATGTATGTATTCCTATTGGCTGGCTGTGCTCTTATCTATTGATGTTACCAATATGGTTGGGGGGATGTGAAATGGAAACAGTTGGAAGCTTGACAAAAAAAGTAATGTAATGATCAGCACTCACGTGACTAGAACTTGTTTGTTTATTATTTTTGTTAGCAGGCACCTGAAATGCTAGTGCATGTTGAATTTGCCAATCACTGTGCATTTTAGAAAGGTGGTCCTGGCTGGAACTGTACACAGTTCAAATATATGTAATTGATTGTTGGTAAGTGTATTTTTTAAGTAGCCACACTGGCACCAGTATGTTTACTTTTCCTCCTACTTAACTCACTAGCTCAGCTTTGTAAGAAGGGCTTCTCTGCTTGTGTGTTGTTTTTGTTTGGTGTGAGGAGAGCAGAAACATCAGATCTTTATTCAATCTACTACAGTCATCTCTTACAGTGCCCTATCCCTATTAATACCAGGAGTGTTGTGATCTTCCTGCACACAGTGCCCTAACCCTGATACCAGTCTGAGACAGCTCCCTCCCTGCATTACTAGTGAGAGGCTGGCTTCACAGACAGGGGGGAGCTGCCTGACCCTCACTCCTGACTTCCCCCATGTCCCAGCTAGTGAATGGTGTGTGGGTGAGGGGGGGGGGAGGATGGTGAAGTCTGAGACAGCTCCCTCCCTGCATTACTAGTGAGAGGCTGGCTTCACAGACAGGGGGGAGCTGCCTGACCCTCACTCCTGACTTCCCCCATGTCCCAGCTAGTGAATGGTGTGTGGGTGAGGGGGGGGGGGAGGATGGTGAAGTCTGAGACAGCTCCCTCCCTGCATTACTAGTGAGAGGCTGGCTTCACAGACAGGGGGGAGCTGGCTGACCCTCACTCCTGACTTCCCCCATGTCCCAGCTAGTGAATGGTGTGTGGGTGAGGGGGGGGGGGGGGGGGGGATGGTGAAGTCTGAGACAGCTCCCTCCCTGCATTACTAGTGAGAGGCTGGCTTCACAGACAGGGGGGAGCTGCCTGACCCTCACTCCTGACTTCCCCCATGTCCCAGCTAGTGAATGGTGTGTGGGTGAGGGGGGGGGGGAGGATGGTGAAGTCTGAGACAGCTCCCTCCCTGCATTACTAGTGAGAGGCTGGCTTCACAGACAGGGGGGAGCTGCCTGACCCTCACTCCTGACTTCCCCCATGTCCCAGCTAGTGAATGGTGTGTGGGTGAGGGGGGGGGGGGAGGATGGTGAAGTCTGAGACAGCTCCCTCCCTGCATTACTAGTGAGAGGCTGGCTTCGCAGACAGGGGGGAGCTGCCTGACCCTCACTCCTGACTTCCCCCATGTCCCAGCTAGTGAATGGTATGTGGGTGAGGGGGGGGGGGGAGGATGGTGAAGTCTGAGACAGCCCCCTCCCTGCATTACTAGTGAGAGGCTGGCTTCACAGACAGGGGGGAGCTGCCTGACCCTCACTCCTGACTTCCCCCATGTCCCAGCTAGTGAATGGTGTGTGGGTGGGGGGGGGGGGGGGGGAGGATGGTGAAGTCTGAGACAGCTCCCTCCCTGCATTACTAGTGAGAGGCTGGCTTCACAGACAGGGGGGAGCTGCCTGTCCCTCACTCCTGACTTCCCCCATGTCCCAGCTAGTGAATGGTGTGTGGGTGAGGGGGGGGGGGGTGGATGGTGAAGTCTGAGACAGCTCCCTCCCTGCATTACTAGTGAGAGGCTGGCTTCACAGACAGGGGGGAGCTGCCTGACCCTCACTCCTGACTTCCCCCATGTCCCAGCTAGTGAATGGTGTGTGGGTAAGGGGGGGGGGGGAGGATGGTGAAGTCTGAGACAGCTCCCTCCCTGCATTACTAGTGAGAGGCTGGCTTCACAGACAGGGGGGAGCTGCCTGACCCTCACTCCTCCGGGGTATTGTGATCTTCCTGCACACAGTGCCCTATCCCTGATACCAGGGGTGTTGTGATCTTCCTGCATGCAGTGCCCTATCCCTATTAATACCAGGAGTGTTGTGATCTTCCTGCATGCAGTGCCCTATCCCTATTAATACCAGGAGTGTTGTGATCTTCCTGCATGCAGTGCCCTATCCCTGATATCGGGATGTGTGCAAGAAGATCACAACACCCCCGGTATCAGGAATAGGGCACTGTGTGCAGGAAGATCACAACACCCCCAGTATCAGGAATAGGGCACTGTGTGCAGGAAGATCACAACACCCCTGGTATTAGGGATAGGGCACTGTGTGCAGGAAGATCACAACACTCCTGGTATTAATAGGGATAGGGCACTGTGTGCAGGAAGATCACAATACCCCTGGTATCAGGGTTAGGGCACAAGTTCTAGTCACATTGACTGATCACATTACTTGTTTTGTCAAGCTACCAACTGTTTCCATTTCCCATCCCCCATATACTGTAAGTAGGAAACTTGGTAACATGAATAAATAAGAGGGCAGCCAATAGGAATACATATTCATTCCTAAACTGACCTTAACTGACCTGAAAAGTGTCAAATTGTATCATTTTCAGTTAGTGCGCACTAACTCCCAGTTAGTGCGCACTAACTCCCGTTAGTGCGCACTAACTCGAGTTAGTGCGCACTAATCGGAAAAAACGATTTTTAACGATTTTTTAACTAAAAAATCGTGCCTAAGACGATTTTCTTGCCCTGCCACACGATTTCTATCGTTAAGACGATATGGAAAACGATTCACATCCCTAATTACCAGGTAAGTAATCTCAACATTTTTTATTTTAAGACCATTGAACCATATGGTTTGAATTTAGAGGTGGATTATTCTGTTTTTTTATGATCTGGTTTCTATTATTCCGATTTTGATTTTTACCTACATAAAAGTTTTTATATGTTTTCAGCCATTTTTACCTGCTTTTATTATTTATTATTTTTTCATTTTACATGATCTGTTCTCAATGTATCTGATTTTATTAGTTTTTTAGTTTTTATCCGCATATATGGTTTTGTTTTAGGATTAATTTATTAGCACAGTGCTTTTAATGTTTGATTCACTTTTATTTTTATGGAATTCATTATATCCAATTTGTATTTGCATTTTAGTGGTCACATGTTTTATTTATTTTTATGGTTTTAGTATTATTTGGTCACTATATGTCTTTTTCTCTTTTTTTTATGTATTTGTTTTAAAGATTTGGCTTGTTAGATTCATAATCAATGATATAGTTATTATGGTTCAACAATTTACACCTCTAGCAACGGAGCATCCATTTTACCACGCCCCTTTTTGTGATTGACAACTTTTTTGGCGCGATGTTTAAACCTATTTAAAGCACCAACCAAGTTAGGTTTTCCCTTTATGTCCATTTTGTACTCGGTGGAGATCGAGTGCATCCGACATTAACGCTGAGTGAGTATATGATTTTAGTGCTAATTTGATTTATAGAATGTGGCGTTCCTCAACTCTGAATACGTTAATGTTAGTTTTCACTTTTGATAAGTGCAACGCTATTCGCTCAGGATGCTGAAACCTGTCTTCCTGCCACACACGGCACCGCTTGTCTCTAATAATTGAAACGTCAATTTTTGAGTATGTTTTAGTTAACCCACCGGTGAGAAGTTGTACATGTGCATGCGATGCAAAGAGCTCCTGGCTCTCAGAGAACGAGTCCAATCTCTGGAGGCTAGAGTGGCAGACCTGGAGGAGCTGAGGGAGACAGAGAGGTATATAGATGAGACCTTCAGGGACATAGTAGTCCAGTCCCAACTTCAGACTGGCAGCCCTGGTGCTGCCTTGGAGGAAGAAGGTCTCATAATGGGAGAGCACCAACCAGATGTAGCAGGAAAGGATCCTGTAGCAAGGACCTGCTCTCTAGGTGATGCATTGTCCTTTCGCACTGAGGATATCTCCCCAAGGCCTACTGCCCAGGAGGGAAGGGTTAGGTCGGCCGTCATAGTTGGTGATTCGATTATTAGGAATGTAGATAGCTGGGTGGCGGGTGGGCGTGAGGATTGCCTGGTAACATGCCTACCTGGTGCGAAGGTGGCGGACCTCACGCGTCACCTAGATAGGATTTTAGACAGTGCTGGGGAGGAGCCGGCTGTTGTGGTACACGTGGGCACCAACGACATAGGAAAATGTGGGAGGGAGGTTCTGGAAGCCAAATTTAGGCTCTTAGGTAGAAAGCTTAAATCCAGAACCTCCAGGGTAGCATTCTCTGAAATGCTCCCTGTTCCACGCGCAGGTCACCAGAGGCAGGCAGAGCTCCGGAGTCTCAATGCGTGGATGAGACGATGGTGCAAGGAAGAGGGATTCAGTTTTGTTAGGAACTGGGGAACCTTTTGGGGAAGGGGGAGTCTCTTCCGAAGGGATGGGCTCCACCTTAACCAGGGTGGAACCAGACTGCTGGCGCTAACCTTTAAAAAGGAGATAGAGCAGCTTTTAAACTAGAACAAAGGGGAAAGCAGACAGTCGCTCAGCAGCGCATGGTTCGGAGAGATGTATCTTTAAAGGATACTAATGATGCATTAGAATTAGGGCATCCCGACAGTGACCTCACTGTCAGGATGCCCTAATTCCAATAATTAGAAAAGTAGTCCAAGTGCTTGTAACTAAAAACTCACCTGAGCTAAAAAATTCTAACTTATCCCTATCAATTAAAAAGCAGAATAAAAATACAATCAAAAAACAAACTTTGAAATGTTTGTATGCTAATGCCAGAAGTCTAAGAAGTAAGATGGGAGAATTAGAATGTATAGCAGTAAATGATGACATAGACTTAATTGGCATCTCAGAGACATGGTGGAAAGAGGATAACCAATGGGACAGTGCTATACCGGGGTACAAATTATATCGCAATGACAGAGAGGAGCAGTCGGGAGGAGGTGTGGCGCTTTATGTCCGGGATGGCATAGAGTCCAACAGGATAAACATCCTGCATGAGACTAAATACAAAATTGAATCTTTATGGGTAGAAATCCCTTGTGTATCAGGGAAGACTACAGTGATAGGGGTATACTACCGTCCACCTGGTCAAGATGGTGAGATGGACAGTGAAATGCTAAGAGAAATTAGGGAAGCTAACCAAATTGGTAGTGCAGTAATAATGGGAGACTTCAATTACCCCAATATAGACTGGGTAAATGTATCATCGGGTCACGCTAGAGAGATAACGTTCCTGGATGGAATAAATGATAGCTTTATGGAGCAATTGGTTCAGGAACCGACGAGAGAGGGAGCAATTTTAGATCTAATTCTCAGTGGAGCACAGGACTTGGTGAGAGAGGTAACGGTGGTGGGGCCGCTTGGCAATAGTGATCATAATATGATCAAATTTGATTTAATGACTGGAAAAGGAACAGTGTGCAAATCCAAGGCTCTCGTGCTAAACTTTCAAAAGGGAAACTTTGATAAAATGAGAAAAATTGTTAGAAAAAAACTGAAAGGAGCAGCTACAAAAGTAAAAAATGTCCAAGAGGTGTGGTCATTGTTAAAAAATACCATTCTAGAAGCACAGTCCAGATGTATTCCACACATTAAGAAAGGTGGAAAGAAGGCAAAACGATTACCGGCATGGTTAAAAGGGGAGGTGAAAGAAGCTATTTTAGCCAAAAGATCTTCATTCAAAAATTGGAAGAAGGATCCAACAGAAGAAAATAGGATAAAGCATAAACATTGGCAAGTTAAATGTAAGACATTGATAAGACAGGCTAAGAGAGAATTTGAAAAGAAGTTGGCTGTAGAGGCAAAAACTCACAGTAAAAACTTTTTAAAATATATCCGAAGCAGAAAGCCTGTGAGGGAGTCAGTTGGACCGTTAGATGATCGAGGGGTTAAAGGGGCACTTAGAGAAGATAAGGCCATCGCGGAAAGATTAAATGATTTCTTTGCTTCGGTGTTTACTGAAGAGGATGTTGGGGAGGTACCCGTAATGGAGAAGGTTTTCATGGGTAATGATTCAGATGGACTGAATCAAATCACGGTGAACCTAGAAGATGTGGTAGGCCTGATTGACAAACTGAAGAGTAGTAAATCACCTGGACCGGATGGTATACACCCCAGAGTTCTGAAGGAACTAAAAAATGAAATTTCAGACCTATTAGTAAAAATTTGTAACTTATCATTAAAATCATCCATTGTACCTGAAGACTGGAGGATGGCAAATGTAACCCCAATATTTAAAAAGGGCTCCAGGGGCGATCCGGGAAACTACAGACCGGTTAGCCTGACTTCAGTGCCAGGAAAAATAGTGGAAAGTGTTCTAAACATCAAAATCACAGAACATATAGAAAGACATGGTTTAATGGAACAAAGTCAGCATGGCTTTACCCAGGGCAAGTCTTGCCTCACAAATCTGCTTCACTTTTTTGAAGGAGTTAATAAACATGTGGATAAAGGTGAACCGGTAGATATAGTATACTTGGATTTTCAGAAGGCGTTTGACAAAGTTCCTCATGAGAGGCTTCTAGGAAAAGTAAAAAGTCATGGGATAGGTGGCGATGTCCTTTCGTGGATTGCAAACTGGGCAATTTTCTCAGTGGAAGGGAGTGGACAGTGGAGTGCCTCAGGGATCTGTATTGGGACCCTTACTGTTCAATATATTTATAAATGATCTGGAAAGAAATACGACGAGTGAGATAATCAAATTTGCAGATGACACAAAATTGTGCAGAGTAGTTAAATCACAAGCAGATTGTGATAAATTGCAGGAAGACCTTGTGAGACTGGAAAATTGGGCATCCAAATGGCAGATGAAATTTAATGTGGATAAGTGCAAGGTGATGCATATAGGGAAAAATAACCCATGCTATAATTACACGATGTTGGGTTCCATATTAGGTGCTACAACCCAAGAGAGAGATCTAGGTGTCATAGTGGATAACACATTGAAATCGTCGGTTCAGTGTGCTGCGGCAGTCAAAAAAGCAAACAGAATGTTGGGAATTATTAGAAAAGGAATGGTGAATAAAACGGAAAATGTCATAATGCCTCTGTATCGCTCCATGGTGAGACCGCACCTTGAATACTGTGTACAATTCTGGTCGCCGCATCTAAAAAAAGATATAATTGCGATGGAGAAGGTACAGAGAAGGGCTACCAAAATGATAAGGGGAATGGAACAACTCCCCTATGAGGAAAGACTAAAGAGGTTAGGACTTTTCAGCTTGGAGAAGAGACGACTGAGGGGGGATATGATAGAGGTGTTTAAAATCATGAGAGGTCTAGAACGGGTAGATGTGAATTGGTTATTTACTCTTTCGGATAGTAGAAGGACTAGGGGACACTCCATGAAGTTAGCATGGGGCACATTTAAAACTAATCGGAGAAAGTTCTTTTTTACTCAACGCACAATTAAACTCTGGAATTTGTTGCCAGAGAATGTGGTTCGTGCAGTTAGTATAGCTGTGTTTAAAAAAGGATTGGATAAGTTCTTGGAGGAGAAGTCCATTACCTGCTATTAAGTTCACTTAGAGAATAGCCACTGCCATTAGCAATGGTTACATGGAATAGACTTAGTTTTTGGGTACTTGCCAGGTTCTTATGGCCTGGATTGGCCACTGTTGGAAACAGGATGCTGGGCTTGATGGACCCTTGGTCTGACCCAGTATGGCATTTTCTTATGTTCTTATGTTCTTATGTAACCTTTTCGCCACACTGCGGTGCCGTCAGAATCTTTAATCATTTCTAAAGCAGTATTTGAGTATAGATCGTGTGCATTCGGTATTGACCCTGAGTTAAACCACGTTCCAGCGTTTATTTGCATTACAAATAATAAACCTAATGAAAGTTTGTTAGTTTTATATTTTGAATAAGTGTAATGTCAATTTTTCAGAAAGCCCAAGACAGTTGTTTCACTGCCGTGCCCTTCATAAATATTAAGTCATTCTTTTCGTCGCGTTCTTTATAAATATTAAGTCAATCGTTCCACTGCACTGCTGTGCCGTCATTTTTCATAAATATTTAACTCGAAGAGGCAGGTTTATCTATGGTTTTTGCACTTCTTTTTTAAGTTGGTTTTTTCGATCACTTCCGCAGTGTTTATTCATGTTAAATCACTTTTCATAAGAAGAGAGTAATTTCACTTAAATATATATTACGCATTTTTTATTTATAATATACATATATCACCTGATAAATACTTTGTGCGCTGTTATTAATTATAGCCGCATAAGTCACAGTAGGTCATCACTCTTCGTTCGGGTTTTTAATGTACACGTGTGCTTCATTACTTTTTTAAGTACACTGGTGATAATAATGGTTAGCCTTGCATTTCAATTTAAGCATATTTTTTAAGTGAGCAATTTATCATGTTCTTTACATGATTTTGATATAACATAAAACAAGTCTTGTTAGCTCTTAATTCACATTAATAATATTATCTCTGATTAGATGTGAGATAGAAATATTTTCAACTAACGTTCAATTGTCTAAGTTTAATAACATTGCACTACACATTTTACACAGTGGTGTTTATTAATGTCATAATCTTTTTTCATTTATTTTTTATAGATAATTATCGTGCTCATTTTTATTTGATACTTTTATATCATATATGGTAGTTTAATTCATCATACCACATTAGTTCTCATTGTTTAAGTCTTCTTGAGTTAATTTTTTATGTCTTCAAGCTAATCTCATTTTATTAAGTTATCTTCAACATTACTTCATATTCCATTTATGCAATTTTTGTCATAACTATTTAAAGTGTATTTCCCTTTTTTGTTTTGTGACCATTATACAGTTTCCATTATTTATTGCAGAAGCATCTGACCACTAGATCACTATATGCTAACATTTGTGAATGCTATTGATACTCATCTTATTGTTCAATATCATACATAAGGTAATAAGTATTGTGCTAACACTGTCTTTCAATGTCTCATTTTGAATGTATCTTTGCCTGCATCACTTTTAGTGTTTGGTAAATATTGATATTTTTATGTGTTACCTGGTTTCACACATTTTAATGTTTTTATTTATTTTAATTTATTTTTTGAAATTTTTTATGTCCTGTATTGTTTACACGATTGTATTTATTTATTTTAGCCCCTGAGGCAGCCCCGGTGGGGGCGAAACTCTGGCCTGAGTCGGGCACATACATAAACCATTGGTCTCCATGTCAATAAAAGTTGTACTTGGACATTTCTTTGGCGTCTAACCTCCACTGTTTGCTTAAAAGACTTCTACTCCTTAGTACTCAACTGCAAAAAGCTAAGCGGGAGTTGGTAGCTCACCCATCAGTACAGGGGCGTTCTAATTATATATCCTTGCAAACAGCAATTAATGCCCTGCTTCACCAGCGGGCAATGAAAAGTATTATTTATCATAGATATAAGTTATACCAGTTTGGTAATAAATCAGGGAAGATGCTGGCGAATCTGGTCCGCTTGATTGGGGGTTCCCGACATATCACAGCACTGCACACAGCGAGAGGTCCGATAGTTAATAACACTAGAGATATATTAAACACTTTTCAAGAATACTATGCCGAGCTTTATCGCTCTGGTGGTTGGTCTCAGGATAAATGGGAAAAATTCTCTGCTCAGGTTAAGATTCCTTCGATCACTGTGGCCCAACAGCGGTGGCTGAATGAGCCCATTCAGGTGGAGGAAATTTGTAGAGTTATTCAGCAGGCGAAGACTTTAAAAGCACCTGGCCCAGATGGGTATAGTTCTGAATTCTATCAATGCTTAGTGGAACCCCTGGCGGGTCTTCTTCCCTTGGTACACACAAATTTGATACAAAGAGGTTCGTTTCCTCCATTTGGTAACACCACCCATGTGACACTAATCCCAAAACCGGGTAAGGACCCGTTGGAACCGGCGGGTACAGACCCATCTCACTGCTGAACGTAGATCATAAGTTCCTGGCAAAAATTTTGGCAGACCGTCTGGGTACGATTATACCTACGTTAATCCAACCAGGACAGGTGGGTTTTGTTAAAAGAAGGTATGCCCTGACTAACATTAGGAGGGTGGTGGTGGCCCTATGTAAACGCACGGATATCCCCTTTTTGGCAGTCAGTCTAGATGCCGAAAAGGCATTTGATAGAGTTGAGTGGGGCCTGTTTCATTTGCTCACTGAAATGGGATTTCAAGGATTTTTCCTTCAGGCGATTCAGTTGTTATATGCGGCTCCACAAGCCCGTTTAATGGTAAACGGTGAGCTGTCCCCTCCTCTATCAGTGGGACGAGGCACCCGCCAGGGATGTCCTCTGTCCCCCTTGTTATTTGTGATAACGGTAGAACCGCTGCTTTTGGTGTTGCAGGCAACCCCTAATATTAGAGGACTGCAATTTTATTCCCAGACCGAACGGGAGATATTTAAATATGCCGCTTTCGCGGATGATATTCTTGTTTTTCTCACGTCGCTGGAGAGGTCCCTTCCGGCTCTATTGGGCCTATTTCAAACCTTTGGGGAATTCTCAGGTCTGAACATAAACTGGGATAAATCGGAAGCCTTAGGTTTCCCGTCCACTTTGGAAGAGAGGTGGACGGGGACCTTTCCCTTACGATGGGCTCGCGGTGCGCTTAAATATTTGGGGGTTTTCCTATCTACAGACCTGACATCCATATATTCCCTCAACAAAACCCGTTTACTACACTTAACATGGGATAGACTGGATAACTGGCGAGAGCTCCCTTTATCTCTTAGAGGGTGCATTAATCTCTTTAAGTTAATTATCTTGCCTAAATGGTTGTATATACTGCAGAATTTTCCCTTTCAGATAACTCAGAAGGATTTGGGGACTTTGAACACACTGTTACGTAAATTTTTATGGAAGGGTAAAAAAGCCCGCATCCCGTTACGATGGCTACAATTAAAATGGGGTAAGGGGGGAATGGGGGTGCCAGACCTGCAGCGTTACGTTGTAGCAGCGAACCTACGAGTAGTCAGAGACTGGATCTCCGGGGATTCCACCTTCATTGGGCGGCTAGCGGAACAAACACTGATGGAGCCGTTGGACATCATCTTTGTACTTATGTGCCCTAACAGGGATTTGGCTGAGGCAGTTCACCGAGACCCACTCGTTGCACCTCTTCGCCACGCATGGCGCTATTTAACACAGAAATTAGGAATCTCGGCATATAGTGCATTTTTCTTGCCTATTATGGGGAACCCTCACTTTACACCTGGCTCTCAATACCGAGTGTTTCCGGAATGGCGGACAGCTGGCATTACCATGTTGGGACATTTGATAGATAACTCTGGGGTTCCCTTTTCCTTTGCGGAACTTCAGTCTGAGCATGGGTTGCCGGGTACTCACCTATTTGGGTATATGCAGCTCAGGCATTATTTTCATGCGATCCCGGCAACTTATAAAGTTCCAGCCCATTTGCAGGCGCTGGAGCATTTATTTTCAGCTGGGTAATTCGAGAGGACCATCCTTATTGGAATACTATCAAAGACTCAGTTATGTTACCTCTGAGGAGGCCTATAAGTGTGTGTCGGAGAGGTGGACTCAAGATGGGGGGGTTTCAGGTACCAATTGGAGTAATTAAGGCCAGTATGACAAGGTTGATGGGCATCACCAGTAATATGTATTATAGAGAGATGCAACTGAAATTGCTTTACCGAGGTTATGTAACCCCGCAAATTGCATTTCATGCGAAGTTGGTACAGGCTGAGTCCTGTCCCAGATGCTCTTGTCCCTGTGGGACCATTTTCCACGCTTTTTGGAAATGTCCGGGAATCCAAGTATATTAGGGGAAAATTGTGAAGTATTTGCGGGGGTTGCTGGATGTGAATCTTCCCTTATCTCCATATATGATTCTATTTGACTGTATCCCCAGCACATTAGAGGGCCGGGTCTCCGCTTGTTTGTGAGGAAAGCCTTTGCAGTGGGGAAAAAGGTTATTTTACTTAATAGGAGAGAGACCACAAGTCCTTCCTTTTGGTTGTGGAGGATTCATCTCCACCGTATGATGCAAATGGACAATGTGGATTCTAAGTCAAGTCCTCAACAACGTCGATGTTTTCTCCAGGTTTGGAATGGATACATACAAGCCCTACCGCATCGGGCTCGGAGTCTGATTCTTAACTGCTGACATGTTTTTGGCCATGCTTGTGCACCTGCTCGGGACTTCATCAGCTCTGGACTATACTGAACAGACACTTAATCGGGAGTGGGTTGGGGGGGGGGGTAGTACCTTAGGTGTGCTGTTATTGTTACATTGAGTTGTTACTGGTATTGGGGGTAAAGATGAAACCAGATGTCTCTAATACTTGATGTACGTTCCAAATTTTCTTCTTAATAAAATTGTTTCTACTAAAAAACATCAAACTAGAACTGAGAAAAAAAGAACACGCATGGCGAAAGAGACCATCTAACATTACTCTAAATGAGTACAAAACCCTCATGCACAGCTACAGAAACAACATCCTTCGCACAAAGAGAGATTATTATGCACACAAAATTCACAATTTTGCCTTCGATGCCAAAGAACTGTTCTCATATATATCAGAGCTCACAAAATCCACCTCACCAGTTATCCCTGATGACCAAGCTCAATCCAGATGCTCTGAACTTGCACAATTCTTCGAAAACAAAATCCTCAAGCTAATAGCACCTCTGGCTACGTGTAATACAGAACCGCCCCCTCTCTACTCCCCCCCTTCAGCCAGAAAGCAAGCCTAGAATCATTCAAACTCACTTCCTCACTCGAAATTGAATTGATTCTCAAAAAGATGAAACCTTCCACTCATCCGATAGAAGCCATTCCATCTAAATTACTACTCACCATCCCAAACATCATTGCGAAGCCCTTAGCAGAGATCATCAACCGCTCGCTAACACAAGGACTTGTACCAGACACGCTGAAACTAGCCACTCTCAAACCTCTGCTCAAGAAACCCAACCTGAACCCTGCAGACCCAGGCAATTTCCGCCCCATCGCTAGCCTACCGTTTGTCGCCAAACTCATGGAGAGAATAGTTAACAAATAGTTGTCGGAATTCCTAGAAGACCACAAGATTCTCACAACAGCCCAATTCGGATTCTGCAAATCCCTCGGCACGGAATCCCTCTTAATCTCATTGACGGACAGAGTCCTCTCCGGCTTGGAGAAAAAGACCCCCTACCTCCTGGCACTTCTCGATATATATGCAGCTTTCGACACTGTAAAGCATTCTATCCTCATCAACTGGCTCTCAGACATAGGCATCTCAGGATCAGCCCTTGAATGGTTCAGATCATTCCTTAACAATAGGACATACAAGGTCAGAATAAGCAACAAGGAATCACACCCGTCAAGTCCACTCTTGGAGTCCCACAATGATCCTCCCTCTCCCCAACCCTGTTTAACATTTATCTTCTCCCACTATGTCATCTGCTCTCAGGTCTAAAGATCACACACTTCATATATGCCGACGATGTCCAGATCCTGTTGCCTATCACTGAATCTATCTCCAACACCATCAATTTCTGGAACAACTGTCTACAGTCCATAAATTCCCTCCTCACTAGCCTTAACTTAGTTCTCAATATTGCAAAAACGGAACTTATGCTGATCACCCTGGATGACAACTGTCAGGCTGCCAACAATCTAATTACACCGCTAATGATCTCCCCCACTCACGTAAGAGACCTTGGCGTTACTATTGACAATAGGCTGAATCTCAAAACATTTGTCACAAACACTACGAAAGAATGTTTTCACAAGCTACACATATTGAAAAAGCTAAAACCTCTCCTCCACTTTCAGGAATTTAGAACTGTCCTCCAAACTATTCTATTTTCAAAAATTGACTATTGCAACTCTCTGCTAATTGGCCTTCCAGCTATCACCACCAAACCATTACAAATGCTGCAGAACTCGGCTGCCAGGATCCTAACCAACTCTAGTAGAGGAGAACACATCACACCTATTCTAAAGAACCTACACTGGCTCCCTATTAAATTTAGAATCATATTCAAAGTACTAACCATAACCCACAAGACCATTCATTCCCAAACTTCGCTAAATCTAAGTGACCCACTTCGTCCCCACGCATCATCGAGACCAATCAGATCTAGCTACTTAGGCACCTTATATGCACCTCCAGCCAAGTCATCGCTCAAGAAACGTGCATTCTCGACCGCCAGCCACTCTCACTGGAATGCCCTTCCCACAGACCTTCGGCTAGAAACTTGTAGTCAGACGTTCAAAAAGAAGCTCAAAACTTGGCTTTTCACAAAAGCCTTCACTTAAAGGTCTCTCCCTCAGAGTCAGATTCACGATGATGCGAGATGTCCGACGCCGTAACCATCTAATCTTATAATTTAATCTCATTATTTCCCCGCAAGCTGTATGTTATAATGCACTCATGCTTTTCAAGTCTACTGTAAATCCAAGTTTGTTGAATGTTTGTTTATTTATATTTTGTATATTTATTCTTATATTTATAACATCATCAGCGTATACATAATGAGGGAGCTTAAGGCTAGAAAGTAAGTAGCAGAGGGGTAGGATGTAGATGTTGTATCGCTCCATTGTGAGACCGCACCTTGAATACTGTGTACAATTCTGTTTGCTTTTTTGACTGCCGCAGCACACTGTACCGACGATTTCAATGTGTTATCCACTATGACACCTAGATCTCTTTCTTGGGTTGTAGCACCTAATATGGAACCCAACATTGTGTAATTATAGCATGGGTAAATTTTCCCTATATGCATCACCTTGCACTTATCCACATTAAATTTCATCTGCCATCTGGATGCCCAATTTTCCAGTCTCACAAGGTCTTCCTGCAATTTATCACAATCTGCTTGTGATTTAACTACTCTGAACAATTTTGTGTCATCTGCAAATTTGATTATCTCACTCGTCGTATTTCTTTCCAGATCATTTATAAATATATTGAACAGTAAGGGTCCCAATACAGATCCCTGAGGCACTCCACTGTCCACTCCCTTCCACTGAGAAAATTGCCCATTTAATCCTACTCTCTGTTTCCTGTCTTTTAGTCAGTTTGCAATCCACGAAAGGACATCGCCACCTATCCCATGACATTTTACTTTTCCTAGAAGCCTCTCATGAGGAAGTTTGTCAAACACCTTCTGAAAATCCAAGTATACTATATCTACCGGTTCACCTTTATCCACATGTTTATTAACTCCTTCAAAAAAGTGAAGCAGATTTGTGAGGCAAGACTTGCCCTGGGTAAACCCATGCTGACTTTGTTCCATTAAACCATGACTTTCTATATGTTCTGTGATTTTATTTATTTATTTATTTAGGTTTTTTATATACCGGCATTCGAGACAGCAGTCACATCATGCTGGTTCACATAAAACAGGAGTGCATAATAAACTTAAACTAGAACTTTGGTGCGGAAAGGCAGTTACATGTAACAGGGTGACTAGAACTTGGCGAAGAAGGAAGAGAAAGGACAGGTTACTAAATAAAGGCTACCGATAGTTAGAGGTAGTTAACAATGGTGTAGTTGATGATTTGTGTTGATGTTGAGGTGTTAAATCAATTGAAGTCCGGAAATGCTTGTTTGAACAGCCAAGTCTTGAGTCTTTTCTTGAAGATTGAGAGGCAGGGTTCCAGTCTAAGATCTGGGGGGATGGAGTTCCATAAGGGTGGACCGGCTGTAGAGAAGGCCCGATCTCTTAGCGTGATGTGTCTGGTGGTTTTGGAAGGCGGTACCTGTAGTGATCCTTTGTATGCATCTCTTGTCGGTCTTGAAGAGTTATGTAATCGGAGAGGGATATGTAGGTCAATTGGAGCCAGTTGATGGATGTTTTTGTATATGGTAAGAATGGCCTTGTAAATTATTCTGAAATGGATGGGTAACCAGTGGAGGCCCTTTAGGATTGGGGTTATGTGGTCTCTTCTCCTGGTGTTTGTCAGTATTCGAGCAGCTGCATTTTGTACCATCTGAAGCGGTTTGGTATAAGAGGAGGGGAGACCAAGTAAGATGGTGTTACAATAGTCCAGCTTTGAGAAAATGATTGCTTGTAGAATCATTCTGAAGTCTTGAGCGTGGAAAAGAGGTCTTATTCTTTTCAGCACTTGGAGTTTGTAAAAGCAGTCTTTGGTGGTTTTGTTGATGGTAGCTTTCAAGTTCAGGCGATTATCAATTAAAACTCCTAGGTCTCTCACTTGTGTGGTTGTTGGCGTGGCTGGATGTGTGGGGGTGATGGTGCTATTCCCTGGGGTGATGAGCAGGAGTTCAGCTTTGCAGGAATTTAGTACCAGGTTAAGGCTGGTGAGAAGGCGTTTGATGTTTTGGAGGCATGTTTCCCAATGAGCCAGTGTTTTCCCGAAGGAATCCTTGATGGGGATCAGGACCTGGATATCATCCGCGTAAAGGAAATGTTTAAGATTGAGGTCGGTGAAGAGCTGGCATAACGGTAAAAGGTAGATGTTAAATAGAGTAGGAGACAGGGAGGAACCCTGTGGGACTCCTACTGACGAGGGGTAGTGTGAGGATTCTTTGTTCTGGATCTTGACCTTGTATCCTCTATTGCTGAGAAAGGTTCTGAACCACGTAAGTGCTGTGCCTGAGATACCTATGGAGGCCAACTGGTTAATGAGCAGGGAATGGTTGACGGTGTCAAAGGCTGACGAAAGGTCCAGTAGGATCAGTAGGAAGGCTTGTCCTTTGTCAAGACCCAGGATGAGGTAGTCTGTCATGGAAATGAGGAGGGATTCAGTGCTTAAAGCTTTGCTGAATCTGTATTGTGATGGGAATAGGAGGTTGTTGTCTCCAATGTAGTTTGAGAGTCGTGTGTTGGCGGGGGTCCGGGAGCGATTTCCTGCCGCGAATCGTTTTCCGTACGGAAAATGGCGCCGGCAGGAGATCGACTGCAGGAGGTCGTTCAGCGGGGGTGAACCCTCGCTGAACGACCTCCTGCAATCGATCTCCTGCCGGCGCCATTTTCCGTACGGAAAACGAATCGCGGCAGGAAATCGCTCCCGGACCCCCGCTGGACCCCCAGGAACTTTTGGCCAGCTTGGGGGGGCCTCCTGACCCCCACAAGACTTGCCAAAAGTCCAGCGGGGGTCCGGAACGACCTCCTGCGTCGAATCGTTTTGGTCTATGGCCGCCGCCATTTTGCGGCGGCCATTTTGCAAAATGGCGCCGGCTGAAGACTACACGATTTAGTGTGCCACTTTTCCTGCTCTCCCCCTTCCCCCGATTTAGCTACGGACCGCCACTACGGAGGTAATTTAAGGCTACGGACCCCCAGGTAATTTAAGGCATTTGGGGGGGGGGGTTCGGGAGGGTGGGGGATTTAATTTAAAGGGTCAGGGTGGGTTTTAGGGGATTTTAGTGTGCCGTGTTTTAGTGTGCCGCTGGACCCCCAGGTAATTTAAGGCATTTGGGGGGGGGGGGGGTTCGGGAGGGTGGGGGATTTAATTTAAAGGGTCGGGGGTGGGTTTTAGGGCGTTTTAGTGTGCCGGTTTTCCTGCCCTCCCCCTTCCCCCGATTTACGATTTTTTGATGATAAATCGGGGGAATTGGTATTGTATCGTGGCCCTAACGATTTTTGACGATTTAAAATATATCGGACGATATTTTAAATCGTCAAAAAACGATTCACATCCCTACCAATTTCTCCATAATCTTGGCTATGAAGGGGAGGTTGGCGATCGGTCGGTAGTTGTTGGGGTCATTAGGATCTAGATTTGGTTTCTTGAGGAGTGGTTTGAGAGAGGCCAGTTTGAGGTCGTCTGGGTAGGATCCTTGTGTTATAGAGCAATTTATGATGTCTGCCAGGGTTTTGGAGATGGAGTCAGGAATTGACAGGAGAAGTTTAGTGGGGATGTGATCCGAGGGGTGAGAGGATGGTTTCATTCTCCTTAGAATACCTTGGATCTCGATGGAGGAAGTGAGTTCAAGTTCTTCTAAGCGAGTATTGTTGAAGGAGGTCTGAGGTGGGGTTAAAGGAGAGGTGGCGTTAGAGGGGAGCTGAGTTAGAAGACTGCTGATTTTGTTGCTGAAAAATAGCGCTAGTTCTTCTGCTTTGGATTTTGCTTGGTTATGAACAATCTCTGAAGGGTTTATTTGTGTGAGGTTGGAAACATAACTAAAGAGGGCTTTAGCGTCGAAGACAAGGTCGTGGATCTTGGATGCGTAAAAGTCCCTCTTGGATTTTGATGTTTAGAACACTTTCCACTATTTTTCCTGGCACTGAAGTCAGGCTAACCAGTCTGTAGTTTCCCGGATTGCCCCTGGAGCCCTTTTTAAATATTGGGGTTACATTTGCTATCCTCCAGTCTTCAGGTACAATGGATGATTTTAATGATAAGTTACAAATTTTTACTAATAGATCAGAAATTTCATTTTTTAGTTCTTTCAGTACCCTAGGATGCATACCATCCGGTCCAGGTGATTTGCTACTCTTCAGTTTGTCAATCAGGCCTACCACATCTTCTAGGTTCACCGTGATTTGATTCAGTCCATCTGAATCATTACCCATGAAAACCTTCTCCATTACGGGTACCTCCCCAACATCCTCTTCAGTAAACACCGAAGCAAAGAAATCATTTAATCTTTCCGCGATGGCCTTATCTTCTCTAAGTGCCCCTTTAACCCCTCGATCATCTAACGGTCCAACTGACTCCCTCATAGGCTTTCTGCTTCAGATATATTTAAAAAAGTTTTTACTGTGAGTTTTTGCCTCTACAGCCAACTTCTTTTCAAATTCTCTCTTAGCCTGTCTTATCAATGTCTTACATTTAACTTGCCAATGTTTATGCTTTATCCTATTTTCTTCTGTTGGATCCTTCTTCCAATTTTTGAATGAAGATCTTTTGGCTAAAATAGCTTCTTTCACCTCCCTTTTTAACCATGCCGGTAATCGTTTTGCCTTCTTTCCACCTTTCTTAATGTGTGGAATACATCTGGACTGTGCTTCTAGAATGGTATTTTTTAACAATGACTACGCCTCTTGCACATTTTTTACTTTTTTAGCTGCTCCTTTCAGTTTTTTTCTAACAATTTTTCTCATTTTATCAAAGTTTCCCTTTTGAAAGTTTAGCACGAGAGCCTTGGATTTGCACACTGTTCCTTTTCCAGTCATTAAATCAAATTTGATCATATTATGATCACTATTGCCAAGCAGCCCCACCACCGTTACCTCTCTCACAAAGTCCTGTGCTCCACTGAGAATTAGATCTAAAATTGCTCCCTCTCTCGTTGGTTCCTGAACCAATAAAGCTATCATTTATTCCATCCAGGAATGTTATCTCTCTAGCGTGACCCGACGATACATTTACCCAGTCTATATTGGGGTAATTGAAGTCTCCCATTATTACTGCACTACCAATTTGGTTAGCTTCCCTAATTTCTCTTAGCATTTCAGATACTAGGGATGTGCATGCGTTTTCAACGAATGTGACATCCGCAATGAATAGGTCCCTATTCTTTTGATTCGCAGGTCCACGAAACACATGGAGATCCCCCACGAATGAAACATATCATATTAGTTTCATTCGTTTGGTTCACAGTGCTTTCTTAGCAGCATTTTGAAATAGGACAAGGTCATGTGGGAGTATCCATAGCAACAACCAGTCCTTTCCTGTGAGTCATAAGTGACCTCACAGCCCTGTCATAGAGTGGGTTAGATAGGTAGGCAAGGAGAACAGAATGCCAACATATCAGAGCAAAGCATTTTTCTAATTCAGCCAATCGCTGCTCTCAGTGTACTGTGATGCTCTTCCTGCTGTATTTCTACCTTAAGCAAGCTTACCACACAGTGCACTTTCTTCTTGGTTTCTGTCTGAGAAGGTCATTACTTTTGAACTCTCTCCAAGTGTCTCAAATTTTTATTCAAGTGCTATTGCTACTTTGCTACAATTAATTTTCTATTGCTGAAAAAGATATTTGTTCTTTTTTGCTGCTGTGCCTGCCAGGCAGCCAGGCTTTTTTTACTGCACTTTTCAAAAATTCAACTCAGACTCTCTCTCTGTCTCTCCCACTGAGACAAGCTGCCAGCAGTGGCATTTTGCTGCTGATCTTACTCCCCTGAGGTAGGTTGCAGGCAGGGTTTGGGTGGTGTGGGTGGGAGATAGTGTGAGAGTTCCAGTGGCTGTCTGGGAGTTGGTATTTTCAAACAACAAGCAGCATCACTGTAGGAATTGGGCTTGCTGAGGCTTCCAGTCTTTTCTCTGGAGTTTCATTTTTTGTGCACACAGAGCAGTCTCAGTTGTAGTGTACAGCAAGACACTGCACTGTGTGTCTGTGTGTGTGTAGTTTTCCACACTCACATATACTGGTGCAGAGGTGTTCAGTCACCAATAAAGAAATAATCCTTTTAATTGAAATCCCTAGTAGGCAGTGACATTAAAACCATTATGTCAGGGAAAGGTAGATGTGGTCGAGTGATTGGCACTGGCAGAGGAGGCACTTCAAAAGGCAGTGCCAATCCCCCATTAAAGTTAAAAAGGGAGCTGTTCCAATCTAAAATCTCTGGAGGGGCAAGCAGTTCCATCCAAAAAAATTTAAATTTAAACATGATGCACCACCATGATGCATGACCCTGTTTTGGAGGTGAGGGAAGGGGAGGCTGAGCCATCCAAGACAAAAGAGTGAGACCCAAAAGCAACAGTACGACAGCAGACTCTAGTTAGCACTGACAGTGTAGCACAGACAATGTTTGCTTCTGATTCCAATGAAGAATCATCTTGTGTGGGATTCTCTTAACCAGAAATGGAAGAATTAATCGCTGAAGAAGGTTTAGGAGGATTAGTTAGTTCTGGAGGGGAGAGATGAAACTGATGAGGAGGAGGAGGAAGAGCAGTCAGTGCAGGCACAGAGTGTGACTGATGCCCCTGGCATTGCTTCCCAGGGTCCACCCACTACTTCAGCTCCAGTGCCAGCATCCACCCCAAAGGCTATAGAGAAGGGATCACGAAAGAAATCTGTGATCTGGAGCCACTTTAAAGTGACAGAGGACCTGCGTTTTGCTCAGTGTAATTACTGTGCAAGGGCTGTTAGCAGAGGCAAGCAAGTGGGACATCTAACTAATTCTGGCGTGATGCATCATATGCAGAAGCAACACCCAACAGTACTGACATTTGGGGATAGTGGCAGTACCATTCATGGACCCATTTTTCCAGGAGGCGTAAAGTGGTTGAAAAGGAGTACAGTCATCCCACGCCCTCAGCCCCTTCTAGTAGTCAGGTGGCAGGCCAGCAGCCCCCTGCCATGCGTCAGAAGTGACAACCCACCATGGAGGAAATGGGGTGGTGTTTGGTAACGCTATCCCGGGGAAGGAGGCAGGCAGCCTCAAAGGTTGTAACCAGGAGGATCGTGAAAATGATTGCCCTTGATGACCAGCCCTTGCAGGTAGTGGAGAATGTGGGTTTCAAGCATTTGCTGCAGGTCTTAGCTCCAAATTACAAAGTCCCCTCCAGAACCACATTTAGCAGAAAGATCATCCCCAGCCTGTACAACCAATGTTGCAGTCACATCCAAGCACTGCTAGCTAAGGCAGAGGGGAGTGTACATTTCACCTGCAAACTCTGGCTCGCCATGAATGCTTCACACTCTTACTTCTCCCTGACAGTACACTGGTGGGACCTGGCTGAGGCAGGGGCAGGCAGCAGCTCTATTAGTGAACAACTATCAGGGTGGAGGTGGGCTTTAATGCACACCCACCTGATAGATGAGGCCCATACCTCAGCTAATATTCTAGCATGCAACAGACAGATGCTGGTGGGCTGGCAGGTACACCAGAGACACAGGAAACTTCAGGCAGGATACTTTGTCACAGACAATGGTGCAAACATGGTAAAGGCAATAATTGACGGGGGGCTTTCAGAACATCCAATGTTTTGCACACACTCTGCACCTGGTAGTAAAGTCAGCTCTGGGATTGGAGTCCAAGCACCAAGCGAAGGAATATTTGCAGGACTTAATACACAAGTGCAGGAACATAGTGGGGTTCTTCCACAGAAGTGTGAAGGCGGGGCAGGTTCTCCGACAAAAGCAGACTGATTTGGGGATGCCTCACAAGCGTCTCATTCAAGACATTGGCACCTGATAGAATTCCACCTATATGATGCTGCAGAGGTTAGTGGAGCAGCAGACACCCCTTCATGAACTTTCCGCGGAAGTGGACAAAGGGCATCATGACTGGTTAGTCATGAGTCAGCTGGTAAAAATCCTGCAGCCTTTCAAGGATGCCACGGAGCTCCAGAAGTGTCACCTTGGCTGACATCATCCCTATAGTTAATATTCTGGAGGAAAATTTGGAGGGCTTTAAACAGGAAGAGGGAATGACAGCAGAGGAGCTGCATTGTCTGGACTATTTGCAGAAGCAGGTGCAAGACAGATTAAGACTTAACAAAAGACCACAAATACATGCTCGCCACAATCTGTGATCCCCATGTGAAAGGGAAACTCGCTCTATAGTCCGATTGTCTCACATTTGAGAAGAAAATGCTGTTAGGAAAGATCTGTGAACAGAAGAGCCATAGGCAGAGACAGATTAGGCATGAAGCAGAGGAAGAAACAGTGGGCACTTCAGGAAGTAGTGCAAGCCATAGCAGGAGCAGTACTCTGTCAGCGACAGCTGGTACTTCCTCCTCCACTTCAGTACGCCAAAGCCATGTTCCCCCTAAAAAATCATCTCTTCTGGCATGGGCGAGAGCGAAAGTAGCTGGCAAGAAGGACAATCAGACCACCCAAGCAAAGGAGACACCAGCACAAATGTCAGTGACACAGTATCTCACAGAGCCCACAGAGGACATGGAAACAGATCCACTGGCATATTGGGCACACAGGTCCAATGTCTGGCCACACCTAGCCAAAGTGGCTCAGTGATATCTCTCATGTCCACCAAACCAGTGTGTTACTGTGAACGTGTATTTTCAATGACAGGGGATATCATTTATTTATTTATTTATTTATTTATGGATTTATATACCGGGAGTTCCTGTATACAATACATATCACTCCGGTTCACAGTTAAACGGTAATAACTACTGCCGTGTGGCAGTTTACATGGAACAAATTTTTTTTTTCATTGGAACAAATCATTGGAACAAATCAGAACTTGATATGAGAAGAATAAGCAAACCAACTAACTAGTTTCAAACTTTAAACATATAAGTAAGGTAATTTAGTCTTAGCTAAGTAGTGCAGAGAAAAAAATACATTAGAACCAATGGATCAGGGTAATTATGGGTTGTTATATCAGTTAGTTCTTAGCTCTCTGGGAATGCTTGCAGGAAGAGCCAAGTTTTTAATTTCGCCTTAAAAGTGGTGTGGCACGGCTCCAGGCGGAGGTCTGGTGGTAGGGAGTTCCAGAGGGACGGGCCCGCGGTTGATAGCGCGCGTTTTCTCAGTGAGGATTTTGCGGGCTGAGTAATCATTCTGTTTTGGTATGCACTTCTAGTCGGCTTGTCCGAAGTATGTAGTTGCAGCTTGAAGGTTAAGTTGAGTGGGGATATGTTATGAAGGGCCTTATGCATCATCATGCTGCTTTTGAACTGTATCCTGTATTTAATGGGGAGCCAGTGAAGGTGCTGGAGGATCGGGGTGATGTGGTCTCTTTTTTTGGCGTTGGTGAGAATTCTTGCTGTGGCATTCAGCACCATCTGGAGGGGTTTGGTAGAGCAGGCAGGAAGTCCCAGCAGAAGTGAGTTGCAATAGTCTAGTTTTGGGAGAATGATGGCTTGGAGTACTGTGCGGAAGTCTCTGTAACGTAGAAGTGGTTTTAGTTTCTTTAAAACTTGTAATTTAAAAAAGCATTCTTTGGTGGTGTTGTTGACGAATTTATTGAGGTTGAATCTGTCGTCTAATATCACACCCAGATCTCTGACTTGTGGTGAGGTGGTGTATCCTGAGGTGTCTGGAGAGTTGCTTGAGGTCTGTGAGGTATGTTTTTCCGGTGCTATTATCAGGATTTCTGTTTTGTTGGTGTTCAGAACCAGGTTGAGGCTGCTTAACAGCTCGTTGATGGATGAGAGGCATTTATTCCAGAAGGTCATGGTCTTGTGTAAGGTGTCGGTTATGGGGATGATAATTTGAATGTCATCCGCGTAAAGGAAATGGGTAAGCTTGAGGTTGGAGAGTAAGTGACAGAGTGGGAGAAGATAAATGTTGAAGAGGGTGGGGGAGAGTGAGGATCCCTGTGGTACTCCCATATTGGCTTGGATGGGATGGGATTCCTTGTTATTTATTTTGACTCTGTATGTTCTGTTCTCTAGGAAGGATTTAAACCAGTTGAATGCTGCTCCTGTGATGCCGATATCTGTGAGTCGTTGTAGTAAGCTAGTGTGATTCACGGTGTCGAACGCCGCTGAGAGATCCAGGAGTGCGAGAAGGCAAGGATGGCCTTTTTCAAGATTGAAGATGATGGTGTCAGCTAGAGTAGTTAATAGTGATTCGGTGTTCTTATTCTTCCGGAATCCAAATTGGTTATTGGTGAGGATATTGTTGTCATCGAGGAATTCCGAAAGTTGTCGGTTAACCACTTTCTCCATAATTTTGGCTAACATAGGAAGGTTTGCAATAGGTCTGTAGTTAGCAGGATCTGTTGTGGGAAGGTTGGGTTTTTTGAGGAGAGGTTTGAGCCTTGCAGACTTGAGTTGATTGGGAACTTGGCCTTGGGCGAGAGAGCAGTTAATGATATCTGTGAGTGGCTTGGCTACGATGTCAGGGATGGAGCTCAGGAGGTTTGATGGGATATGGTCCAAGGGGTGAGAAGATGGTTTTATCTTCTTAAGAATGTTTGCTATTTCCATGGTGGACGTGGGTTCGAGGGATGTGAGCTCTGGTGTGTGAGTGTTGGGTTGAAGAGCGGATGCTGTAGATGCTTGAGAGCTATGGAAGCTGGTGACGTTAGTGTGCGGGGGTGTCCCTTTGAGAGGGGCAACGAGAGTGGTAATTTTGTTGTCAAAGTAGTTGGCCAGCTCCTCGGCTTTTGTGAGAGCTTGGTCGTCTGGGATGCATGGTCCAGGTGGTTTAGTGAGGGCTGAAACATAGGCGAAGAGTGCTCTAGAATCAAATGAGAAGTGGTGTATTTTTTTGGAAAAGAATTCTTTCTTGGTTTTGTTGATTTCGGTTCTGTATGTGTTGAGACATGATTTGTAGTTGAGAAGGGATGTTTTAGTTGGGTTTTTTCGCCATTGGTTTTCTTTGCTTCTAAGCTCGTGTTTGCGTGACTTTAGCTCTGTAGTGAACCATGGCTTCCTATTGTCTTTGTCTGGGTTGATGGTCTTTGTTTTCATAGGACATACTTGATCGGCAACCTTGTTAGTGATGTTGAACCAAGAAGATGTAGCTGAGTTGGTGTCTGTGAGGTCAAGATTCTTTAGTTCTTTAGTCAGATGTTTGCTTAGGTGATCTCCTGAGCACTGTTTTCTAACCGAAATGGAGATAGTTTGAGTTGTGTGGGATGAACCCTCATCGCACAAAGATGGTACCAGAGTTGATGGAAATGCTAGTGTTTTTGAAAATAAACATGCCTTTTCTTGGGATTCCAGATTTTCCCTGTGACTGGCAAGATGAATAAAAGCAAGTTAAAGCCTTGCAGCAGCAACAACTGCCTCATATGCTCCAGATAATATCAGCATATGTACCTGACCTCAACCGCTATGCCTCTGTCCAGCCCTTATGTCACTATAAGGGCCTGACCCCAAACGCTTTGCCTGACTGTCCAGCCTTTAAGTCAAAACAAGGGCCTGACTCCAAAGGTTCTGCCTGTCTGTCCAGCTCTTAAGTCACTACAAGGGCCTGACCTCAACTGAAGTGCCTGCCTATCCAGCCCTTAAGTCACTAGAAGGGCCTGACCCCAAACGATGTGCCTGTCTATCCAGCCCTTAAATCACTCCAAGGGCCTGACCCCAAATGCTGTGCCTGTCTGTCCAGCCCTTAAGTCACTACAAGGGCCTGACCCCAAACACTGTGCATGATTGTCCAGCCCTTAAGATACTACAAGGGCCTGACTCCAAATGCTGTGCCTGTCTGTTCAGCCCTTAAGACAATACAAGGGTCTGTCCCCAAACGCTGTGCCTGCCCGTCCAGCCCTTACATCACTACAAGTGCCTAAACCCAAATGCTGTACCTGACTGTCCAGCCCTTATGTCACTACAAGGGCCAGACCCCAAATGCTGTGCCTGACTGTCCAGCCCTTATGTCACTACAAGGGCCAGACCCCAAATGCTGTGCCTGACTGTCCAGCCCTTAGGTCACTACAAGGGTCTGACCCCAAATGCTGTACCTGTCTGTCCAGCCCTTAAGACACTACAAGGGCCTGACCCCAAATGCTGTGCCTGTCTGTCCAGCCCTTATGTCACTACAAGGGCCTGACCCCAAACGCTGTCCCTGACTGTCTAGCCCTTACGTCACTACAAGGGCCTGTCCCCAAACGCTGTGCCTGACTGTCCAGCACTTAAGTCACTACAAGGGCCTGACCCCAACTGATATGCCTGCCCATCCAGCTTTTAAGTCACTACAAGGGCCTGACCCGAAACACTGTGCCTGTCTGTCCACTCTCCAGCCATTACGTCACTACAAGGGCCTGACCCCAAACGCATTTTCTGACTGTCCAGCCCTTTCGTCACAAGAGCCTGACCCCAAATGCTGTGCCTGACTGTCTAGCCCTTAAATCACTACAAGGGCTTGACCCCAAATGCTGTGCATGTCAGTCCAGCCCTTAAGTAGCTACAAGGGCAAAACCTCAACTGATGTGCCTGACTGTCCAGCCCTTAACTCACTACAAGGTACTGACCCTAAATTCTATGCCTGTCTGTCCAGCCCTTATGTGACTACAAGGGCCTGACCCCAAATGCTGTGCCTGACTGCCCAGCCCTTAAGTCACTACAAGGACCGGACCTCAACTGATATGCCTGACTGTCCAGCCCTTAACTCACTACAAGGGACTGACCTCCACCTATGTGCATGCCCATCCAGCCCTTAAGTCACTTCAAAGGCCTGACCCCAAATGCTGTGCCTGTATGTCCTCTCTCCAGCCCATTAGTCACTACAAGGGCTTGACCCCAAACGTTGTCCCTGACTGTCTAGCCCTTTCGTCTCTACAAGGGCCTGACCCCAAACACTGTGCCTGACTGTCCAGCCCTTAAGGGCCTTTCCCCAACTGCTGTGCCTCTCTGTCCAGCCCTTATTTCACTACAAATCCCTGACCCCAAACGCTGTCCCTGACTATCTTGCCCTTGCGTCACTACAAGGGCCTGACCCCAAACAATGTGCCTGATTGTCCAGCCCTTAAGTCACTACAAGGACCTGACTCCAAACGCTGTGCCTGTCTGTCCAGCCCTTAAGTCACTACAAGGACCTGACTCTAAAAGCTGTGCCTCTCTGTCCAGCCCTTAAGTCACTACAAGGGCCTGACTTCAAACGTTCTTCCTGTCTGTCCAGCACTAGAAGGGCCTGACTCAAAACACTGTGCCTTTCTGTCTAGCCATTACCTCACTACAATGGCCTGACTCCAAACGTTCTGCCTGTCTGTCCAGCCCTTAAGTCACTACAAGGGCCTGACCCAAACACTGTGCCTGACTGTCCAGCCCTTACGTCACTACAAGGACCTGACCCCAAACGCCTTTCCTGACTGTCCAGCCCTTTCGTCACAAGGGCCTGACCCCAAATGCTGTGCCTGACTGTCCAGCCCTTAAGTCACTACAATGGCCTGACCTCAACTTATCTGGCCTGCCCATCCAGCCTTTAATTCACTACAAGGGCCTGACCCCAAATGCTGTGCTTGTCTTTCCACTGTCCAGCCCTTACGTCACTACAAGGGCCTGAACCCAAACTCTGTCCCTGACTGTCTAGTCCTTATGTCACTACAAGGGCCTGACCCCAAACTCTGTCCCTGTCTGTCCAGCCCATAAGTAACTACAAGGGCAAGAACTCGACTGATGTGCCTGACTGTCCAGCCCTCAACTCACTACCCTAAATTCTGTGCCTGACTGTCCAGCCCTTAAGTCACTACAAGGGACTGATCTCAACCTATGTCCAGCCCCTAAGTCACTACAAGGACCTGACTCCAAAAGCTGTGCCTGTCTGTCCAGCCCTTAAGTCACTACAAGGGCCTGACTTCAAACGTTCTTCCTGTCTGTCCAGCCCTTAAGTCACTACAAGGGCCTGACCCCAAACACTGTGCCTGTCTGTCCAGCCCTTAAGTCACTACAAGGACCTGACCTCAACTGATGTGCCTACTCATCCAATCTTTCGTCACTACAAGGGCCTGACCCCAAACAATGTGCCTGACTGTCCAGCCCTTACGTGATTACAAGGGCCTAACCTCAACTGATGTGCCTGCCCATCCAGCCCTGAAGTCAGTACAAGGGCCTGACCCCAAATGCTGTGCCTGTCTGTCCTGCCCTTAAATCACTACAAGGGCCAGACACCAAACACTGTACCTGACTGTCCAGCCATTTAATCAGTACAAGGGCCTGACCTCAACTGCTGTGCCCGTCTGTCCAGCCCCTAAGTCACTACAAGGGCCTGACTGTCCAGCCTTTAAGTCACTACAAGGGCCTGACTCCAAACGCTATGCCTTTCTGTCTAGCCCTTATGTCACTAGAAGGGCCTGACTCAAAACACTGTGCCTTTCTGTCTAGCCATTACCTCACTACAATGGCCTGACTCCAAACGTTCTGCCTGTCTGTCCAGCCCTTAAGTCACTACAAGGGCCTGACCCCAAACAATGTGCCTGACTGTCCAGCCCTTACGTGATTACAAGGGCCTAACCTCAACTGATGTGCCTGCCCATCCAGCCCTGAAGTCAGTACAAGGGCCTGACCCCAAATGCTGTGCCTGTCTGTCCTGCCCTTAAATCACTACAAGGGCCAGACACCAAACACTGTACCTGACTGTCCAGCCATTTAATCAGTACAAGGGCCTGACCTCAACTGCTGTGCCCATCTGTCCAGCCCTTAAGTCACTACAAGGGCCTGACTGTCCAGCCTTTAAGTCACTACAAGGGCCTGACTCCAAACGCTATGCCTTTCTGTCTAGCCCTTATGTCACTACAAGGGCCTGACTCAAAACACTGTGCCTTTCTGTCTAGCCCTTACCTCACTACAATGGCCTGACTCCAAACGTTCTGCCTGTCTGTCCAGCCCTTAAGTCACTACAAGGGCCTGACTCCAAATGCTGTGCCTGACAGTCCAGCCCTTAAGTCACTACAAGGGCCTGACCCAAAAGCTATGCCTGACTGTCCAGCCCTTAAGTAACTACAAGGGCCTGACCTCAACTGAGGCTCCTGCCCTTCCAGTCCTTAAGTCACTACAAGGGCCTGACTCCAAACGTTCTGCCTGTCTATCCAGCCCTTATGTCACTACAAGAGCCTGACTCTGAATGCTGTGCCTGACTGTCCAGCTCTTATGTCACTACAGGGCCTGACCTCAACTGATGTGCCTGCCCATCCAGCCCTTAAGTCACCACAAGGGCCTGACTCCAAATGCTGTGCCTGACTTTCCAGCCCTTATGTCACTACAAGGGCCTGACCTCAACCACCGTGCATTGGAGAAATGATTATCCTTCATGACCAGCTCCTGCAGATAGTGGAGAATATGGGTTTCAAGCGTTTGCTGCAGGACTTAGCTCCAAATTACAAAGTCCCTTCAAGAACCACATGTAGCAGAAAAGTCATCCCCAGGCTCAATCAGTAGGACTTGGGCCCCTGAGCAGTGACGGGGAGGCGGTCTCCTGTACGCCACATTTCCCGCGCCCGCCAGATGGGCGGGAATTTGGCGCTGGGCTCTTCCCTCTTCACTCATTTTTACTGAGGAAACTGGTTAGTTTCTTTTCCTCCGCTTACTAATATGCTAAAATTCATTGTGTCGCCACATCTGATCTGAGGTTGTAGTGGTTAGAGGAAAGGGAGGAGGGCGCCGGCTTTCTTTCCGCGTTCTGTATGGGGAGGGCATCGAGGCCTCAAAAGCTGTGTTCTTCATCAATGCACAAGCCGAGTAATCCACCACTAAAAGTCGAAGGTCCATCCGTTTCTCGCCCTGCCTTGCATAGTATGGCAGCAGTAATCAACTGAATGACAAAGAGCTGGAATAAGTTCATCTTCCTCATGGTACCCTTCCGTCAATTCAGCGGGTCTCCACGTCTGATCTGAGGTCGTAGTGGGAGAGGAAAAGGAGGTGACGCTGGCTCTCTTTTCGCGTTCTGTCCAGGGCTCGCCTATATCTTAGTACCCGCTGACCCATGTAGAACCGCTGTTCACATGGAAACCCCCTGCATTTCACCACACTTGCCGAGGCTCGGGCCCCACTCTAGGGACCAACCCATTCCAGGGAGCCCTTTCCTGCATGAAGGAAAGGGAACTCTCCCTGGGTGCTGACCCATGTTGAACCACTGTTCACATGGAAACCTCCTCTGCCTCGGACTTCAAATTTCTCGTTTGTGTATCTGCTACATCTACCAGATTTTAAAAGACCAGCGAGAGCTCCCTAGATGCCAACGGTGCCACCACACTTTCGGGGTGAACCCATTCCAGGGAGCCCTTTCCTGCACAAAGGAAAGGGAACTCTCCCCGGGTGTTGCCTATCTCTTAGTGCCCGCTGACCCATGTTGAACCACTGTTCACATGGAAATCTCTTCCACTTCACCACACTTGCCGAGGCTCGGGCCCCACTTCACTTTGTGAAGGCCCTGTCCTTCACAAAGAAAAGAGAACTCTCCCTGGGGCTCTTGTTTGAATATTTGGTACTACCACCAAGATTTGCACCCGCAGCAGCTCCACCCCACCCAGGCATAGTTCATCATCTTTCAGGTCCTAGCATGCTTGTTAGACTCCTTGGTCCGTGTTTCAAGACGGGTCGGGTGGACAGTATGCTCCAATTGACAGTCGTGCCGCATGCAGGGGGCCCCGTCCCCCTTCACCTCGCTCCCCTCAAGAGGGGGAGGGGGGTTCCAGAGGAGGGTGCAGCAGCGGTCATCTCCCTCGGCCCCGGGGGAAACGGCAAAGCTGCTGCCGGGGGGGGGGGGGGGCTATAACACGCTCCACCGGAGCAGCGAGCCCCCTGCCCCCACCCGAGGCCTTCCCAGCCAAGCCAGAGCCGGTTGCTGCGCACCGCCATGTAGGAAATGTGCTCTGCGGGGGCTGGGGCCATGTGGGAGGCATTCCCCGCCCAAGGGGGATCCGCTGCCCCGGTCAGACCAAACTCTTAGCGGTTTCATGCCCTCTTGAACTCAAATCATTTTTCTAATTCAGCCAATCACTGCTCTCAGTGCTCTGTGATGCTTTTCCTGCTGTATTTCTACCTTAAGCAAGCATACCACAGTGCACTTTCTTCTTGGATTCTATCTGAGAAGCTTATTTGCTGTTTAAGCACTCTCAGAGTGTCTCAAATCTTTATTCGATTGTTATTGCTAGTTTGCTACAATTAATTTTCTATTGCTGAAAAAGATATTTGTTCTTTTTTGCTGCTGTGCCTGCCAGGGCAGCCAGGCTTTTTTTTTACTGCACTTTTTTTTTTTTTATTGAACTACTTGTTGACTATCGGTCTCGTGCCGGTATTTAGCCTTAGATGGAGTTTACCGCCCACTTTCGGCTGCATTCACAAACAATCCGACTCAGAGAAAACCTGGTCCCGGCGCACCAGGGGCCACTACTACCGGCCTAACACCATCCGCGGGCTGAGCCTCGTCTTGTCTTGCCTCCTTGTCTTTCCCCTATCAACACCACAGGGACCAGACTACCTCCACTCTGTAAGCCTGTCTTGCCCCTATCAAAACCACAGGGACCAGATTACCTCTGCTCTGCCAGCCTGTCTTGCCCTTATCAAAACCACAGGGACCAGACTACCTCCACTCTGCCAGCCTGTCTTGCCCCTATCAAAACCAGAGGGACTAGACTACCTCCACTCTGCCAGCCTGTCTTGCCCCTATCAACTTTCTGCCACTCTGCCTTGCTGCCATATACCAGACGACTCACTCTACTCCTTGTGGTGTTCTTGCCACTATCATGGTTCCTCAGTGTGTTGATGCTAGTCTTTCTTTGCTGTTTGTCTCTTTATTGGCACCTTGTAGTTTTTTCTGACACCCTTTCTTCTTGCTATGTTCCCCCTTCATTGTGCTGTAGGATGTTGATGCCACTTGTCTTGCCACTTTGTTTTGGAGGGTTCATGCAACTGTTATCGGTGCTCTCTTTTGAAGCTGTGGTGTGTTTTTGACACTCTCGCTGATGCTTTGCACCTCTATTAAAGCACTCTTGCCACTCCTGGTACCCCTTTGCCCCTTTACAGTGCCTTAGGCTATTCATGCCACTTTGGTGCCACTTTGCCACAGTCTAAGTACCTTGGAGCTCTTTTCTCGTTCTGATGATTGCTCCACAGACTTTTCATCCGAATTGATAAGAAAACCCCAAAATAGGCTGCAAATACTTCCCCCATTGACTTTAATGGCAAATGGAAACAAATGAAACTAATAAACGAATTGGGGTCCCCACGAATTGAAAATACGAAATGAAACAAATTTTTTTTCCTTCTGCACATCCCTATCAGTTACCTTTATTCAGCTAACTTTAGGACAGCTCTTTGGTGTAACCAGACTTAGATGGATTAAGTTATCTGACTAACAGAGTTGACTGAATAACTTGTCCTGCAAACATAACTCCTCACTGAAATGCCCCATTAACACCCCTCAATTATCTGGCTAAATTTTAGCTGGATAAGAGATAACCGGTTAAACTTTAGCTAGATAAGGGCTCAAATATTCATTTAGCTAGTTAATTAGTGATAGATATGGATATCTATTTTTCTATAAATTATCTGAGGCACCTAAGAAGGATAATTTTCAATGTGTTCATAACTCAGCACATAAATATTGAGGTATGTAGGTGTTCTTAAAGTTACACTCATATCCACAGTATACAAAATACCGAGTATTTCCACCACGACAATATGAATGTACGAGTCAGTACATGAACATTTTTTAATGCAAGGATCCACACAGTTTTTATACCTTTTTTTTTTATAAATGTACATGTACACATTTTACTCATAAAATAATTGTAACATGTCTGCTTAATAATCCTAAGTGTATGTGCAATAAATATTTTATTAAGTTAAATAATTATTTTCATACATTAGACATGTGGGTACTTCCAAGAACTAGGGATGTGCAGTCTGGGTAAACAAATAAGCATGGGTGCAGCTTGCTTGCTACTGCAGTTACTACCCAAATCAATTAAACCTGATACTTCACTTTCAGTACATATCCAGAGAAGCTCTCTGTTTCAAAGGCAGGGGGAAATGAATAAAAGTGGATTTATATAACAACCAACAAGAACTGAATTGCACAGGCTGGGTAAACAAATAAGCGTGGGAGAAGCTTGCTTATTGCTTATTATTAACAAATTAAGCTAGATACTTCACTAAGAAGCAGTCAAGCACTGCTCTCTACATCATTGGCAAGCCCTGTATACTAGCAGGAAAGCCTGCAACCTTGTGTAAGTTAAAGACAAATGTTTTCTTTAATGAAGTCCTGCTCTCCGACAATCAGAAGGAGAGACTGAGACTAATGAACTGAGTGGGAGGGGCACTATCAGGAGATCCTGCAGCACAGCACTGTGAGTGGAATGAACTGATTTGTGTTTTGTTTTTTCTTGTTGAGAAATGTTGCTGTGCTACAAGCAGTGAGCAAGATTGATTTGGACTTTTGCTATTGCAGTGAAGGGGAGGGGAACCCCACAGAAAACCCTACAATAGCACTGGGAGTGGAATAAAGTGATTTTTTTTTTGTTTAGAAGCTCTGCACTAAACCAGAGTACTTAGGATTTTTGTTATCAGATCGAGGAGGAGGAGGGTGACACAATGACACAACGCACAACAGTATCACTAGGCTCACGGAAGAGTCGTGATTCACCAGGAGCTGGGACCCAGGTAATACTCTATCCTTCATATCCTGTCTGGATCATCAGGCAGCAGCGATACTTACCAAATTTGGAACCCTTCACACTATCTAAAATGCCTTACTTGCCATTTCCCTAATTTTAAATTGTGGGACTATGTAAATTATTGGTCTATAAACTTTGCATTTGTAAATGCCTTCCTGGTTATATGCCTCCTAACAGAACCTATCCAATTTGTTCTGCAACTATTCCAGTGTCCAATTCACAATTTAATGTATACTAGATATTAAAATCCTCTGATGCTGTTTCTCCTGCTAATACATGCCGATGCAATACCATGTGATATGACCAGTGCACAGCAGTAGTCTATGGGTACACAATCAATCAAACTAATTGACAGATGAGATAAGGATGACAGCAGCCAATCAGTGCTCACTTCCAGTCTAAGCCCCACCCATGCCCCGCTCACTCCCACAGAAGTGAATGGGGTTGTAGCCTTGTCTGGTTATAACAGCGGCTACAAATACATTTTGACAGTAATAGATGTAAGAACATAAGAAACTGCCATACTGGGTCAGACCAAGGGTCCATCAAGCCCAGCATCCTGTTTCCAACAGTGGCCAATCCAGGCCATAAGAACCTGACAAGTACCCAAAAACTAAGTCTATTCCATGTTACCATTGCTAATGTCAGTGGCTATTCTCTAAGGGGCGGATTTTAAAAGCCCTGCTCGCGTAAATCAGCCCGGATTTACGCGAGCAGGGCCTTGCGCGTCGGCGCGCCTATTTTCCATAGCCTGCCGGCGCGCGCAGAGCCCTGGGACTCGCGTAAGTCCCGGGGTTTTTTGTCGGGGGCGTGTCGGGTGCGGGGCCGATCAACGTGGCGTTTTGGGGGCGGGACACGGCGTTTTGGGGGCGTGCCCGGGGGCATGGTTTTGGCCCGGGGCGGTCCGGGGGCATGGATTTACTTCTCCCTCCGGGAGGCGTAAATCCGTGGACAAAGGTAGGGGGGGGGGTTTAGATAGGGCCGGGGGGGGGGGGGGGTGGGTTAGGTAGACGAAGGGAGGGGAGGGCGAAAGAGAGTTCCCTCCGAGGCCGCTTCGATTTCGGAGCGGCCTCGGAGGGAATGGAGGTAGGCTGCGCGGCTCGGCGCACGCCGGCTGCCCAAAATCGGCAGCCTTGCGCGCACCGATCCTGGATTTTAGAAGATACGCACGGCTACGCGCATATCTACTAAAATCCAGCGTACTTTTGTTTGCGACTGGTGCGCCAACAAAAGTACGTAAACGCGCATTTTTTAAAAATCTACCCCTAAGTGAACTTAATAGCAGGTAATGGACTTCTCCTCCAAGAACTTATCCAATCCTTTTTTAAACACAGCTATACTAACTGCACTAACCACATCCTCTGATAACAAATTCCAGAGTTTAATTGTGCGTTGAGTAAAAAAGAACTTTCTCCGATTAGTTTTAAATGTCCCCCATGCTAACTTCATGGCGTGCCCCCTAGTCTTTCTACTATCCGAAAGAGTAAATAACCGATTCACATCTACCCATTCTAGACCTCTCATGATTTTAAATACCTCTATCATATCCCCCCTCCGTCGTCTCTTCTCCAAGCTGAAACGTCCTAACCTCTTTAGTCTTTCCTCATAGGGAAGTTGTTCCATTCCCCTTATCATTTTGGTAGCCCTTTTCTGTACCTTCTCCATCGCAATTATATCTTTTTTGAGATGCGGCGACCAGAATTGTACACAGTATTCAAGGTACGGTCTCACCATGGAGCGATACAGAGGCATTATGACATTTTCCGTTTTATTCACCATTCCCTTTCTAATAATTCCCAACATTCTGTTTGCTTTTTTGACAAAATACGCATGGACTGTGAGCCTAAAAACAAAAACAGGTCGTGAAGTGGCCGAGGCATTTGAAAATATATTTAAAGGCGGCCATATTCCCAACAAAATACAAACAGACAGAGGTAAAGAGTTTGTTAAAATACAGAGGCATTCATCATTTTGTGACTAACAACGATGTTAAGGGAGCGGTTGTGGAGAGATTTAACAGTACTTTAAAATCCAAAATGTGGTGATACTTTACAGCACGCAACACTTTTCAATATGAAATGTGCTTCAGGCTTTTGTGAACAGTTATAACCACAGCTTTCACAAAACAATACAGGCCCACCCCATCGATGTAACAGCCTCAAACTCTCTGCGGTTCTAGAAAGTAGTCTATGGCAATAACAACAAACATGAACCTGCTAAGCCTATTTTTAAAAAGGGGGATCATGTTAGACTGTCAAAAACTAAAGGGAAATTTGAAAAAGGTTATGAACAAACATGGACAGATGAGATATTTATAATAACTGACATCTTAAACAGGGGTCATAAAACAGTGTACAAGATACAAAATTATGGTGAGGAAGCCATTCAAGGTTCTTTTTATCCTGAAGAATTACAGAAAACCAGCCCTCAACAGGACAGAAAAGCAAGTTTGCTTACCGTAAACGATGTTTCCGTAGATAGCAGGATGAATTAGCCATGCTGTCATGGGATCTGTCAATCAGGCCCGGGAGGCGGAGCTTGTCAAAGCAGAGAATGTTGAGATTACTTACCTGGTAATCTTCTTTTCCTTAGTGTAGACAGATGGACTCAGAACCAATGGGATAGTATCCGCGTGCTAGCAGTTGGAGATGGATCTGACGTCAGCACGGGGTATATAGCCCCACAGGAAGCGCAGCGATTCAGTAATCTTCCTTGCAAAAGCTGTTATGGATGTGTGTACTGACGCTCAGTGAAAAGTGAAAACAGGATTCCCCTGACCGATTGACAGTGGCTGGAGACCGCCAGCATTCACAACCGGAAAGCGCAGATACTGGTAGAGTGTACGCTCTTATGCCAACAAATGCCCTGGCGTACCTGGAACCGGTGAAAACTCATGTACACAGGCAGCTGGGCGGGATGCTGAGTCCATCTGTCTACACTAAGGAAAAGAAGATTACCAGGTAAGTAATCTCAACATTTCCTGGCGTGTAGCCAGATGGACTCAGAACCAATGGGATGTACAAAAGCTTTACTCCCCGCTGGGGCGGGAGGCTGCCTGAGGACCATGTAGTACCGCCCTCGCAAAAGCCGAGTCCTCCCTGGCATGGACATCCAGACGGTAGAACCTGGAAAAAGTATGAAGGGAGGACCACGTCGCTGCTTTACAGATGTCTGTCGGCGACAGCATCCTGGATTCAGCCCAAGATGCCGCTTGCGCTCTGGTAGAATGAGCCTTAATCTGTAGAGGCGGAGCCTTCCCAGCCTCCACGTAGGCTGCTCTGACAACTTCTTTAATCCAGCGGGCAATGGTGGGTCGAGAGGCCGCTTCACCTTGCTTCTTCCCGCTGTGTAGGACGAACAGGTGGTCCGTCTTTCGCAGGCCTTGTGTCACGTCCAGATACCGGGGCAGCAATCTGCCGATGTCGAGATGGCGTAATAAACGGCCTTCTTCAGATTTCTTCAAACCTACCGTGGTAGGCAAGGATATAGTTTGGTTAAGATGAAACTGTGAAACCACTTTAGGGAGAAAGGAGGGAACCGTCCGAAGCTGGATAGCCTCCGGAGTGATTCGTAGAAAGGGATCACGGCAGGACAGTGCTTGTAGCTCCGAGATGCGGCGTGCGGAACACACCGCCAGCAAGAACACCAACTTCAAGGTGAGAGACCGGAGAGACAAGCCCCGAAGGGGTCGGAAGGTGGATCCCGCGAGGAAATCCAAAACAAGATTAAGGTTCCATAAGGGCACAGGCCACTTTAGTGGCGGACGAATATGCTTGACACCCAGCAGGAAACGAGAGACATCTGGGTGCTTGGTGATGGTCTTGCCATCCCTCCTGGGACCATAGCAAGACAGTGCCGCTACCTGAACTTTGATGGAGCTGAGGGAGAGACCCTTCTGAAGCCCATCCTGCAGAAAATCCAGCACAATAGGTATGGTGGTGGCATGTGGATTGGTGCCGTGAGTGTCGCACCATGCTTCAAATACTCTCCAGATCCGTACGTTGGTGAGGGATGTGGAAAACTTGCGAGCTCGGAGGAGTGTGTCAATCACGGGCCCCGAGTAACCTCTTTTCTTCAGTCTAGCCCTCTCAAGGGCCAGACCGTAAGAGAGAATTGAGCTGGGTCCTCGTGGAGGATGGGGCCTTGACGTAGAAGGTCCCAGAGAGGAGGCAGAGGAAGAGGCTCCCCCGCCAGTAGTCGTCTCATGTCCGCGTACCAGGGTCTTCTTGGCCAGTCTGGCGCCACTAGAAGAACTAGGCCCCGGTGCGTCTGAATCTTGTGGATGATGGCGCCCAGCAGAGGCCACGGAGGAAAGGAGTATAGTAGAGTCCCTGGAGGCCATGGCTGGACCAGGGCATCGATGCCGTGTGAGAACGGGTCGCGCCTGCGGCTGAAGTATCTGGGTACTTGAGCATTGGACTTGTCCGCCAGTAAATCCATGGCCGGAATCCCCCAATGATCGACAATCATATGGAAAGCTGAGGGGGACAGCTGCCATTCTCCTGGATTCAGGCTTTCTCTGCTGAGGAAGTCTGCTGTGGTATTGTCCTTCCCGGCAATGTGGACGGCGGAGATGTCTTGCAGAGTCGCCTCTGCCCAAACCATCAGTGGGGCGATCTCCAGAGATACTTGTCGGCTTCTGGTTCCGCCCTGCCGGTTGATGTAGGCCACCGTGGTGGCGTTGTCGGACATCACTCTGACAGCTCTGTGCCGTAGTCTGTGAGCGAATCGAAGGCATGCCAAGCGGACTGCCCTGGCCTCCAGGCGATTGATGTTCCACGTTGACTCCTCCTTGTTCCATCGCCCTTGCGCGGTGAGTTCTTCGCAATGTGCTCCCCAGCCGCTCAGGCTGGCATCCGTGGTGAGCAAAGTCCACGTGGGCGAGGACATATTCGACCCCCTGCTCAGGTGGTTGGACTGCAATCACCACCGCAGCTGGGTCCGAACTCTGGCCGGGAGAGGAAGGTGCGTGGAATAGTCCCGCCGACGGGGGCTCCAGCGAGAGAGCAGGGAATGCTGTAGAGGTCTCATATGGGCCCGCGCCCAAGGCACCACTTCCAAGGTGGATGCCATGAGACCCAGAACCTGCAGATAATCCCAGGCAATGGGCCGACTGGCTCTCATCAGATACTGGATACGTTGTCGAAGTTTCAACTGTCTCTTGGTCGTAAGACTGACCGTGTCCGCCCAAGTGTCGAACTGCACTCCCAGATACTCTATTGACTGGGAAGGCAGTAGGCAGCTCTTGCTGAGGTTGATCACCCAGCCCAAGCTTTCCAGAAGGGCGATCACTCTGTCGGTTGTCCGCAGGCTCTCCTCTCGAGATTTCGCCCTGATCAGCCAGTCATCTAGGTAGGGATGGACCAGAATCCCTTCCCGCCTGAGTGCCGCTGCCACCACTACTACCACTTTGGTGAATGTCCGTGGGGACGTGGCCAACCCGAAGGGTAGAGCCCGAAACTGGAAATGGCGGCCCAGAACCTTGAAGCGCAGGTAGCGCTGATGATCCGGATGGATCGGAATATGAAGATATGCTTCTGACAGGTCCAATGCCATGAGGAATTCTCCGGGCTGGACTGCGGCTTTGACGGAGTGCAGAGTTTCCATGCGAAACCTCGGTACCCGTAAGTAGCGATTGACGGACTTGAGGTCCAGCACAGGCCGAAAGGTGCCCCCTTTCTTGGGTACCAGGAAATAAATGGAATAGTGTACAGAATTCACTTCCCAGGCAGGTACTGGGAGGATGGCGTTCAAGGACAGGAGCCTCGCCAGGTTAGCTTCTAACGCTGCCTGCTTGTGCCGGGGACATGAAGATTCCACAAACTTGTCCGGAGGAAGAAGATGAAAATCCAGATAATATCCTTCCTGGATAACGGCGAGGACCCACTGGTCCGACATAATCTCGACCCATCTGGGGTAGAAGAGGGTCAACCTGCCCCCTATGGCTTCGTTCCCCAGATGAATCGGCAAATTCTCATTGCGGGGCGCGACTGGGGCCCGAGCCCGGGCCAGCCCCACGCTTGCGCTGCTTGGTCTGAAAGGACTGATTTCTGGCCGGAGGACGAGTCGCCTGATAGCGCCCTCTATACGGAACAAAGCGCTGGGAACTGCTGCCCCTGTAGGGCCGTGGAAAGGAGCGCTGACCCCTCCTGGATCGATCTTCCGGAAGTCTAGGCACAGGAGAAGCACCCCAGGTAGTGGCTAGCTTATCAAGGTCACTGCCAAACAGAAACGAGCCCTGAAAGGGTAACCTGGTGAGACGAGACTTCGAAGGCGCATCAGCTGACCATGGCCGGATCCAGAGCTGCCTCCTGGCGGCTACGGAGGATGAAATCCCCTTAGCTGTAGTGCGAACCAAATCCGATGCGGCATCGGTGAGGAAGGAAAGAGCGGACTCCATGTCAGCCGCTGGAGCGTTGTTCCTGACCTGAGACAAGCAGGCACGCGTCACCACAGTGCAGCAGGCCGCAATCCGCAAAGAAAGAGCTGCCACCTCAAAATTTTATTTCAGAATGGTGTCCATTCGTCTGTCATGGGGCTCCCTGAGGGCCATCCCCCCTTCCACTGGAATAGTAGTGCGCTTGACCACAGCGCTAATTAAGGCGTCCACCTGAGGACATGCCAGCAGGTCCTGGAGAGCCGGTGCCAACGGGTACATACCTTTCAGGGCCCGGCTCCCTTTGAAGGAAGCCGCCGGCGCCGCCCATTCCAAATCTATGAGTTGCTGAGCCGCCTGCAAGAAAGGAAAATGGCGAGCTGTAGGACGAAGACCTTCCAGCAGGGGGTTCTGCGCAGAAGGTACCGAAGCACTGGGACCAGTGATATCCAACTCCGCCAGACACTGAGTCACGAGGTCCGAGAGGTCCTCCTTAGGGAAGAACCGCCTCATGGTCCTATATGGCTCAATCCCCGGAGGGAGGTCACCCTCATCCGGGAGGTCAGACTCGTCCGGCGAAACCTCCTGGTCCGATTGATCTGGACTGTCCAGTGGCGGGAGGTCCCGCTCCCGATAAGGCTGTGAGGGTCCAGGCACAGGATCCCTAGGCGCTGCCACCGTAGCGGCGGCCGCAGCAGGCGCCGCAGATGCAGCTAGCGCAGGAATCGCAGCAACAGCAGGAACCACAGGAGCAGCAGGAACAGCAAGGCCTGGATGGGAAGCCGTCTGCATCTGGACGAAGGCATGAATCCCCTTTAAGAGATCCACCCAGGAAATGGAAGCAGCCTCTAATCGCCGGGGTACAAGATCCCCCGGGATTTCTGAATGGTCAAGACTGCCCCCCAAATCCGGGGTAGCCCCAGGGGAACTGTCAAGAAACTGTGGCTGAGACTGGTTCTGGCCGGAGGGTCCCCCAGCCGCCTCACATTGGGCACATAGTGAGTCTGGCGCAGTACTGCGTGTGGCTTTAAGATGGCATGCAGAGCAGAGGCCAAGGGCTGAAATGCCTGAGACAAGCGTGCTGATCCATACCAAACAGAACAAGCGCGCAATAATATGCGGCAACAATAGGCGCTTAATAGAGCAGGCGCACAATATTAATAATATGCGGCAGCAATAGGCGCGTAATACAACAGGAGCACAATAGAAAGAATATGCGGCAGCAATAGGCGCTTAATACAACAGGCGCACAATATTAAGAATATGCGGCAGCAATAGGCGCTTAATACAACAGGCGCACAATATTAAGAATATGCGGCAGCAATAGGCGCTCAATACAACAGGCGCACAATATTAAGAATATGCGGCAGCAATAGGCGCTCAATACAACAAGCGCAGAATATTAATAATATGCGGCAGCAATAGGCGCTTAATACAACAGGCGCACAATAGAAAGAATATGCGGCAGCAATAGGCGCTGAATACAACAAGCGCACAATAGTGACAATATGCGGCAGCAATAGGCGCTCAATACAACAGGCGCACAATAGCAATAACATGCGGCAGCAATAGGCGCTCAATACAACAGGCGCACAATAGCAATAACATGCGGCAGCAAGAGGGCGCTGAAGAGAACAAGCGCACAATCATAAGCAATAGGCACACAGCACTAAGCAGAGAGCAAGATACGCTGCATGGCAGTCAATAGGCAATCAGCAGTAAGCCGTTCAGCAATATACGCTGTATAGCATGCAATAGGCATTCAATAATATGCGGCATACACTAACAGTGGCAGCCAATATGCGAAAACAACACAATATACGCACAAGGAGGAGAAAAGCCGCGCCCATTACGGGCGCGGAATACCTGAATAGGTCCACAAAATGGCGTCCTCCACGGCTTGCCACGCCGCCGATCCTCGAGACCTCGGAGACCTGGGCGAAGAGATGTACGCCTTACCCGATCTTCGGCGCTTCTAGGCTGGAACACAGGCGGTCTCCGGTTGCGGGGGGAAAGGGCCGGTACCTTTCACCGCCGCGATTGGAGGAACTGCACCCGCTACCTCGTCCACGCCGGGACCGAGGGCCTCGGAGCCACACCCGAGTCTCCCCCGGGAGGCTGCGTCCCTGCCGCGGTTCGGCCGGACCGAGGACTTTCTCACCGGGGGGCCACGGCAAGCGCCCCGGGAAGCTCAACTGGGGGGAGTGACAGAAACGTCCCCTGAGGAGCGCGGGGCTCGATAGTCGTTTGTAGAGAAGAAAAGTAGAATCTAGAATGAGAAAAAGAGAAAATTAAAGTAGGCTTGGAAAGCACGCTGAACCAGCGTGCAGGCACTCCAAACTGCTTTGGAGACGGAAATTACTGAATCGCTGCGCTTCCTGTGGGGCTATATACCCCGTGCTGACGTCAGATCCGTCTCCAACTGCTAGCACGCGGATACTATCCCATTGGTTCTGAGTCCATCTGGCTACACGCCAGGAAACAGAGCTTTGCTCTCTGCGGCTGCGCATGTGTTCCCGCGCAGGAAAGTAACAGAATCTCCTCAGTCTGTAATAAAGCTGTAGTGTAGTCGAAGACTAGGTGACTGCCAGGGAGGAGGGTGGGTCAGCATGGCTAATTCATCCTGCTATCTACGGAAACATCGTTTACGGTAAGCAAACTTGCTTTTTCCCGTCGATAGCAGGGCTGAATTAGCCATGCTGTCATGGGAGTCCAAAGCTCCCGATCACGTCATTTATGACATATATGGTTGGACATGATCTTTGACAGTGTGGCAGTCACCTTGGACAGGAGGATAGAGATTGCAGTATTGCTTGCCCTATCTTCGCATCCGTAGCTGCTTGTTGGTCAAGGCAGTAATGAGATGTGAAGGTATGCAGTGATGACCATGTAGCTGCCTTGCAAATCTCTATGGGTTGCACATTCTTCAGGTGTGCTAAGGATGTTGCTACTGCTCTGACTTGGTGAGCTTTAGGAGTAGACTGTAAATGTAAATTCTGTTTGTCGTAGCAGAATTTGATGCACTGTGCTATCCAACTGGGGATGGTGCGTTTAGCCACTGGCAGTCCAGGTGCCTTCAGGTCGTAGGAAACAAAGAGTTGAGAAACACGGGAGTCCGAGTTCGTCCTTTCTTTGCAGTCCAGTGTGTGCAGTAGTTTTTCCCTATCGTTTACATGAGGTTTAGGGAAAAAAGTTGGTAATTCCATTGTCTGATTGAGATGGAATGGGGTAACTACTTTCGGTAGGAAGGATGGGTGAGTTCGTAGAACTACCTTTTGTTGATGAAATTGCAAGTATGGAGGATAATGGACCAAAGCTTCTAACTCACTAACTCTTCGTGCTGATGTTACTGCAACCAGGAATACCACCTTCCAAGTGAGGTATTTAATGTGTGCTGAGTCCATGGGTTCAAATGGGGAAAGCGTGAGCTGTTCCAGAACTATGTTGAGGTTCCATGGAACTGGAGGTTTGGATACCGGAGGACGAATGTGTGTTAAACCCTTTATGAAACGAGTCAGTAATGGGTGATTGGATATAGGAATGTCATTGATTGGTCTATGATAGGCGCCTATGGCGCTGAGGTGAACTCTGATGGATGATGTTGCTAGACCAGCTACATACAGTGTATAAAGATAATCAATGAGCAATTCCGGGGAACAGTCCAATTCCGGGGAACAGTCCAATGGTGGTATACCTTTGGAAGTGCACCTGGCAGAGTAGCGTTTCCATTTATAGCTATAATTTTTTTCTGGTTGAGAGTTTCCTTGATTGTAACAAAATGAATTGTGCTGAAGTGGAAACTCCTTGTTCTGTTAGAAGGAGCCTTTCAATCTCCAAGCTGTCAAGTGTAGAGATGAATGTAGCGGGTGAAGTAGTGTTCCTTGATCTTGGCTGAGAAGATCTTGATGATTGGGTAATAGAATTGGATCCTTGATGGATAGTCGAAGTAGGAAAACTGTACCATGGTTTGCCTCGGCCATACCGGGGGCTATGAGTATCAGTTGAGCTTTGTCCGCTATGCACTTCTGAATTGTTCTTGTTATGAGAGGTATGGGAGGAAAGGCATAGAGAAGGCCTGTCGTCCACGGAATGAGGAAGGCATCTTGAGCAATCCTGAATTGGCTTGGTCTTATCGAGCAGAATTTGGGAACTTGAGAATTGATCTCTGTTGCAAAGAGATCTATGGAAGGTGTCCCCCACTGCAGAAATATGTCCTGGACTACTTTTGTATTGAGTGTCCATTTGTGGGGATGAAAGATGCGGCTTAGTCTGTCCGCTCTTGTGTTTGCAACTCCTGGTAGGTAAGTTGCTTGTAGATGTATGCAATTTTTGTGAGCATGTTCGAAGATTGTCAGGGTCTCTTTGCAGAGGGACCATGAACCGGACCCTCCTTGTTTGTTGATGTAAAACATCGCTACTTGGTTGTCTGTGTAGATCATGATCCTGCGCCCTTTCAGGTGGTCTTGGAAGACTCGCAATGCGTTGCGAATCGCTCTGAGTTCCAGTAGATTTATTTGTAGATTTTGTTCTGAGAGTGTCCATAACCCTTGGGTTTCGTAAATCTCGAGGTGAGCACCCCCTCCCTTGCGAGACGCATCTGTGGTTAGAACTGCATTGTGAGGAGGGGGGCTGAACAATGCTCCCTTGGACAAGGTGGAGTCTAGGAGCCACCATGTTATATCTTTTTTTCATTTCTGCGGTCAGCAATACCTTTTGCGTCAATGGTTGTGAATGCTGTTTCCATTGTCATTTTAGACCCCATTGTAGGCGTCTCATGTGTAGCCTGGTGTTGGGAACCATGAAATTCGCCGCTGCCATGTGGCCCAGAATTACCAGGACTTGTCTTGCTGACGGTCTGTGAGTATGTTTCAAGGTGTGTAAAAGTTGACGGAAATGTGATATTCTGTCGTCTGGGAGGTATGCTCTGTTGCACGTAGTGTCCAGGCATGCGCCTATGAACTGTAACTGCTGTGTTGGTTGTAGATGTGATTTCTGAAAATTTATCACCAACCCTAGTTCTTGCAAGCAATGTATCACCCGATTGAGGTGATCCTGTAAGATGTTCGGAGTTGAGGCGATTATGAGCCAATCGTCCAGATATGGAAAGATGGTTATACCTTGTTTCCTGAGATGAGCCACCACCACTATCATGCATTTGGTGAAAACCCTGGGTGCAGCCGAAAGTCCAAAGGGAAGAACTTTGTACTGGTAGTGTTGATGTCTGTAGCGAAAGCACAGGTAACGCCACGATGAAGGATGGATTGGAATATGCGTGTAAGCATCCTTCAGATCGATGGAGCACATCCAATCGTTGGTTTGAATGAGAGGAAGAATTGACTTCAACGATACCATTTTGAATTTCTCCTTGATGAGAAATTTGTTCAACTCCCTTAGGTCTAGTATTGGGCGAAGGCCCTCAGACTTCTTTGGTATGAGGAAGTACGGGGAATAAAATGCTGCTAAATTGGGATGTGGGTGGATTTGTCGAATTGCTTGTTGTTTGCGAAGTGAAGCAATTTCCTCCCCCAGTTGTGGATGGGAACTGTGAGTCTTGAGTGTGGAAAGATGAGGCAGGATGGGTTTTGTGAGAAATTGGAGTTGGTAACCTTGACGTACTATCTCCAGAACCCATTGATCTGATGCTATTGTTTCCCAGGCTTTCGGGCAAGTACGAATTCTGCCTGGAGGAGCTTGATGTTGTGGTGGCGGCTGAGTAACTAAAAAGATGAGGTCGGTTTTGCTGCAGTAGTAGGCTGTTGTGCCTGCTGTCTCTGGTTACGTGGTTTACCTCTTCGTTGATTTGATGTATTGGCTTGTGGAGCAGGACGCTGATAGGAAGGGTATGGCTGGTTACGAAACGTTTGATAAGGCTGTCTATGAGTAGATAAGGCTGTCTACGAGTAGATGTCACATAACGACGTGCAGTCGAGTAAATAGGATTCGATGTAAGAGATTGTACTGCTAGAGCTTCCTCTTTTAATTTACTTACTGCGTCCTGGAACTTTTCTCCGAACAGGTTATCTCCTGTGCATGGGAGGTTTGTTAGTTTCTCGTGCAAGTCATCCCGTATGGAACTTGAACGTAACCATGCTAGTCTGCGGGCTGCAATAGCTGCTGCAGATGCCCTGGATGATGTTTCATGTGCCTCATAGATTGACCTCAAGAGGCGTCGAGAACATTCTTCCATGTCATGAAGAGGCTGAGGTATCTGTTCAGCTACTGAGGAAAGTATACCTTTCATAGCTTGCATACACTCATATAGATATTGGACCATGTAGAACTGATGTTGCATAATTCTTGCGGTTAACATCGAGTTATGGTATATTTTCCTGCCAAATTCATCTAAATATTTGTTGTCTTTCCCCGGTGGGAAAGTAGTGTGCAACTTTGTTGTCCTGAACCTTTGCATCACCGACTCTACTACAATTGATGTGTGAGGTAATTGTGGTAGAGTGTATAGTGATGCTTTCTTCATACAAAATTTCATGTCTGTTTTCCTGGAAACAGCTGCAGTTGTATAAGGCGTTTCCCAGGATTTTTGTAAGACGGAATGCAGGATCTCTTGTGGTGGAAGAGATGTTGGTTCCACCTGAGTATCAAATATCTTTAGAAGTCCAAGGGTTTCCGCTCTAGGGTCTGTTTCTTTTTGGACCTCTAGGTGTAGAATGGTACCCATTTTTTCTATGAATTTTGGGTATGTAAGGTCTTCAGGAGGGGAATACGGCTCCTGTCGTTGGTCCTGCGTATCTGACAGACATCCCACCGATGATGATGGGGATGTTTGTATTGAAGGAGAATCAAAAGATGTATCCTGTATATGAGTAGGCGAGGCTGGTTGGTTTATCCTGGGAGATGTCGGTGGTTCTGCCGACTGCTCTTCATTAGACTGTGCTTTATGTTTTGTAGCATTGTCCTCAGAAGTATTAGTCATTTTAAATGATGATTGAAGCGTCTCGTAAAATCCTGCTAGAGACTGCGACAATTGAAAAAATGCTTCTCTTGTATGAGAGGGCATTATCATACGATTGTCTTGTTGATGTGAGATAGTTGTTGGAGGTGAAGTTACAGGAACTTCCCTATCTCTCTGTGTCTTATTGACTGGAGTATTTCTTAAGTCTTCCGAATCTGAAGAAGTGGTAGAGGAAAGAATTTGTACCAGTTCTCTTAATGAGCCGGTAGTAGATGGAACTTTATGAGATGATTTAGAAGTCGAAGGACTCATCTCCCATGTAGCACTCCTCTTTTTTAATCTTTTAGAATGGGAGTAATGTGAGTACTTATGATAGTCCTCAGATGACAACTCAGTATCTGTGACTTCAGCCTCGGAAGAAGAGCTGTGTGAAGAGTATCGTTTTCGCTTCAACTCTCTCTTTAATTTTTGAGGCGAGTAATTTTGGTTTCTACGCGCAGATCTTGATCTATGCGCTGATTTAGATTTATGCACGGATATGTATTTACGCGCAGATGTAGAGGTATGCACAGGTATGCGCGTATGCGCGACTGTAGACTCATGCGCGCTTGAATATCTGTGCGCGGAAGTAGAACTGTGCGCGGTTGTAGTTTTATGCGCATATTTCTTTGATTCCGAGCGCACAGGGTTTTTCGGCGCCGTGCGCATAAGTTTTCTTACAGTCGGCGCCGTGCGCGCAGGTGTTTCTGGCGCCATGCGCATAGGTGTTTCCGGCGCCATGTGCATATCTGGTCGGCGCGGTGGTCTCTTCTGCGCCATGCGCGCCGGAAGCGCTAGGTTGTGCACAGACTCTGTCTTCGGCACCGGTATATGCGCATCTGGCGCCATAGGCGCAGAAGTCGTCGGCGCCAAGGTTTCCTTCTCCAGTGAGGTATGTTGCTGCTCTTTAGGCACTGAGGATTTCTGAGAATCCATTGGCCTTCGTCTTTTTGGCTTTCCATTACCTTCTAGAATGGAGGATTTAGGATCCGACGAGAAAGTTTTCTTTTTTGTTGGAGCCGAAGAAGTTAACGGGCCCGGCGATGAGTGAGCCTCCGACGGATCCCATGAGGCAAAAAATTCTTGAAGCCTATAGGCTCTTTGTTTTAATGCTCTAGGTGACATTTTAGAGCAATACTCACAATTCTCTGGATTGTGGTGTGGTCCGAGACATTTATAGCATCAGTCGTGTCCGTCGGTGATCGACATTCTTTTACCACAAGGACAGGGTTTAAACCCCGGTTTTGACATTTTAATCTGTTTTTTTTTTTTTTTTTTAAACTGAGGAGAGATCAGCTCCGTGTGCGATCCCGCTCGCGGAAAAAACAGACAGGAGATTCTGTTACTTTCCTGCGCAGGAACACACGCGCAGCCGCAGAGAGCAAAGCTCTGTTCTCTGCTTTGACAAGCTCCTCCTCCCGGGCCTGATTGACAGATCCCATGACAGCATGGCTAATTCAGCCCTGCTATCGACGGGAAATATACCACATTGATAAGGTTCTAAAGGTAAAAGGGAGAAGTAAGAACAAGCAGTGCTTTGTGAAATGGCGAGGGTGGCCTGAAAAATGTAACAGTTGGATAAAAGCATCAGAGATTCAAGACGTTTGATTTGAAAAGGCCTTGTATCATAAAAAGAAGAAAAAAATGAATGAAGGAGGATTTTACATAATGCTGCCTAGTAACGCCTCTGTGAGAACATTTCCACAAAACACCAGTTCTAATTTCACCACACAGTTAGCTAGGCCTTTGGACCTACAGGGTCTGTGGGAAGTGGGGCTGGTGGAAATACAGTACCCGAACACATGTGTGTGTTAAAGAAGGCCATGTGTGTTGTCACCATGGGTGAAGGAAGCATAGAGCATCACTTTGTTGTACAAAGAGGGTATTATGCAACCATTCAAAACCTGGTGGTCCAAATGAACCACAACATGAACCCATGTCATGAACCAACTCCTCAAACCCATGCCAAAATGAATCATTTATGACCCCAATATCCGAAGAACCAAATTAAAGTCAGAGGACGATGCAGTAATTTCTGCAGGGGGTGACTTAGCAACCATTTTGGGGCTATAAGTTAAAGTGAATATGAAGCACTCACTATTTCCAACAGATATCACAGGAAGGTTTAATACCCTATATCTGTACACAGATATTATAGAGCACCAGCTGGTGGGTGCTATGGTCTACTTCTCAAGGAGGGAGGAGTTAGCAATCTGTTATGCTCTCCTCTTGAAGTGGGAGGAGTTAGCAATCTGTTGTGCTCAGCTCCTGAAGTGGGAGGAGTGAGCAATCTGTTGTACATCTGCTGCTGGATACTCCTGTTGGGGAAGGAGTCAGCAATCTGTTATGAGTCACCGTGTGGCGTTAGCAATCAGGGACTGGCTCCCGTGGAAGGAGGAGTTTAGCAATCTGATATGCTCCGTAGGCGGAACTAGCAATCTTGTTATGATATAGACTGCTGAGTTGGCAATCTGTACCAGCGGAGTGCTAGAGAGGGTACTTAGCTGGAAAGGAATGTAAATAGGTGAATCCTTGGACCGTTGGCAGATGACAGCGCCCCCAGGAGGATATCCTGAGAGGGACCACTGGCTAGGCTTGGGTATGGAGAAAGACACAGATAGTTCTTTTATTAGACAGATAGGTTAGTAGAACCAACAGAGGTGGCAGTAGTGAGCTGAAATGCTCGGCAGGGCTGAAGTCCCTCAGATACTGGAACTGTGATCCCAGGGTTGCTGAGCTGTAGAGAGACTATAGACAGTGAGTAGACAGGGTATGCTGTATTCATAGCCAGTAGTAGATGACAATCTCACATAGATTCTTAAGGAGGCTCAGTAGCTGGAAAGAGTTAGGCCCTTCAGGAGCGAGTACCTGGTTCCAGGGAAAGCTCTGAGAGAGCGGTGGTAACTCACGAATGTCTGTATCTGCGATAGCTTCCAGGCAGTAGAGAATCTTCAGAGTATTCAGGAACATGGGCCCTCGAGGAGCGAGAGTACCAGTTCCTATCTGCAATCTGAATAGAGAAAAAGAGAGCGAGGCCCCCGAGAAGCGGGGTTACCTCTGGTAAGTCCGAGGAGGCAGAGTATCTTGGATGAATTCGTAGCGAGTCCGTATAGTTGTCCATGTCAAACTCAAATCGTAAGCAAAAGTGAAGACCTTTTATGTTGGAAGCGGATGACGTCAATACAGGGGGATGCCCCTGAGGTTCGCGCCCTTGCTGGTACATACTTCAGAGCGCGCACGCACGCCCTACGTCATCAGGAACATGGTGGATCAGCAGCGTCGAGCAGGTCGGGGACGCTGGGGAGAAGAAGCGGCATGGAGACGCTGTGGCCAGCAAGCGTCTATCATACCCGGAGGGATTCGCCACAGAGGTAGAAAGGGTGGAGCGAGGGTGTAGAGCAGCCACGAATGCAACGGTGGGAGACCATTTTGTGCAGCTACTTCGCTTGTGTTCCCGCTAAAGCAGGTAAGTACGAGTTTATTACCTTCACTTATGATAAACTGCATTATGTTCCTGTGAACAAGCAGCACATAGACACCATAACAATTGAAATAAAGGCAAGCCAGAACCAACACATCTCATTTCGCTATGGGAAAGTGATCTTTAAGCTACACCTGCGACCCCAGAATACTATTTTTTAAAATGGTTGTGGTTAAAGACTATGGAGACCCTGGTGCATACAGAAATTACTATGTAGCACAGGCCGGTCACAGCCTTTCAGGGTATTACGGCATTCCTGTCATGTACGGAGCAGGGATAGGAGGCATGTTTTGTAGTCTCTTTAGAAAGCAATACCTCTTTTGAGAAGGGGTTTTGAGATTGTTAAACCTCATGCGAAAAGTGCCAGCAATAAACACCAAAGATGTTATGGGTCGTGTCACAACAGCTGTCTGAATAAAATGAACAATAACACAGAGCAGGAGGGGTCAGGATTAGTGGTTATTAGAAGAGCTGTTAAAAGAAAGAGAACCAATCAACAGGGGCCTCCTGAACCTTTTAAAACAAAGAAGACCAAACTTGTCAAGTCTCAAAAGACTAACCGCAAGGCTAAGAAGAGCAACCTCTCCACCAAGAAGCAAGATATATTCTAAAAAACCTATGGCTTTGTACATCAGGGGTCTGAAGAATGCTTGAAATCAGAATTGGATTTGTTTCAACTGGCCCCCACACAAACCAGCATAGAAAAAAGTATTTATGTGGAGATTCTGCCATTATCTGTCTTGTCAGAAACAGCCCCTTTAGATTTTTATATAGCCATACATGGCGAGGATTACCTGGATTTGAACACATTGCTGTACCTGACCTGTAAAATTGTGTTGAAAAAGATGTTGCGTCCATCTGTCGCAGACGGCCTGCGACCACTCTGCCTTACACCTCTTCCTCCTCTTTCACTCTCCTTGGGCAAGATGGCTGCCTCTGGTGCCGAGTGCCGAGGGTCTCTGTGTCCCCAAACCAGCATGGATGTCCCCATCCGCCATGCTCACTCCCATGGCCTCACATCTACATTCAAATACATGTCATGGTGGGAACCTCGGGGGCGGCCCCATCGATTGACGTTAGTACCTCCGGGTATATCTAGCCTCCGCTTCCGCTACCACCTTGAGTTAGCAAGGAATTTGGTTTCAGCTACTCTGACTGCTCTAAGCTGCATGCTTAGATGCTGTTTCGACTCCAAGGGCCTCGCTCCTGTAGACGCTCTAGATACCCGCTCCTCGGGGGTCTTTCGCTTCCAACCCACCCTCGGGATTCTCTCTATCTAAGACAACTGCTCCTCAGGGGTCTTTCTCTCTCTTCTTACATTTCATGATATTGGACCATTGGGTACTCTCTCCTCGAGGGCCTACCAGCCATTATATCCTGCACCATGAACCTTCGGTCCCAACTTTCCACCTTCAGGAAGGACGCATCATTCCTGTGAGAACCTCTATGATCCGGTGCTCCAGCTCCACCCACCAGCAGCGACGTTGCCTGCACTGCGGGCTTCCACCTATCGTTAACATCTGGGTGAGACTTCACTTCTGAGTCTGTTGAATGTACTGGCACTTCTGGATCAGTGCCTTACCTTCCTGCTACCACCATCTATCTATAGCAGTACAATAAAGCCTCTATCCGTACTGTGTCTGCTATCTGAGTTCAACCTATCGCCTGTGGTTCCCCATGGGGCCCCTCCCCATGGGCGGCATTCATCTCCATTGCGACCAATGGTCCACAATGCCTCAAACACAACAGAAGATGGATCCAATCTTGATATAGGGGACAAAGTAGCTCTTGTGAACTATTCAATAGCCTCTATTTTTAGCCAGCTGTATTGCCACTCTCGGAGACAGACTCATTAGTCAGAGCAACAACTGTTACCCTTACAGAGCCCCTCATAGAACTGCTTCTCAATTATGATAAGGGCCCTCTCAAAACACAGTTTACAAGCGATCTGTTTTATAAAGACACAGCCAGAAACCTTGAAGTGAGAGACGTGGGGTCCCGTAATACCCATTTTACCGAAAGAGCTTTTTTTTTTTTTTTACAGCAATTAGCCATAAAGTGGAGCTTCTGGGACATTTACATAGCGATCTGTTTTTTCAAGAAAAGCTGCTCATGGATGTGAAAATTAAACTAACGCGGAACAAAGATATGTGTTCTGCTTAATGAGCGGAGATGCCGATGAGAAGTACAAACTCCTTATTTTATCTGCAGCCCTTTTTGTAAGGAGAGTGAAAGTGTCCCCAGGAGTGCACTTGGGGCATGCAGAAACACTGCTGAGAGCTAATGTCAAGTACGCCGTAGACCATATAGGTCTGAAAGCCTTTAGCATACCAGTTGGCGTCCATGTTTCTAACCAGGAAAACCTCTTTTTGGGGCAGCTACCTAAAATTATCGTATTGGGCTTTGTGGATAATGACGCTTTCAGCAGTAATAATTACTCTAAAAACCCCTTCAATTTTAAACATTATGATATTAACTTTGCTGCACTGTAGGTGGATGGTGAGCAAGTCCCTGGGAAACCTCTCCAACCGGATTTCGATAATGGCTGTTCAGTCAGAGAATACATGCAGCTGGTTCAAGCGATGTGTAAACATTTGAAAGACAGTGCTCTCTTGATTACCTTACTGGCCTTTGACCTATCACCCGACCAAGAGTGCACGGACCACTACTCTTTGATTAAAACTGGTAATCTGCAGGCTGAAATCTGTTTTGCCAAAGCTTTTCCACACACGGTGAATATGATTGTGTATGGTGTCTTTGACAACGTGATAGAAATTAACCACAGAAGGAACGTCCTTTTTGGTTATCGATGATGATGAACACCGTACAGATCTTCTGTATTGTAAAAAAGGATCCGTATGTTACAAAATCTTTTGTAGACATCCTGCCCAGTGACTGGCTGTCTGATGTACAAATAGAAAGGAAACCTGCAAGCTTGGTGGTAAATACTCACCCCCATGGACCATCCTGGAGAACACTGGTTAGCATTATATGTGACTGAAAATGGCACAGGAGAATTTCTTGATTCCTATGGGCAACAGCCTGATAGCTTGTTCTTCCCTAACAGTATTATGAACTTTTTCAATAAACATTGTGAGGATGTTTTATACAGCAGCAAACAATTGCAATACCCAGTATCTATAACCTGTGGTAACCATTGTGTGTTATTCCTACATTAGCGCTTGTCTTTTGAAAATATTTTAAAATTGTATTCTGAAGAGCCACTGCAAAATGACAAAATGGTTTGCCCCCCAGATGTGTGTACCATAACAAGAATGTTGTACTAATCCTAAATAAAAGCAATCTCTCTCTTGAGGGTTTTTTTGAAAACTGAACCAAATGTCTATCGTCTATTTTTTAAAAGTCTTTTTTACTGAAAAAATATAATTACACATTCAACCATTTGTATGTGTCAAGTACTTTACGTCTTTTACGGAGAAGGGGGGTCTTTGCACTTGACAGTCTTTGTGGACATTTCAGCAGTTGTCGCAGAAGGATTTTCCTTGAGTTTGTACCAACACATCCCTGTTGGCTGGATTACCCATGATGGTGGAGGGCGTGTTTAGTTTCTGCCGGGGTTTGCATGAACTCTCCCAGCCTTTGGGTATCCTCGGCTGTGTAGCTCCACGAACCAGGGTCTAATAGGTTAGAGCCACTTATAGGCTTTCCCTTGTATACAAAAGTCCCATTACTCTCCCAGTATGCAATTGTCCTTATTCTTTGACAGTTTATTGAGCAGTACTTCTGCATTTTTCTATAGCGCATGCTGATACTATTTAACACTCCTGCAGGATGAGGTCTGGAGGGCTATTGTGCTCTAGAAATGCAGAGGTTGCTGTATCATCTTGTAGGGGTAGATACAGATTTATTCTTTCTTTTTCCATTTCTCCATGTCTGTTAAGCACCATATAGTGCTGTAATACTTCTGAATAGCGTTTGGCTTTCTCATATTCAGACATACCAGAATTTTGAAGTATACCTTTCATTTCTTCATCGAGTCTTTGAGCTGCGGTGGTTCTAATTGTTGTGGAAATGAGGGTAGCAGTTTCATCTCTGATGTTTTTGTGTGCCCCTGTGCCCCGATACAGCCACAAAGGAGCTCTGGCAAGCACCGAGGCAGGTGAGAGGTGCCCCAGCATGGGCTGAAAATGGAGAGTGATGACCTCAACCACAGCCACACCTGTACGCAGCAGAAAGAGACCCAAACAACGCAATGTTGGTCTCATGAGTGGTCCTCCGACTACTCCAAACCCTTTTGGTCCTGCCACATGGAGCAGCAACTACGACAGGGTGGGCAGTGGTCAGAGGATGAGGACATCAAAGACGAAGACTTGAAGTGAGACAAGACCCAGGAAATGTGAAGTTTGACATAACTGTGGATACATGAAGTAAGACGAGACTTCGACATGAAGGAATGCAATCATGATATGTGGAGTGAAGAGGAACTCTGATCACGTATATGAAGAAACTGTGGAAGGCCATGAGTTACTTGAAGAAGACTTGGTCGGTACTGGATGTCACGTGCCCTACACAACCTAGCCGGACTGGTCTCAAACCACGCCGGCAGCGCACCTACACAGCCGGGGTAGGCTGGTCGCGGACCAAGCTAGTGGTTCCCCACACAAGTTGGCAGAGCTGAGTCGGTACTGCACATCACGTGCCCATATACTTAGCCAATGAAGACAAGTCACGGACCACGCTGGTGGTTCCCCACACAGAGAAGATAGGAAATGAAGTGAAGACTCTGACGAAGCCTGTTCCAACTGCACCCTGCACAGCTGATAAAGGCCAGGCAGGCCATGCCGGAACAGATCAGATAAATAGAGTTAATTCGTGAAGAGGAGGCAGGGTGCAGACTCCAAGGATCCAGGCAAGGTTTAGAGTTCAAGGGGATGGCTCTACAATGAAGGTTAAAATAAGAAGCTGGAACATCTTGGAGACTTGAGCTGCCAGGACAAAAATGTACCAGATAAAGAAGACATCAAGACGAGACATCTGGAGACCTTGAGATGATGAAGACGAAGACATAGCGTGAGGACATCATGAAGACACAGAATCCTATATATAACAAAGTGCCTTGAGAAGCAGATGACAAGAAGTCCTAAGGAGGACTGACTCCTTGCGAAGGTAAGGAAGGAATGAAGACAAGACCTTTTTATACTGAAGAGGAGGCGACTCCCTGATGACATTTATTTATTTATTTATTTATTTTATTTATTTAAGGTTTTTTTATCCGGCATTCATGAAAGCGTTCACATCATGTTGGTTTACATGAAAACAGGGGAGTGAAGAATACAACCAATAACATAAATAAACGTGATGAAGAGATGCAGTTACAATTAACAGGGGCTAATAAACTGGGAGGAGGAAGTAAAGAGAAAAGATAAGGTTAATTATAAACAATAGTACAGTATAATACACAGACATCACTGCTGGACCTCCTCCCTCGCTTGTCCCTTTAAGAAGGGAAGGAAGACGCGGCCTCGCCCCCATAAGAGGAAGCAGGGAGTGCAGGACCATGGAGAGTGGCATCCCTGCTGCTGAAGACGCTGGTGAAGGAAAAGCAAGCCGTAGGCAGGCCCCGATGATACAGGCAGCTTCCTGCCACTGGGGAGCAGCTGAGGACAGCACCAGGCTGCAGGAGAGACCACGGATGAGGCCCTTCCCCACAGAGGGGAAAAGGTAGGACCGGTGGCCTCCAGGCCGCATGGAAATGGTGTTGGCGGCCTCCTGCAGCATAGAAGATAGCAGTGCGGCCCCAGCCGCGTGGGGAAGATGGATGGCCTTTGAGCCGTGCTAAAAATGGTAATGCTGTTCCTGCCGCCAGGAAACAGCAGCGTGGCTCCGGCCACGTGTAGAATACCGGCGGCCTCCGGGACACTAGAAGAGCAGTAGCGCAGCTCCTGCCACGTGTGCAGTCTCGGCACGGCTCCAGCCGTGCTGAAATCGTCGGCAGACTCCGGGCTGCTGAAGAAGGCATGGAAAAAAAGGTGGAGAAGCTGCCCGAGAGGGCAGAATCATAACACTAATATTTTCCTCAAGAACTGAAGGACTTCTCAAACAATCAAGTTGTTGACTAGGCACTAAATACCTTTTTTCTGTGTACTGCATTAGTGCTTAGCTCAAAAGACCTGTGATGAGTGGTAATACAAAGCCTAGAGGAGGCCTGATAAACACCCCCCCCCCCCCCGACTGCTTCACCAGCTTCTTTTCTTTTTTTTTTTTAAGTGTTATTCTTTTATCACCAGAATCCTTATGGCTTGACATTTCCTTTTCAAGATGTTTATCTGATGTTGTGATAAAGGAATATTACCTTTCAGAGTGTTTAATTCGATCTCCGCTATGGCCCCCACTAAGTCGTTAGAAGCAGCATTTAGGATAACTTTTCTCCGCTGCGGAGAGGCTTGAAGTAAAAGTTTTAAATGGGCTAGGTTCCGCTTTAAGCGAGCAGACATGGTCTCTGGGACACACAAAACAAATTTGTGGGGGAGAGAATATATATTCACTTCTTTTTATGGAGGGGCTGTGTTTTTTCACAATATACCGTGGTCCATTCTGGTGGAAAAATGTTTGTCCTCAGTCTGTAATACTCAGGGGTTGTAGCATTTAAATCCACGATATCCATATGGCTTTCTGGTGGCATCCTCAAAGGCTTCTAAAAATGTATCAATATCAATGTATCAATGTATCAATAGGCTGAAATGTAAATATTGTGCTGTTCAATTTCTCCCCTTCCATCCCAAGTTTATTTTCCTTGTTTTTTGTAACTTTCCCTCTCCCTTTTCTGATTCACTGTATTTAAAGTTCAAGGTTCTTATTGAAAATATTGTTTTTTTACGTTACGTTATGCTTTACACTCCTTGTTATTTGTAAACCGGGTTGATGTGATGCCTATCATGAAACTCGGTATAACAAAAACAATAAATAAATAAATAAATAAATAAAAAGAAGCGTGACTACCAGGGTACATCTGTCTGGCTAAAACAGTGATTTGCAACTTGTCTCTAGGATTCTTAAAGAGTATATTTGGTATTTAAGGCTATAGTTTTGCTTTGACAGAAGACCATTTTGTACAATATATATATAATACTCAGATTTCTGTGATTATTATTTATTTATTTATTATTATTTAACAGTTTTTTATACCGACCTTCATAGTAAATTACCATATCGGATCGGTTTACAATTTAACAAAGGGAAAAACTAGAGTAACAAATTCACGTAAACGAAAGATAACAATGAGTAGGAATAAGTCAAAGTTACAATCAACAGGGGGAGAGAACTTGGAAGCTTGCAACCAGCTGGAAAGAAGATAGGCCGGTAAAGAAATTTTACCATAGAGTGTACAAGTTAAAAACTTAAGGACGGTGCTTTAACCTGAATGTCTCAGAGTCCATTTATTTTTTCTTTGAGAAACGGAAGTGCCAGACCGGGTAGGAATGAAGGCCAACTAGTGATTGTCTGGTGGTTCAGGGAAGGCTTGTTGAAAGAGCCAGGTTTTTAAGTCTTTTTCTGAAAGATAAAGGCATGGCTCCAGTCTGAGGTTTGATGGGATACTGTTCCAGATCGATGGGCCTGCTATCGAAAGGCTCTGTCTTTGGTCATAGCGAGGCGTGTGGCTTAGTGGGGGGGAACATTAAGAGTGCCTTTGTAAATGTCTCTAGTTGGTCTGATAGAAGAGTAGAGTTTTGAAAGGTATTTCCAGGTCAAGTTGAAGTTGATGATGGATGGTTTTTATGGATTAAGGTGATTGATTTGTATAGAATTCTGTAATTTACTGGTAACCAGTGTAGGTTCCTGAGAATTGGTGATATGTGATCGTAGCAGCTGGTACTGGTTAACAATCTTGCTGCCGCATTTTGAATCATCTGCAGAGGTTTAGTAGAGGATTTGGGAAGTCCTAGTAGAAGGGCGCTGCAGTAGTCTATTTTGGCGAACAGTAGCGCTTGGAGGACTGTCCTGAAGTCGTGGAAGAATAAGAGAGGTTTAAGTCGTTTTAGGACCTGTAATCTGTAAAAGCAGTCTTTCGTTGTTGTATTGACCATTTTCCTTAGGTTTAGTCGGTTGTCTAGAATCACCCCAAGATCTCTAACCTGCTTACATGTGATGTGAGAGTTGAGTGGTGTTGGTTGGTGGATATTGTTGTCATTTGAGGAGATGAGGAGAAGCTCTGTCTTAGAAGTGTTAAGGACCAAGTTTAAACTGTTGAGTAGATTGGTGATGGAAAGTAGGCAGTTATTCCAATGGGTGAGCGCTTTGAGATTGATTCTGTTATGGGGATTAGAATCTGTACGTCGTCTGCGTACAGATAATGAATTAGGTTGAGATCTGTTTAACATTTGGCAGAGGGGGAGGAGGTATATGTTTGAGAGGGTTGGGGATAAAAGAAGATCCTTGTGGTACGCCAAGATTAGATTTTGTTAGGGGTGACTCTTTATTATTGATTTTGACTTTGTAAGTCCTATTGCTGAGGATGACTTGAACCAGTTGTACGCAGATCCAGAGATGCCGATATCTGCTAGGCGATCCAACAGGATGGTGTGATTGACGGTGTCGAAAGCCGCCGAAATATCTAACAAGACTAGTAGGAAGGAGTGTTTTTTATCTAACCCCATAATAATATGGTCTGTTAGTGAGATGAGGAGGTTTCAGTGTTGCGTGATTTACGGAAACCATATTGCGAAGGGTTGTAAGATCTTGTGGTCTTCCAGGTAGTCAGATAGCTGTGTGTGTTACCAGTTTCTCCGTTAGTTTAGCAACGAAAGGGAGGTTAGAGATGGGTCTGAAATTTGCTGGTACATTTGGGTCCAAATTGTGTTTCTTGAGGAGGGGCTTGAGTGAAGCGGTTTTTAGGATGTCTGGGTAGCTTCCTTGGGATAGGAGGCTGTTTATTATGCTGGTCAGAGGTCCTGAGATCAAGTTTGGGATTAGAAGCAGGAGTCTCGATGGAATATTGTCAGCCGGATGGCTAGCAGGTTTCAGTTTTTTTAGAAGGGATTCAATCTCTTTGGTGGAGATTGATTCGAAACAGTCAAATTGGGTCTATTTAGAGAATTGGAATTCTCACCTGACTTGATGGGAGTTGTATTTGTAGGAAGGAGGGCGAGGGTATTTAAGATCTTCTGTTGGAAGTAAGAAGCGAGTTCAATAGCTTTTGAGGAGAGCTTGTTCATCTGGAATAGGTGGTGAGGTTGATTTAGTGATTTGTGATACGTAAGCGAAAAGGGCCTGGGCATCATATTGAAAATGGTGTATTTTGTTTGCATAATACTCCTTCTTTTTCTGTAGAATGGCGGTCCTGTAGTGATTTAAGAGTCCCTTGTATGATGAGAGGGTTGTTTTGTTTGGGGTTTTGCGCCATCTATTTTCTTTCTGGCGTAAGTCCTGTTTCATTTGTTTCAGTTCCGAGCAGAACCAAGGTTGGTTTCCCTTTTTTGTTGGGTTGATTGATTGGAGATTATTGGACACCATTTGTTTGCGACTGTTTCTGTAATCTTTTGCCAAGAGGATAGGGCTGAGTCAGGATTAGCTAGGTCTAGGTTGGAGAGTTCTTTGGATAGCTGATCGCCGAGTATGTCAGAAGGACATGCTTTCCTGTATTGAATGGTAGAGGTGTGTGGAGAGGTGTGTGTCTGTTTGTGTGTGGAAAAGGAAGATTCTATTAGGAAATGATCTGACCAAGGGATTGGGGTACAGGAAGGTCTATTGTGCAAGTGAAATTCGAATTGATGAATATTGATCCAGGGTGTGACCAGCTTTATGTGTGGGGCTGTTGATGGTCTGAGTGAATCCCATCGCGCCGAGGGTGGTGAGGAGAGCTTCACAGTTGGTTAGAGCGAGGTATTGCATTGTGTGGAGGTTGAAATCCCCATAATATTGTTGGGAGGTCTGCATTAATATGTTTCACTATGGATTCTACGAGGGGTGATGGGTCCATTTCTAGAACTCCCGGGGGAGCGTAGACTAACAGAATTTGTAGGGTGTTTAGATTTGACTAGACCCAATTCTAATTTGGATTCTGTCTTGATAGTATGTGCGGTCAATCTGAGTTCTTTCTTCGTGGCTAGAAGAAGTCCGCCTCCTCTTTTTTTGAGTCTATGGAAGGTGAAGATGTCGTATGTCTGAATTGGTAGTTGATTGGTTAATGCAATGTCCGAGTTTTTTAACCAGGTTTCTGTGATGGCACAGATGTCTGGGTTGCTATCCAAGAGGTAATCATTGAGGATGTGTGTCTTCTTAGTTAAGGATTGCGCATTGATGAGAGTTACTGAGAGTAGCGTGAGGCCTAGAAGTTGGTTCAATGGTGATGTCGTAATAGGGATGATTCTTTTTTGTATGACGTTGGTGAAGTTAGTTAAGGGGGTTCGCCTTTGGTTGTGGATGATTGGGATATTAAAGTGAGCATGGTGAGAGTGGTTCAGGTGGAGGTTTGTTTGAGATGCGGTTGATTGGGTTGGGTTTGGGGCCCAGAGGTGTGAGTCTGTAGGAATTCAAGAGGTGTCAGAGAGTGGGTGAGAGAGAGGTGTCTGTCTGTATGAGTAGATGTTTGGATGAATTGCTGAAAGTGTTTGTAAGTTAGTTGGTTCGGCTGGTAGAATGCTTTGTCCTCTGTGAGCTTGAGTGGTTGCCTGACTAGTTGCTGGGATGATTCTGGTCACAGCAGTTATATCGAGGACTATTATATTTCCGGACTCTGATGAATAGGTTGATAGATAACATGCTAGTATGGTAGTTGGGTAGCATCGGTTTCCTTTGCTCAGTTGAAGGCCTCCTATTGGGGAGGAATGGGTCCAGGGCTGGTCCCACAAATAGGGAAGTGCACAAAGGGAGTGCACTAAGGAGCGCACAAAGGAGCAGGCTCCTTTGTTGAGCTCCTTAGGCGCGCGACGCCTGGGTTGTCTCTCAATTTAAATTAGGAGGCCAAATCAGGCTGTCCCCTGATTGGCTGAAGGTGGTCGGCGTGCCCCTCGGAGGCGGAGGAAGGTGAGACGGATGTCGTCAGCATCTCGGTTCGACGGAGGCCGGAGGGGCTGCCTCGTGGTCGGGTCGGAGGCGGCCGTGGGTAAGTGAAAAATCAGGCCTTACCCCGGCGGGTCTCCGGCGCCGATCGCGCAGGCCCTGCTTCACTGCTCTGCCGTGCTGCGTGCTGCGTCCGGAGGAAGAGGGCTCAGTCCGGGAGATCTTTGAATTAAAGGCCATCAGGGCTGTCCCCTGATTGGCTGAAGGTGGTCGGCGTGCCCCTCGGAGGCGGAGGAAGGTGAGACGGATGTCGTCAGTGTCTCGGTTCGACGGAGGCCGGCAGGGGCTGCCTTGTGGTCGGGGTCGGAGGCGGCCGTGGGTAAGTGAAAAATCAGGCCTTACCCCGGCGGGTCTCCGGCGCCGATCGCGCAGGCCCTGCTTCACTGCTCTGCCGTGCTGCGTATTGCATGTATTGTGTGAAGGCTTTCTCGATTTCATCACTTTTACAAGCAGAAACCATCAAATCATCTACAATAACCATATTATTTTATTGGTTGGAAACAGTTGATCATCATTAAAAGTATCAGGCAAAGAATCCATAAAGGTAATAAAAGGATATTTACACAACATTTCTTTATATAAAGGTTGCCAGCAACTATAACACCATACAATATCATTAGGCATGTCAGTCAACACACGACTCGCGTGATCTAGTAGGTTTTTAACAAAGAAGCTTTTGCCGCTATTTGACGGTCCAGCTAAAATACACGAAAAGGGGTGGCTCCAGCGCACATCCACAAATTCAATATCATAGCGCAGCATGTTAAATCCCTCTTTTATCACCCTTTTATCATATACAACCCTTTGTGTTTTCTTATGTAGGCCAGTCTCTATGAACCAGGTCTTTTTGTTTCTTATGATCCCAGATGGTTGTACCTGTATCTTTTTAGGACTCTGTCCACATCCTCAGTTTTATAGTCAGAGATGAGATCTTTCAAATTAGTGAAATTGATCTTTTTACAATTTTCTACATTTAGCGTAAACCCTTTCATTTTCATAAAGGTCTTTCCAGTGGGCAGTTTGTAGCTGTTTGTTTTGGGCCCAGCCAATACAAACTCTGTGATATGCTCATCTGCGGGTATCTCGCTTGTCAACTGTCCTAAATAATCTCCCAAAGGAGGGTCACTGACACCCTCACGACTCACAAATATCACAGAGTCTGTATCGTGGTACAGACAACGTTCTTGCAAACTGTCAAGCAGGTTGTACAGTTCTAAACGAGCATAAGCAGTTGTGAAACAGGCAATAAAGATGTTTGTATTACCTGACAACACGCTGCGGTTTTTTGAATGCTTCCATGTCACACAGGCTGTTTTCATCATCAATAAAATCGCAGGTGAAAACAAATACAGATCGTCAGGATCTCTCACAATACTTGTAACAGGTAGGTTTGTTCTTTGGCCAAACTTCCCCCACAAAAGGCCAGATTTTAGTACCTACGCATGGGCGTAGATTTGTGCACACAACCCGGCGCAAACAAATCTACGCCCGATTTTATAACATGCACGTGCAGCCACGCACATGTTATAAAATCTGGGGTTGGCGCGCGCAAGGGGTGTTATATATATGTTCAGCAATTTTGTTCTTTATGATAGTCTCTACCATTTTGCCTGGCACAGGCATCAGGCTCACTGGTCTATAGTTGTCAGGATCACCCCTTGATCCCTTTTTAAAAATTGGTGAAAATTAGCATAGATGATGTTATTGATAGTTTGCAAATTTCCAATAGCAGATCCGCAATTTCATTTCTCAGTTCTTTCAGCACTCTGGGATGTATACCATCTGGTCCAAGTGATTTGCCCTAGTACATCTTCCAGGTTCACTGAGATTTTTTCAGTTCCTTTGAATCATCACCTTTGAATGTCATTTCTGGCATGGGTATATCTCTTAAGCCACAAGAATGTCGGAGATAGGTTCAACGCTCAGTTGAGAAAACAACACAGGAAAAGAGCCTGAAAATAATCTAAGTAGTTCTTACGGGTGCTTTTGCACAAATTATTTAAACTTTATTGTAAATTCAGAATTCTGCAACTTTTTGTTGTGCTCCGCGGCCGTGGCGCCCCACGACCGCGTTCTCCTACCTGAGTCTCAGGCCATGAAAGCCCCGGGGGAGGGCTCCGACTTGGGCCCGTGCTGCCCGCTGCAGGGAAAGCCTCCTGCTTCCCTCAGCCACGTTTCTTCTGCTCCACCGAGGGAAATCCAAGATGGCCGCCGTCAAACTCATTTGCATTTTTAAAGGGACCTGGTCCCTTTAACTAGACTCACCTGCTTCCAATGATCCAGAGCAGAGGAAGTATATAGGGAGGCTTCCTCTGCTCATTCCTCGACTTGGCAACGTCTCTTGCGAGTGTTGTTTGAGTCTGCTTGCCTCGGTGAGTTCCTGCTGCTTGTTCTTGTTACGTCTTGGTGATTCTCTGGTTCCTGACTTCGGATTGGCTTACGGTGATTCTCTGGTTCCTGACTCTGGATTGGCAAGCGGTGATTCTCTGGTGCACGACTTCGGACTGGTGAGCGACGACCCTCTGGCACTCGACCTAGGACTCCTTCAAGACTCCGTCTCCAAGGGCCCACCTAAGTCCCAGCGGCGCGGGTCCCTACGGGCTCCTCCTGGGGGGACCGCGGGCTTCCAAGGCGAAGCTCCAGTTGGCCTTTGCACCATTGCTCTGACCTCCCTAGGTCCACCTAAGTCCCAGCGGTCGGGTCCCTACGGGCTCCTCCCGGGGGGACCGCAGACCACCAGTGGTGAAGACTCAGCGCCTCATCTCGTCTCTTCACCGCCTCCGTATTCGTCTCCGCCTCCAGTGCCCAGGGTCAGCTGGTCCCGCCTCCTGTTCTGCCTCGCCACCCGACAAGAGACCCTTCGGACCCTCCGAAAGGTATACCATCCTCTTGTCGGCCACGGGTCCACAAGCCTGAGCATAACAGATTGCCAAGTCCATGGACCCGGCAGAGGCTTCCGCCCGCCAGGCCATTCCGGGAATGGCCCAGTGCCTGCTGGAGCAGCAGAAAACCCTGGACGCCCTGGTCTCCTCAGTGCAGAGCCTGAACCAGCGCTTTGAAGCATTGGCTCCTATGAACCTACGCTGCCTTCCCCACCGATGGCTTCGGCGGGTCGGCCGGTAGTTCGCCATACCGGCACCGTCACGTTTCTCCGGGGAACCTCGGGCCTGCAGGGGTTTTATGAACCAGTGCAAGATGCACTTCCGCCTGCAGGCCGCTCTCTTCCCAGATGATGCCACCAAGACCACCTTTATCCTGGCTCTGCTAGGAGGAAAGGCCCTAGAATGGGCTTCCCCCCTGTGGGAACGGGACGATCCCGTTCTAAGGAACCTCGAGGAGTTTTGGGAGTTGTTCCGAATAAACTTCGGGGATCCTGCTCAAGAAGTTTCAGCAGGGCCGAGACTACTGCAGTTGCGTCAAGGCTCGAGGACATTGGCGGAATACGCCATCGACTTTCGGCTCTCTCCTCGGAGCTTGGCTGGGACTCAGACTGCCTCCGAACCATTTTCTACCAGGGGCTGAGCCCCCGAATTAAGGACGAGCTCGCGGGACGTGAGATACCGAGGGTCCTGAATGCCTTGATCGAATTGGCTGGTCGCATAGACAGACGCCACCAGGAGCGTCGCCAAGAGGCCCAGACAACATCCCAAAGCGGCAACTCCGCCCAGACGCCCTCGACATTCGCCCTCACCCAAGGATAGGTTAGAGAACCCTCGGCGCCAACCGACGAACCCATGGAGTTGGGTCGTGGGAAACTCTCTCCGCAAGAGCGTCAACGGCGAATCAGGAAGGGGCTCTGTTTCTACTGTGGTGCAGCGGGGCCATCGGATTGCTGCCTGCCCGACGCGTGCGGAAAACTCTCGGGCCTAGGACCTGAAGGAGGTCTCTTCCTGGGCCGTACCACTCCTGCACCTCCACTAACCCTGCCAGTGGCATTGACTGCGGCGGATGGAGAGTTCCACATGTTGGCCTTGGTGGATTCCGGTGCCGGCGGGAATTTTATCATGAAAGGTCTGGTTGAACATTTAAAGATTTCTCAAGTTCCGCTGTCCCATCCCTTGGTCATCTCCTCCATCCAAGGGAAGCCGCTCCCGGAACGGGTGACGCACGCCACTATCCCTGTCCAGCTGAGGACTGGGGTCCTGCATCAGGAAACAGGTGTCCTTTTATGTCCTGGAGTACTCTATCCATCCCATTGTCCTAGGACTCCCGTGGCTCCAGGAGCACGAACCCCAGTTCGATTGGAAGACCTTGCAGCTGGCTCGTTGGGGGCCGAATTGCCGCGGCAATTGCCTCCAAGCTGTGGCTCTAGGGCCCTGTCCGATCGCCGCCATTAATCTCCCAGGTCTGCCAGCTCCATATGCCTCATACACAGATGTGTTTCTAAGCAGAAGGCGGAAGTACTTCCACCTCATCGACCGTTCGATTGTGCCATAAATCTCCTCCCTGGCACTGAGCCTCCTCGAGGACGCACGTACGCCCTCTCTCCTGCAGAGACGCAGGCTATGAATGAATATATTAAAGAGAACCTGGAGAGGGGCTTCATTCGGAAGTCAAAGTCCCCCGCGGGGGCTGGATTCTTCTTTGTCGGAAAGAAGGACGGAACGCTCCGCCCCTGCAATGACTACAGGGGTCTGAATGCCATAACGATCAAGGACTATTATCCTCTGCCTCTCATCTCTGAGCTATTCGACCGGCTACAAGGTGCGAGGATCTTCTCCAAACTGGATCTCCGAGGGGCCTACAACCTTATTCGTATTAAGGAAGGCGACGAATGGAAGACGGCCTTCAATACCCGTGACGGCCACTATGAGTACTTGGTGATGCCGTTCGGGCTCTGTAATGCCCCCGCAGTATTTCAGAATACTATGAACGAGATACTCCACGACCTCCTGTACCAATGCGTGGTAGTTTATCTGGACGATATCCTGATTTTTTCCGATCCCTTGGCCACTCACCGGCGACACGTCGTTCAAGTGTTACAATGCCTCAGAGAACATAAGCTGTATGCAAAGCTCGAAAAGTGCCAGTTTGAGCAGGAGTCTCTTCCCTTCCTGGGATATATAGTTTCCAGTCAGGGATTCCGCATGGATCCACAAAAGCTAAGTGCCATTCGGGAATGGCCACACCCCGTCCGGGCTCAAGGCACTCCAAAGATTTCTAGGCTTTGCCAATTATTACCGCTCTTTCATCCATCACTACGCATCAATTGTTGCCCCGATGACAGCTCTGACCCGGAAAGGCGCGGACCCAAAAAAATGGCCTCCAGCAGCAGAAGCCGCCTTTCGTCGGCTCAAGGAGGCATTCACGCAGCAACCATGTCTTCGGCACCCGGATCCGCAACGACCCTTCTTTATAGAGGTGGACGCATCCTCAGAGGGAGTAGGGGCCGTCCTGAGCCAGGCCTCCGAGGGCCATAAGCTACACCCGTGTGCCTTCCTCTCACGCCAGTTTTCGCCGGCCCGAGCAGAATTATGCCATCGGCGACAAAGAGCTCTTGGCCATCAAGGTGGCCTTGGAAGAATGGCGCCCATGGCTAGAAGGGGCACCACACCAGTTTACGGTCTTCACGGACCATAAGAACTTAGAATACTTGCATCGGGCGCAACGGCTCAACCCACGACAAGCCCGGTGGGCCCTGTTCTTCACCCGTTTTAATTTCATTCTCCGGTACAGACCGGCTGGGAAGAAACATCAAGGCTGATGCCCTATCTCGAGTATTGAGTCAACAGAAGGTTCTGAGGAACCTCAGTATATTATTGAGCCATCCCGCATCCTCCTGTCGGCTACCTCCATCATTCCGCCTGGGAAAACTTTGGTTCCGCCACGCTTACGGAAACAAGTGCTGGCATGGGCTCATGATTCCCCGCTGCTCCGGCCACCCAGGGCAATCCCGCACATTGCAGACTCTGCGCCGATATTACTGGTGGCCAAAGGTAAATAAGGATGTTCGGGCCTATGTGGAGTCCTGCCAGACTTGTGCCCGCCACAAGAGAATCTTTGGCTCCACTCCAGGCCTACTTCAACCATTACCCGCGCCTTCTGAACTGTGGAGCTACGTGGCGATGGACTTCGTGGTGGACCTGCCATTATCCAGTGGCAACACGGTAATTTGGGTGGTAGTCGATCGTTTTAGCAAGATGGCACACTTCGTACCTTTGCCAGGATTGCCATCGGCACCCCAGCTGGCCCAGCTGTTCGTCCAGCACATCTTCCGGATCCACGGCCCTACCTAAAGGTATCTTGTCTGATCGAAGGCCTCAATTTACGGCCAAATTCTGGAGGGCTCTCTGCCAGAAGTTCGACGTCACGCTAGATTATACATCCGGCTACCATCCACAAACTAACGGTCTCGCAGAGAGAACAAACCAGACCGTGAAGCAATTTCTTCGCTTATATGTTAACGAAAAACAAGATGACTGGGTGAGCCTGTTACCCTGGGCCGAATTCGCATTGAATTCTCATATCTCTGCTGCTACGGGGGCCTCCCCCTTTCAGATAGTATATGGGAGACAGCCACGCCCACCATTGCCGGTTCCCATCACGGTCGCATCTCCGACAGCTCAACTCTCTGCCGATGAGCTGCATCGGCTGTGGATATCCACGCAACGCGCCCTGGTCAGGGCAGGCCAGGCAGCTAAGAGTTATGCTGACCGGCACAGAAGACCGTACCCGCCTCTCAAGCCGGGCCAGAAGGTTTGGTTGAGCACGCAGTTCATCCGCTTGAAGCTGCCATCATTGCGACTGGCCCCGCGATTTATTGGACCGTTTCCCGTCATCAGGCAGGTGGGAGCAGTCTCGTATCAACTCCGCCTTCCCCCTTCGCTCAAGATTCACAACACATTCCACGTCTCCCTACTGAAGCCTCTGGTATTATCATGGCCTTCTAGCATAATCTCTGAGCTCTCTGTGAGTGTCTTGCATTCCTGAGTTGTTCAGGGCTATGGTCTGAACAATTACTACACCCGTCATTCTGTTAAAGATTAAATAGCTTGCCCCACATGACATTCAGCTCCTCCTGTTTTCATGCCGCAGGGCCAGGGTCTGGCAGCCAAATCCATGTAATGTTTGCCAGTTAATGTGGATTTTGGCTGATGTGAGCACGCTGTGGGAGGCCAAAAGTTAGGATTACTATATAAAGAAAAATGTCTTACTTTAGTCTTTGCTGTTACTTTTTCTTTTTTCAGAAGAAAGACAGAAACTCAATCGAAAAATATTAATCAAAAAAGTGGAGGGACGATGGACTGAGAAATATGGGAAAGGAGGAAGACTGAGCTACAAAGGAGAGGTTGCTGGGAATCACATAATAAAGTCAGATCAAGAGAGAGGCAGTGAGGATTCACAATTGCCATGCATGCAGTGAAACCCCACAGTCATTAAGCATGGAAGGAGAGGCACAAGGAGGCCACAGTCACCATGTATAGAAGGAGAGGTACTGGGAATTCACAGTCATCATGCATGAAGGGAGAGGCACAAAGAGGGCGCAGTCACTCTTGCTGCACCTGGTTGGAAGGGATGTTATGGTGCTGGTGGCCTAGGAATATGGCAATCTTATCCTGAAGCACCTGATAGAGAAGTTCAGGAAAATAATGGGGCATTTTCACCATAGTGTGAAGGGTGGGCAACTTCTTCTTGAGAAGCAGGAAGAAGCTAGAATGCACCCCACAGAATTGCACCTATTTGATGCTGCAGAAGTTAGTGGAGCAGCAATCACCCCTTTATGACCTGTCAATGGAAACAGAAACAGATGTGGATTGCCCCTTGGGCATCATGATTGGGTAATGATAAGGTAGCTGATACCTGAAGCCCTTCAAGGATGCCACAGAGGATCTGAGTTACAGAAGTGCCACCCTGGTCAGGGTCATCCCCATAATAAATATTTTGGTGGAGAAGCTAGAAAGTTTCTATGAGCAAGGAAGGAAGGAAAGCAAAGGTTATACAGTTTTTGGACTCCTTGCAGCATTATGTAAACAGGGGATACCAATTAAATATTCTTTTCTTCAATTTCTTTTCTTCAACGGGACCTGCGGTGAACTGGGCCCGCGCAGCCGGCGCTGAAAGCCCGTCGGGGTAAGGCCTCTTTGTTCCGCCGTCCCCAATCGGGCTCCCACACCGGCCGCCGGCCTTTCCGACCCCGATCAGACTTACCTGAAGGGCCGAGAGCTCGCTCCTCGATCCGGCCTTTAATCTTCGATCCGGCCTGATCCTCCCGCCGGGCCTCGAGCCCCCACCCACACCAGACCCCGCCACACCGAGATCCACCCCACTGGGGTGACGTCATCACTCCGAGACGAGCAGGATTTAAAGACCCCCTGCCTTCCTCGGAGTCTTCCTTTCTTCAACGGGACCCTGCGGTAGACTGGGCCCGCGCAGCCGGCGCTGAAAGCCCGTCGGGGTAAGGCCTCTTTGTTCCGCCGTCCCCAATCGGGCTCCCCACACCGGCCGCCGGCCTTTTCCGACCCCGATCAGACTTACCTGAAGGGCCGAGAGCTCACTCCTCGATCCGGCCTTTTAATCTTCGATCCGGCCTGATCCTCCCGCCGGGCTCGAGCCCCCACCCACACTAGACCTGCCGCACCGAGATCCGCCCCGCAGGGCGCAGGGGTGACGTCATCACTCCGAGACGAGCAGGATTTAAAGACCCCTGCCTTCCTCGGAGTCTTCCTTTCTTCAACGGGACCTGCGGTGAACTGGGCCCGCGCAGCCGGTGCTGAAAGCCCGTCGGGGTAAGGCCTCTTTGTTCCGCCGTCCCCAATCGGGCTCCCACACTGGCCGCCGGCCTTTTCCGACCCCGATCAGACTTACCTGAAGGGCCGAGAGCTCGCTCCTCGATCCGGCCTTTTAATCTTCGATCCGGCCTGATCCTCCCGCCGAGCCTTGAGCCCCCACCCACACCAGACCCGCCGCACCGAGATCCGCCCCGCAGGGCGCAGGGGTGACGTCATCACTCCGAGACCAGCAGGATTTAAACACCCCTGCTCCCCCTGGTGTCGCGCGCCGGGCGTCGTGCGTCGAAGGAAGCCTGCCCCTTTGAGCGCCCCCTTCGAGCGGCCCCCGTCGAACGGCACTGAAACCCTTACCCGACTGCATCCCACACCTTCTCCGCTACCGCTCCCAATACAAGACCGTGAGAACAACCTCCTGAACAGTCCCATTGGCACCTCTGCTCAACCTAAGACTAAGGACAAAGGATAAAGGACACTGAAGGAAGCGTCTTTCCAGTTGGGTAAAAGTTCTTTTAAAGCTGGGCTTTGTCCTCCGACGTTGTGAGTTAGACGGCACATGCATAGGGGTGGCGCAATCTTAGGGGCCTGCCCCTTTAATCCTGCTCCGTTTTCTACCCTCTCAGCTACTGTATCATCTACTGTATCTTGTCAATCACCGTGCGAATTATCAAACTCTATCAACACCCCCTCATCCCCGCACCCCCCCCCACCTACCACCTCCTATTCAATCTCCCTCCTCACCTCTGCTACTACGCTTTCCGCAATCAGCTCAACAAGAATAACCTGACCGCACTCTCTCTATTATCACCCTTCTCCATTCACATTCCATCCTCTAACACCCCTCCTCTACAACATGCATCAGCACCAAATTACCATTCTCAAATATAACAATCATAGGCCCAACTTTCCCCTCTACCCACGACACCACTCACACCTAAGAACGATCCTCCCCTCCACGATCACACTCCCTCTCACCCAAATCATCGGTCTCACCGCCCTATCTCTTGTCCTCAACGCCCAGTCACTAAACAAAAAAATCCCACTTCTCAGCGATCTACTCACAGACCAAAACCCAGACATCTGTGCTATAACAGAGACCTGGCTAAAGGATCATGATACCGTTCTCCTAAATCAGCTTCCTTCGGAAACATACGATATCTTCTCTATCCCCAGGCCAAAAAAGAAAGGAGGAGGTTTACTTCTAACCATAAAGAAAAACTTCAACATGATTCTTCACCCCATCCCTCCCCTCCCAAAATTGAAATAGGCCTTTTCAAATCCCCCTCATTACAAATTTGTCTCGTCTATGCTCCCCCAGGAACCTTACATAACAATCCGTCAACTCTCATAGAATACATCGCAAAGAACATTTCCATCGACATCCCAGCAATCATACTAGATGATTTCAATTTGCATGTCGATAGCTCCCCCCGTACCCCTTCATGTGACGCCATTCTTGATTCATTAAATGCTCTAGGCTTCATGCAATCTATCTATTTCCCTACTCACAAGGCGGGCCATACCCTCGACCTCCTCTTCACCAATGCCCTCATAAAAACTGACCCGCCCTCCCACACAACTATCCCATGGTCAGATCATCACCCTCATCAAAGCCTCTCTTTCTATCAAGACACCCCCCCCACCATGTTAACACTAATAAAACCATCCAATACAGAAAAAACTGTACTAGAGATGACCTTATCTCAGCGGTCCTCTAATAAACTCGACCACCTAGACCTCACCAATGCAGACACAAGCGCTTGCCTCTTGGTACGACATCACCAATACTATAGCCAATACCACCTGCCCACTGCAATCAAAACATATCTGCTCACAAAACAATAAAAAAAAAGAAACCTTGGTACTCCCAAGATCTAAAAACCTAAAACAACATCTCCGAAAATCTGAAAAATCTGGCGCAACGATCCTTCTCATACACACCTGGCACAATTTAAATCCTCCTTACATCTTTATAGCGAAAACTCAACACAACGAAAAGAGATTACTTCGCTACTAAAATACACACCAATTCCAATACAATCCTAAGTGCTATACGAATATGTCTCCTCACTTACCAAGTCTGCAGCTCCTGAAATCCCAGATGAAGTAGCCAAATCCAAATGTGAAGAACTTGCCACATTCTTCCAACTAAAAATAGACAAGCTACTTTCCACTTCAATTCCTATTCCCACCTCCAATCCCTTCAACCACCTTGAACCTGACCTCAATGAGACAAAGACAAGTAACAACTCTAAAATTCTCTCCTCCCTAGACCTGCACCACAACGCTAGAAATAGAAACTCTCATCAAGAAAGCCAAACCCTCAACCCACCCATCTGACACAATACCCACTAAACATCTACTCACAATACCTAACCTTATTGCTAAAACCCTTAAAAAACATCATTAACCTTCCATTAACTCCGGACAGGTACCTGTCCCTCTTAAACAGGCAATCGTTAAACCCATTCTAAAGAAACCTAAGCTCGATCCCTCTGATCTAGCTAATATATCGTCCCATTTCCAATCTTCCTTTCATTTCCAAACTCCTTGAAAAAACCGTCAACAAACAACTTACAGAATACCTTGAGGATAACCACATCCTTGCCCCCGCTCAATACGGTTTCCGGAAATCCCATAGTACTGAGAACTCTTTACTCTCCCTTTCAGACCATATTCTCAAAGGTTTCGAGAAAGGTCAATCATATATCCTTGCCTTTCTCGATATCTCTTCCGCATTCGACACCATCAGTCATTCCATTCTATTAAAGCGCCTAACTGAAATCGGAGTTACAGGTGTTGCCCACAACTGGTTCAACTCTTGACCTTAGTAACAGAAACTTCAAAAATCCAGCTAGGAAATCACGAATCCAAGGCCATCCCCCTCAATCATGGTGTCCCACAGGTCATCCCTTTCCTCAACACTTTTCAACCTCCCCAACATCCTCATTAGTAAACACGGAATCAAAGAATTAATTTAGTCTTTCTGCAATGGCCTTAACTTCCCTAAGAGCCCCTTTAACCCCTTGGTCATCTAATGGTCCAACCGACTCCCTCACAGGTTTCTTGCTGCAGATATATTTTAAAAAGTTTTTATTATGAGTTTTTGCCTCTATGGCCAACTTCAATTCAAATTCTTTCTTCGCCTGTCTTATCAATGTTTTACACTTAACTTGACAATGCTTATGTTTTTGTTTTTGTTTTTTTAATTTTTAATTTTCAAGTTTCAATACAACATATTTCACTTTTACATGTATACCAAAATCAGGAAAACAGAATTGTAAACTTCTTCCATAATTTTTATACTTAACAACATCTTAATTCCCTTTCCATGTTACCAAACTAACAAAGGAGTCCTAATTAAACAAACAATAAAGCAAATATTTTTTTCCTAATAAATGTGAGTAAAGCAGAATACATTAATTAATTCCAATTACGATTTAGGACTCAGTTCCCTCCCCTTGGTAACGTCTAGTTTCAAGGAACCTCTCAAGATGTTCCGGGTCATAATATACGAATCTTTCTCCTCCTACCCAAGTTAAACACTTACATGGAAATCTTACAATTGCCTGTATGCCAAATGTTCTAGCCTGGTTTACCAATGATAGGAATTTTTTCCTTCTTAATTGGGTTTCTTTGGCCAGGTCTGGATAAATCCAGACCTTTTTGACCCAGGTATAAAGAGGTTCTTTTCACAAGAAATAATTTCAAAATTTTATCCCTTTCAGAGGAAAGGTTAAATTTAACCATTAAGGTACCCTCTTTTTTCCACCTGCGAACTTAAGGAGGTTTCAATTTAATCTGTTACATTTAGCGATGTATCACCCATTCCTTGATCTATATTTCCCTCAGTTTTCCAACTGATGAAATAAGTATTTAATATTGAGGGAAAACTCTCTGGGGCTAATAACAATACCTCCTGAAAGTAATTCCTCAATTGTTCTCTGGGAGATATCATTTTGCACTTAGGAAAATTGACAATTCTTAAATTAGTATATCTTATAGAGGTTTTCAATACTTTCAATCTTCCTTGACAAATTCATTTCTCCTGTATAATGGATGACTGAACATTCTTTATTTGCTTTATATCCTCCTCAATTTTTTCCAAAGATCCCACATGACTTCAAATTAAATAATACCGCTTGCATATCTTTTATGCTAGTGTTCAAATTTGAAATATTAGATTGTAATACCATTACTGCCTGCCATATCATATCCATTGTTACGTTTGGTGGATTTTCAATAGTTGTAAAGGATAAAGAACTCTGTATATTTACCGAAGGGGGTTCCTGTCTACTTTGATTCCCCAGGGGAGAGGTAGAATCTGTTCCTCTGGAAGGGAAAACCTCTTCCCTATGTCTCACCCTCTTTTTCCTTAGCTGCCATACCTAACCCAAGCTCTCCCTCAATCGGGCTCAAAAAGCTCCGACATTTCATGTCGGGGATCAGAGCCTAGAGCCATGGTGGTTGCAGCCAACCGAGGTGGTGTGGGTGTTATTGGAGCCCCCGGACTTAGACTAACTTCTCCCAGAAGAAAGGAGCCTTGCTTCTCGTCTCCTTCTTCAGCGGGATACTCAGGGGAATTTACTTCTGCTGGTGTGAGAAAACCTGTAATAGTTGTCTGCATTAGGGAAGGTTTTACAGGGGTCGAGGCTTCCTGTCTAACCTTACCTTTTCTTTTTGTATGTGGCATTGTTTTTAAGGTAATAGTGCAATTTAAACAACCATACGGAATTACCACAGTACACACATTACTTTCATATATATACCTAGAAAGGAAAAAATGGGCCAAAGGGGTTGGGCCAGCCTCCCAGCCTCAGCCGGCCTAAGCCGGACCAAGCCGCGCGCTCCGAAGGGGCACGCGGCGGTGCGCCATCTGCCCTTTGATTTTATCGGCAGACGCTGGCCGATGACGTCACTGGGACTCCTCCCCCCGCCGAACCTCCCAGCTGGAGTCGGGTTGTTCTGGGGTCTCTCACCTCCAGGTTAGCGGGTAAGTCTGTCTCTCAGTGTTAGGGCAACTCCAGGGTCCCACTCTCTCCTTCCTGCTCGGACTCCCGGTCTCTCAGCGTCTGCCCTTCGATTTTATCGGCAGATGCTGGCCGATGACGTCACTGGGACTCCTCCCCCCGCCAAACCTCCCAGCTGGAGTCGGGTTGTTCTGGGGTCTCTCACCTCCGGGTTAGCGGGTAAGTCTGTCTCTCAGTGTTAGGGCAACTCCAGGGTCCCACTCTCTCCTTCCTGCTCGGACTCCCCATGCTTATGTTTTAACCTATTTTCTTCAGATGGATCCTTCTTCCAATTTTTGAAGGATTTTTTTTTTGGCTAAAATAGCCTCTTTCACCTCACCTTTTAACCATAACGGTAATCGTTTTGCCTTCCTTCCACCTTTCTTAATGTGTGGAATACATATGGACTGCGCCTCTAGGATTGTATTTTTAAACAATGTCCGGTGTTGCAGCCTCTCTCTTAGCACCGGTTGACCCATTGTGAAACCGCTGTTCACATGGCACCCTGCTCCAGGTCGCCATGCTTTGAAGGGTCGTGTTCCACTCTAGGGGCCAACCATTTCACGGAAGCCCTTTCCTGCTCATAGGAAAGGGAACTCTCCCCGGTGTTGCAGCCTATCTCTGTCGACCCACGCTTTGAAGCTTCGTGCTCCACTCTAGGGCCAACCCATTCCAAGGAAGCCCTTTCCTGCTGAAAGGAAAGGGAACGCTCCCCGGTGTTGAAGGCACTAGCCTTCAAAGTGTGGCGACCTGGAGCAGGGTGTATTGTGAACCACGGTTCAACATGGGTCAACCGGTACTAAGAGATAGGCTGCCTAACCGGGGAGAGTTCCCTTTCCTGTGAGCAGAAAGTTGCAGAAAAGTTGTCACTGCTCGCCACTGTGAGAAAGCAAGCTCATGATCAGCAACGAGCTAATCAGGGAACATAAGGTCAAAAACCTGAGGCCCCTGAGCTGATCACCCATGTTGCAATTTATAAATAGAAGAACTGGCATGTTCTTTACCCTGGGTAAAGTGCTCCATGCCCAGTGCTCCCATATTAACAACATGATCCTTCCATGTAGTATGTTGAAGGGGGTGGGGCCAGTCTGACTGCATCCATCTTGGTCTCACATGCCTCCACGTTTTGCGGAAAGAAGATTATAGGTGAACATCATGCAGATAACACTGAAGTCTGCCAACTCGATCCACCAGCATTAAAACAAAAATTTCTCCTGTGCCCAACAATAGCCCCAAGACTCCTCCATCCCCCTCCCCATCATCCTCTCCCCATCCACCTTCCTCTCTGTCCACAAACACAGCCAAAAACGTGTGTTCCATACAAAAAGTGAACTTAGCATGGAACACACGTCTCAGTTCAGAAATCGCCTAGACACCAGACTGTCCATCAGGCCGGCATTCTCCATTAAGTCAATCTCCTATGCACTGCTTCTTAAATTAGATAGCTTCTCCTTGTTGGTCCAAGAGCCTCTGCACCTCAGCTAGGAACTCAAATAGAAGCTGTTTATTATTATGCAGGACTTTTAGCTTTGCAGGATATAACGGGGGATAGGAGGGTCCCCTCTGCTGTAAGGTCTTTTTTACAGGTGCATAACTTGCTTTTTGCTTCTGCAGTACTGCAGAAAGTCCTGAAAGAACATGATCTTCTTATGCTTGTAACACATTTCTCCTTTGGAGTGGGCAACATTTAATATTTTCACTGTATCGGGGAAATGATTCAACTGCAGAACAGCTGCCTGAGACTGACCACCTAGAGTTGGAGATGGTGCAAGGGCACAGTATGCACATCCTATCTTTAAGGAATCTCCAGAATTCAGCGAGAGAAAAATATAAGTGGATTGGAACCCTCCTCTCCTTTGGGCAGGCCCTCTATACAAATATTCTTATGCCGTCCACAGTTTTTCTAGGTCATTCATCTTTTAGTATGTCTTTCAACAGCATTTCTAGCTGGTCTATTTTGCTGCAGGCACCAGTCAGGGACCTTTCTAGCTCTTCTAGCCTGTTCTCCTTGCCTAGATTTGTACTGCCACGTCCATTTTATAACATACGCACGTATATGCGCATATTATAAAATAGCCAGATGCAGGTATATGTGCGTACAATTTTAAATACACGCAAAAGCCGCTTCTATTGTGTAAGTAGGGGAATTTTATAAGGGACGTGGGCCAACACCATTTTCCTAGTTCGTTCTCAGTTTGCCCATTTAAGGGATAGGACTTCCAACACTCCCTGGTTTAATAGCCTCTTTTCTCCAGTTAGCCCTGATACTTGAAACCCTGCTGACTAGCCTAGACTTTTTGTTTTAATACATACACGCCATCCTTGGCAGAAGTAAATTTATGCAGCAGGGAACCTGGCGCGCGCCTGTGTGCGTAGTTACGCGCACATTTCTTGGCCAGGCCCTGAAACGCTCAGACCACGCCAATGATCCAGCCCTTTTTAGAAACGTTTCACTTGTGAGCGCAGCAGGAGATACGTACGTCCAATGGTGGCTTATAAAATGTGCTTGGCACATGCCAATCCAACTTGTGTTTGCATCTCCCGGTTTTGGCAGACACGGAGCGTTCACAATTCGTCTGTTAGAGTTGATACTGCACAGTTAATAAGTTGTAACTAAAAATCATGTTCAGTTACCATTAAGCCCTGGGATATGCCATTAGTGCAGTTAGTGAAAGAAATTAGGGGAGGATCCATGCAGTGCAGCCCCTTCCAGTGAGGGTGCTGGAATGGACACACCAGAGATTTTATAGGAGCTCTCCGCTCACAGTTTGGGGGGGGGGGAGCAGTATAATTTGCAGTTCTGGAAGAAGGTTTTTGCCTCAGTTTTATTTTTGGCTTACCTGGGGATCTGGGCTCCATCCTGCCTGGGATCCTTCGGGATGGGTCATGGCTCCATTGCTGTACTCCCAAAGTGCAGTGGTTGTCTTGGAACTATTTCAAATTTTGGACTTTTACATGGTAGGAGCCTTGCTAAACACCTGGGTCTTTCTTGGACTCAGGGAATGGGGAATCCTGTGTTCGGGGTGCCCAGACATAGGGACCCACTTCAAGAAACAACTCCAGTGTTAGTGTTTTTTTGGGGACAAGAAAGACTTTTGATTAATTGGTCAGCAGGAAGAGTTTTGCCCTCCTTCCTGTCTGGAGCGGAAAAACTGCCCAAGCTGCTGTTTGGACACTGGATCCCACCCAATCAGGATCCCCACAGGAAAAGAACAGAGTAAAGATCCTGTGAGTAAGAGACTATCTACATCTTAGAAGACACCCATCTGGAGTCTTCACCCCCTGGGAGAGAGATGATTTATTCTGTGCAAGGACAGACAGGATTTTGGCCATCGTTGAAAGGGGTTTTTTTCAACCATTTTAGGGTTACCCTGCCCACTGGGACCGCCATTTTACCTAATCCAGAAAGGTAGATAGATCCCTTACCTGTTTAAAAGATTTCTGCACAAATACAAGATAAAGACTGTAGCACACAGTGAAGAGATTATCCCTCCCCCAGGAAAGTTTCAGTAAGGAGGAGGTCACCCCTGCACTGGGCTCTGAAAGTAAACCTTTCCCCCCAACCAAAAGGCTCCACACCCTGGGGAAATGAGAACAAAGAAGAACTAGCCAGTGTCCCTTCCCCAAAGAGTCTCCAAATTTTTATGGCCACACCATGTAGGACAGGCACACTGGGGTGGGCTTACAAAATTAACTATGAAGGATTATTTACTGGGATCCTAGGATCTTCAAGCCCACGTATCTACTCTGCTCTAGCATGTGTCAAGAACATCTCTTTTTCATGAAACTGACCAAAGCAGAACTGTCTTCTCATTCAAGGGAACTGCCCATGTTTTGCAATTCTCCCCCACTGGCACTCTCCTTTAAGCCACTTAGGGCCAGGGAGAATCACTGACCTATAGGACTTTCATCCTACCTTCTCATCCTCTTAACACCTGAAATCTCAGGGTTGCTCCCCTGGAAAACAAAATCTCAGGATAAATAACTGAGGCTGTACTCTGCCCCAAAGAGAACACCTGTTGCACATATCTTAAAAGTCCAAGTGTAACCAGAGGTTAAAAATTAAATAAGGGGGAGGAATATATATATATTTTTTTTACCTGTTCACTGGGGAGCCTCTGGTTGGGGCTGTCATAGCCCAGGAGTAGAAAGAAATGAGGCTGGGGTGTCCCAGAGCTAATATTAGTACTAGCAGAAAAAAAAAAGAAAAGCTCTGAGGAACTTAGAAGGCTCAGGGGAGGTGAGGAAATAAATCAGCTGATGTGCAGGGCGGCTTTGAGAGCTTCTTTTCTCTCACCGTTCAGCTACAAAGGGAAGGGACTGAAGAAAGTGAACTAAGAAGGAGGAGCAGAGCTGCCATGGTTTTTAATTTCATTTTACAAAGTCAGCACTGCTAACAACAGAGCTGTGGAAAGGTGCTACCAGTATGTATGTAAATGAGATAGCCTCTTCCTTCTTGTGTGCACTGCTGAAAAAGTGTTGTGAAGAGGCTGGTAGAATGGCATATTTGAGTTCCCCACTGAGCAAGTAAATCCAGATCCTATCCAGATGCATAATCAGGCTCAGAATTTGCCTATAAATTAATACAAAGAAGAGGGGGGTGGTTGTGGGCTAACTGTAGATTTAAACTCGCTCTAAAGCGCCCTTGGGAAGTATTTAAGATGAGGTCATCCCTGGAGTACTGATCTCACTGAAGGGTGGCAGTTGAGAAGTCAGTCAGGCTGGCTTTGATCAGTGAGGGAGCAGAAGGTGTCAGAGACTGCTCTAAAGTGCCAGAAAACCACTGAAGTTGAACAGGCATATCATTCTATGGAACAGTTTTGTGTGAATGTGAGTGTTTAGCAAAAAGTGTGTCTTGAAACTAAGAAATAGGATCAGGAATGTCATAAGAACATAAGAAAATGCCATACTGGGTCAGACCAAGGGTCCATCAAGCCCAGCATCCTGTTTCCAACAGAGGCCAATCCAGGCCATAAGAACCTGGCAAGTACCCAAAAACTAAGTCTATTCCATGTAACCATTGCTAATGGCAGTGGCTATTCTCTAAGTGAACTTAATAGCAGGTAATGTCAGTTACTTATTGAAAATGTTGGTGGACATGTGGGATTTGAAGTTCACCTTTGATAGACAGATAGAAAGACAGAGTTTGTTATGAGATGGATTTGTTGCTAAACTCTCATTTTTCACTGGAATAACATCTGAGATAGATTCTGTACCTAAATACTATACAGCTATAATGAAGGAGTTCGATTCCATGAACCCCTGAAGACTGCACAGCTGTGACGCCTCTCGTCTCATCATGCTGCAGTGAAACGCACAGCCATCTTGATTTACTAACATTTGCAACGCAAACGGAACCTAATACGTAATGACGTACTTACGCACTAACGTTTAGTGAACGTGACTCCATTTTGGATTCATATTTTGTATTGTATTAATACGAACGCCGTCGCAAATGTCTAACCCGTCAATTAAATGACGAAACAATAGTCTGATCATAAGCTACACCTACTAGAGACCACGCTAGCTATTGCTTGTTCAGCAGTTTGTAAAATGTTTGTTCAGCAAAACCAGAACGCATGTGTGAAAGATAAGAACTGTAAAGTGTATAAAGGTTTGCTCCGAAGGGGGCGTGGCATGCAGTTGTACTAAGCCGTTGTCTTAGCTGCATCTTGCTGGCAATAAAAGTCTATCTTTACGGATCAGTTGTCTGGACCTCCTTACTGACGAAAAAGAGACGGTTACATTGGCGAGCCAGCCAGGAGGTACCGGAGATGCTATTTTAGCTCTCCAGAAGGTCCGGTAGTTTGGTGGCGGAGCAGTCCCCCAGATATACCTGGTGAGTGGCCACCGCTGAGTTCAGCGATCAGGTTTCTGAGGGGATCGTTCCACAGAAATTCTGCCGGGACCTCTGGGTTGATGATCCGGGAAGAAGGCTTCCACGACGATCGGAAGACCCCTGCAGGCGAGTATTATGGGTATATGGAAATAAGTAAAGACTAGCTAGCAAAGGAAATAGCCCGGTCTTTTCCTGGCGGACCGAGGGGGCCTTGATCACACCCCACGCAGTGTGTTAGTAGGAATTACATTCCGAAGACCACGCGGATGATATGTATGGAAATAATAAGTAAACGTATACGATAGTGGGAATAGGTTTCTTGTTGTGTGAAAGAGAGTGAATGGCCTCGCAGTTCTAGGCCGGGCTGACCGCGTCCTAGTCGGGGCGATTGTGACCCTTGTGTCTGACGGATACGGACCCCTTACCTATCCGTCTTCCCTTCCCTCCTTTGTCTGTGATTCTATCCTAATGGGAGGGAGCGGGTCGACTCCGTTAAAAGTCATGACGGAACACTATAGCGAAGTGTTCGATGAACATAAATGTACAAAACCCGGAATGATTCAACGATGCACCCATAAATGGCCCGGTTTCTGTGTAAATTGGCCCCCTACAGGAACTTTTAATTTCCAAACGGCCACACGGGTCCATAAAATAGTCATACGAGAAGGAAACCCGGGTTGCCCTGAGGATATACCATACATAACCGCGTGGATCGCAGTTATTGAAAATCCTCCAACATGGGCAAGGAAACTAGTGGAGGGAGCCGCCCTCGTAATGGTGGCTCAAGCATGTAAGATGGGAGACCGGAAATCCCCAAACCGGAAGAGAAAGGGCAAGGCGGCCATATTGGACCCTACAGAGCATGCGTCATCTGAGGCGGCCATATTTGTAGTACAAGGGAATCCACGGACTCCAGAAAAAAAAATTAAACCCCTGCCGCCCGCAGCATTGCCCGACGCTGAAAATATTTTGCCGCCGCCATATGCCCCTAGTTATCCCCCCACATATCCTACGCCACCAAGCCCCTCAGTTCCCTCCAATGCGCAAGCTGATCCAAGAATGGCACTGGCTCATGAAGAACGACCCGAAACGGCGATCGCAAAGGAAGAAGGCGGCGGCGAGTCATCCGTGTCAGACGGAACTCGCAGTAAGACCCAAGCCGCAGCTAGTTTGCAATTACCAATCAGGGAAACATCAACTGTTGTTCCTGTAGTCCCAACTGAAGAAAACGAGCATCGAACTACGCAAACAATAAGATTATTTACCTACATACCCTTCACATCCAGCGATCTTTTTAATTGGAAACAGCTGGGGCCATCATACGCTGAAAAACCAGAACAGATGATAGACTTTTTACGGGGCATTTTCGCCGCCCATAATCCTAACTGGGCTGACATTCGGCACCTAGCCTCCATTCTTTTCACCACTGAAGAACGCCGACAGATACAATTAAACATGGAAGAGGCAGCTCGATTAGGAGCCGGATCAGACGGACGTCCCGAAGACGTAGTAAGAGACTTAGCCCCGACTGCCGATCCTAACTGGGATTTCCAGACCGCGGCAGGGCGGGAGCGCATTACCGCCTATCAGACCGCATTTCTTGAAGCTTTAAAGAAAGGGAAGCAGAAAGTTGTAAACATGGGAAAAATCCAAGACGTGGTGCAGAAGAGAGATGAGTCCCCCGGAAACTTTCTGGAGCGATTAATGGACGCGTACCGTCAATACAGCCCGTTTGATCCAGAGGATCCCAAATATCAATCCATCATATTGATGAGCTTCGTTAGCCAGTCCTGCCCAGACATTCGCCGGAAGTTGCAAAAGCAGGAAGGGTTCGAGGGCATGAATATCAGCCAATTAAAAGTAATGGCTGATAAAGTGTATGTAAACCGAGAACCGGATGGAGACAGCAAGGAAAAGAAAGAAACTAGAAAGTTAAGAGAATGTGTTAGTTTGTTAGCCGCAGCGTTGGAAGAAACTAATTTCGGGAACCCGTCTAGGCAGTATCACGGGTATCCCGGATTCCGAGGAAGAGGCAGACCACCCTCAAGAGGGCTGCCAAGAGGACGAGCGAACAGAGGAGGATTGGTTAGAGGGGGAAGAATGCCATTGGGAACCAACCAATGCGCATATTGTAAACAAGAAGGGCATTGGAAGTCTGAGTGTCCGGTGTCCCTGCAAGCAAAGCAGGAAGAATATGCGCCGCCCAAATCTAAAGAAACGGAATGGCAGATGACTGTAGGTGAAACTTCCGGCGAGGATAGTGAAGCATGACTAGATAGGGGAACTCTTCCCATAGACCCCCTAGTGGAGATAAAAGTGGGGGCTGAAACGTTCAAAGGACTGTTGGATACGGGGGCTCAACGATCTGTGATGACCACAGCCATCACCACGCCTACTTCAAAAAACATCTCTATAGTCGGGGCTTCCGGAAAACCACTAACTGCTCCCTTCCTTCAGAAACGGCAGGTTACAATAGGAGGACAATTAGTGTCCCATCAATTCCTCTACGTGCCAGGGTGCCCAGTACCTCTCATAGGAAGAGACCTCCTATGTAAATTAAGGGCTACCTTGCAGTTCGAACCTACCGGTGAAATCAAGGCATCCTTTGCCAATAATCCAGTTTCCCTTATATGTCCACTACAAGAGGAATGGAGACTACATCCCCCCGTCCTTGAACAAATCACTCTGCATCGATACGAAGGGGACGCCCCTCTTAACGAACAACGCAGACAACTGATGGATAGTGTGCCCCAAGTATGGTCCGAGCAGAACCCGGGAGGAATAGCTATCGACGCTACCCCCATATGGATAGAGATGAAGCAGAATGCACAGGTGATCAATCAACCTCAATACCCCATTCCATATATGGCCAGAGAAGGAATTGAAGTACACCTGCAGAGACTGTATGATTTGGGAATTCTCAGGCGAATCCGATCTGCTTGGAACACCCCTCTACTGCCCGTAAAGAAACCCGGTTCTTCTGACTACCGACCTGTACAAGATTTACGGAAAGTGAACAATCAAGTAGCAGATCTAGTAGCCCTCGTACCAAATCCATACTCAATCTTGGCTCAAGTTTCTCCTACATCCAAGTGGTACAGTGTCATTGACCTCAAAGATGCTTTCTTCTCCGTTCCAGTAGCAGAAGAATGCCAGAAGATCTTTGCCTTCACATGGGAAAATGCACAAACTGGAATCAAGCAGCAGTACACATGGACTCGCTTACCGCAAGGATTTAAGCACTCACCCACGATGTTCGGGGAGCAACTGGCAAAAGACTTGAAGATGTACCAAGTCACGTATGGGCCAGTAATACAGTATGTGGATGACCTTCTGTTGTTTCGTGAAACGTATCACGAATGTGCAGTAGCCACTCTCCACTTACTAAAGACGTTGTACTCAAAAGGATACCGTGCAAGTAAAAAGAAGGTGCAAATTTGTGAATTGGAAGTAGAATACCTGGGCTTCCAATCCGGGAAGGTACCCGCTGCCTTGGAATATCCCGTACCAGTTCAATACGAGGTCAACCTGTACCCACTTGCAAGAAAGAGCTCCGAGCGTTCCTTGGAGCTGCAGGATACTGTAGGCTGTGGATTGCTAACTACGCTGTTATTGCCCAGTCCCTGTACGACAAGCTGCGGGGAAAGGAGGCAGAATCTCAGCCTTTTCAGTGGGAAACCCATGAACTGACAAGCTTACAACAACTGAAAGATGCTTTGATTGAACCACCTGCTCTAGGATTGCCAGATGTAATGAAACCATTCCATCTATTCGTCGATGAAAAGAAAGGCATGGCCATTGGGGTATTGACTCAAACTCTAGGCTCATGGGAGAGACCTGTTGCATATCTGTCAAAAGGAATGGACAATGTAGCAAAAGGATGGCCAGGTTGTCTTCGAAGCATTGCGGCTGCATGCTTACTAATTCCAGAAGCAGTCAAATTAACTTTTGGACAAATCTTGAATGTAACGACCCCCCACACCATTCAAGGACTGCTAGAAACTCATGGACCAAAATGGATGACTAATTCACGTCTTGTAAAGTATCAAGCTTTGCTATGTGAAACTCCTGAAATCCAAATACAGGACAGCAAAAACTTGAACCCGGCCACTCTTATGCCGGCACCTGAACACGTCGCACATGACTGTGAGGAGGTCATGACTACAATACATTCCAGCAGACCAGACTTGAGAGATCAACCATGGCAGGGAGCGTGGACACTATTTACTGATGGGAGCAGCCAAGTTATTGATGGAATTCGAGTTGCTGGATATGCTGTGGTTTCTGAAGACGACATTATTGAAGCTGAGCCCCTACCTCCTGGGACATCAGCCCAAAAAGCTGAACTAATCGCTCTCGCTCGAGCTTTACAATTGGCAGAAGGACAGACTGTGAATATTTATACAGATTCCAAATATGCTTTCCTCACAATCCAAGTACATGGAGCCCTATATAAGGAGCGAGGGTTTCTAACAGCTGAAGGAAAGCAATTGGCTAATGCGCCTGAAATACATCAATTGCTAAATGCTGTATGGGCACCACAAAAGGTAGCTGTCATGCATTGTAAAGCCCACACCGGAAAGTCAGATCCTGTTGCAAAAGGAAACCAATGGGCAGACAAAGCAGCGAAAGAAGCAGCCCATGCCCATTTATTATCAATCCCAACTACAACATGTCCACTTCTGCAATTCCCAACAGAAACCCCTACCTATTCGACAGAGGAGAATGATTGGGCACAGGCTGAACAGATCCACCATCACAATGGCTGGTGGATTCTGCAAGATAACAGAGTATGGATACCAGAAACATTAGCTTGGACTATTGTCAAGGAAGCACATAACAAAACCCATCTCGGACGAGATGCACTAATAAAGTTGCTGGGAAAAACGTACTACATCAATAAAATCATCCAATTAACAAAGCATGCAATCAGCCAATGTGTCACGTGTGCCAAAAATAATCCTAGAAGTGGACCTGGTCCATCACCCGGACATATTCTAAGAGGAACTACACCATTTCAAGTTTGCCAAATCGACTTCACTCACATGACTCCGTCCAAAGGCTACAAAGCAATGCTGGTGGCTGTCTGCACCTATACCGGATGGATCGAAGCCACACCAACACGAACTGAAACCTCTAAAGAAGTTGCGTCCTTGCTCCTTCACCAAATCTTACCACGCTACGGATTACCAAGACAAATCAATTCAGACAATGGACCAGCATTCACCAGCGATGTTATCCAAAGATTAAGTAAAATTCTCGGTATCACATGGCATTTGCACTGCGCATGGCGACCGCAGAGCAGTGGATCTGTTGAACGAGCTAACAGAACTCTGAAAAATCAGATAGCTAAACTATGTCAAGAAACAAAGACCAAATGGCCAGACATCCTACCCTTAGCCTTGCTACATATCAGATGTAGTCCAAAACGATCTGGGCTAACACCGTATGAGATGATGTATGCAAGACCTCCACCTCTCCCTTCTTTTCCTGAATCACTGCAGATACAAGGGGAGTTGTCACTCAGCAATCAGCTCAAAGGACTATATAACACAGTCATTGCCATTCAGGACTATACATGTGACGTTGAACCATTAGTTTTGTTAACCCCAATTCATCCATTCCAAGTTGGAAATTCTGTATGGATGAAGGACTGAGATGAATCCGATTTCCTTAAACCACGTTGGAAGGGTCCATACACAGTACTACTCACCACTCCTACTGCTGTAAAGGTCTCTGGATGCCCTTCCTGGATCCACTGGACTCGCTTAAAACCTGCTGCCTCCAGTTGGCAAGTCTCCAGGATTGGAGACCACAAATTAAAGTTCACTCAAAACAGGCAACAAGATAGTCCAGATTAGATGATTATAGTACTTTGCTAAAGAGTACTAACATATACATTTTTTTCCTTCCTTTCAGAATTAATCTACTGAACTACTTACAACTCAAGTTCAAAGTGCTTACCCTCAACTTCCAGCCATGAAAAACAGACTACTACAAGTTATTCTACTAATTTCCTGTTCTAGAGCTACATCTCTTGTTCTACCTCTAAGCAAGAACTGCACTGAATGTGTCAAGTTAATCCGTACTACTACTCCAGATGGATTCCAGATTGTCTCTACCATTATACACCAATCCCAGCCACCCAGCTCATGTGCAACTCAGCCTGCGTGCTCATTGAATACTACTCAAGGATACCAGTCTTTTCACCGCTGCCTACAAAATGACAAAGTCATTTGTCATACACCTACAACTCCCAAGTACTATAACATTACCCTGACTGCTGGATTACCAAAGAGCTATACCTCAACTATCGTTCCGGAAGGAAAAGGCATCCTATACTACATCAACTCGACCAAAGTCCTTATCGGAGGAGAATCTACTGCTACCATAAACTTCGACGCCTGTGAAGCCATTGGAAAACACCCTAACGCCCTCCATTGCGGATCTAAGTCCTGGAAAAAGTCCTATGCTCACAACCACAAGTACCTTTGCCCTTACAATCGGGTGGCCAACCCATCTCATTGGCTACCATGTCAAGGAGACTTAATTTTATCAGGATGGGCTCTGGTATGTGACTATACAGGAGGAGGGTATCATGGCTGCCATGGAATTGGCAGATTAACCGCAGTAGCTGGTAATACCATGTCCATACAATGGCCCATACGGGGTGAAGGATATCCCTGGCAAGACACTTGGGGCTTTGGAATCGATGGAACCGGGAAAGACCCCATGACTTATATAACAATTACCCAGCGTCGAGACAAACCTCGACCAATCATTCATCAGACTACTGTTGTGGGCTATCAGTCCTTCTTTGATGAAATATCCCACGCATCAGAAGAATTGAAAAAACATGCATTCTCCAATAACGCAAAGAATATGTTTGTCAATCTAGCTGAAAATATAGCTCTCTCTCTCGAAGTTAAAAATTGTTTTGTCTGCGGAGGAACGCACACCGGAGAACAATGGCCATGGGAAGCCAAAGAGGTCTTCCAAACCGATCTCAATCAATTGAACACGACTCTAACTTACAAACGGAAACCACACCCATATGAATGGGCTCTCCAGACAGATGTCATTGGCAGACATTGCATATCTCGACAACATTCTCGAGTATATACTACCTCTGTTGGTAATTCCCCATGTACTGGGGTGCTTACTGCTAACCTAACCACACAAACCTGGTGGCAAACTGAGAATTTAACAATGCCCAATACCATGTGGACTGAAACAATCCTCAACAAAACGTGGACTGCTGCTGGAGTGCCAACTACCCTCTTCGCTGCCCCAGACGGCTACTACTTCGTTTGTGGCCGCCGGGCATATGAATTGCTACCACTCAACTGGTATGGCACCTGTTTCCTGGCCACCATACGACCAAGTTTCTTTCTCTTACCAATCACAGCGGGTGAAACATTAGGAGTACCTGTCTACAGCCCTATGAAGCCAAACAAGCGTCGCAGAAGTCCTAAAGTTTCTATTGGTGATTGGAAAGATCAGGAGTGGCCTCCTGAACAAATTGTACAATACTACGGCCCTGCCACATGGGCTGAAGATGGCTCCTATGGATATCGAACTCCAATATACATGTTAAATCGCATCATTCGCCTACAAGCAGTACTAGAACTTCTGACTAACGATTCTGCTATGGCCTTCAATATCCTTGCCAAACAAAACACCAGAATAATTACAGCTGTCTACCAAAATCGTTTAGCCTTGGACTACCTCCTAGCACAAGAAGGTGGTGTCTGTGGCAAATTTAATCTCTCCAATTGTTGTTTACAGATCGATGATAAGAGCAAAGTTATCGAAGAGATTACTGATCGAATGATCCGATTAGCTCATGTCCCTGTGCAGACTTGGACCGGTATCCTTGATTGGACTTCCTCACTACCAAATTGGCTTACTTCAATCCCCGGATTGAAGGACATTCTCTTTCCTCTTCTGTTTTTTATTCTAACTTGCATTTTGTTCCCTCTTTGTTTACCTCTTATTTTCAGAAATCTACGATCTATGATTGAAACCATTGCTGATCGCAGGGCTGCAGCTCATGTTATGATGATCAATAAGTATGTGTCAATTTCCTCATTCCCTGATTCTGACGCATCTGACTCTGATGATATCTCTTTTGATTCTGATAACGATTATTTTGATACTAAACTCTAATCCCACCTAATTCAACGAGAGGACCACTTTTGTTGCTAGGGTAAGCCGGGCTACAAAGGGGGTTGACGCCATTAGGGCCCATCCGTCTCAAACCCGTGAAGAAACCAACGACCTAGCAGCATCTTAGGGTCCACCTTGAAAGTTATTAGTATTAATTCTTGCTTCTCTTTACAGTTCCTTAACAGCTACAACTGATACTTCCACTTTCCGTCGCCGTTGAAGTATCAAAGGGGGGAATGAAGGAGTTCGATTCCATGAACCCCTGAAGACTGCACAGCTGTGACGCCTCTCGTCTCATCATGCTGCAGTGAAACGCACAGCCATCTTGATTTACTAACATTTGCAACGCAAACGGAACCTAATACGTAATGACGTACTTACGCACTAACGTTTAGTGAACGTGACTCCATTTTGGATTCATATTTTGTATTGTATTAATACGAACGCCGTCGCAAATGTCTAACCCGTCAATTAAATGACGAAACAATAGTCTGATCATAAGCTACACCTACTAGAGACCACGCTAGCTATTGCTTGTTCAGCAGTTTGTAAAATGTTTGTTCAGCAAAACCAGAACGCATGTGTGAAAGATAAGAACTGTAAAGTGTATAAAGGTTTGCTCCGAAGGGGGCGTGGCATGCAGTTGTACTAAGCCGTTGTCTTAGCTGCATCTTGCTGGCAATAAAAGTCTATCTTTACGGATCAGTTGTCTGGACCTCCTTACTGACGAAAAAGAGACGGTTACAATAAGAGTTAAATTAACATTTCCCATCGATAGCAGGGCTGAATTAGACATGCTGTCCTGGGATCTGTCAATCAGGTCCGGGAGGTGGAGCTTGTTAAGCAGAGGTTAGTCTTTAGTTCCCCCTGCGGCTGCGCGTGTGTTCCCAAGCAGGAAGTAACAGATTCTCCTCAGTCTGTTCTTTCCGCGTGCGGGATCGCATGCGGAGCCATATTTCTCCTCAATGTCTAAATCGGGGTTCAAGAGGTGTCGCTGCGGCAAGGTAACATCGGTCACAGATGGCCATGACCGATGTTACCGCTTCCTCAGCGTCACCCACGATGTTGAAGAATGTGAATTTTGTGCCCGGATGTCTCCCAGGGCTAAAGAACAATGGGCCTATCGACTCAAAGAACTGTTGAGCCTCTCGGACCCGTCGGAGGCCCATTCTTCACCGGGCCCGGTGAAGAAATCATCGTGCTCTGTTCGAAGGGCTGCCTCATGGGAAACCTCCAGGCTGAGAGCAACAGGAGAGAGACAGGTACCTGGGGAGCAGGGCTCTGACTTACCCAATCGAAAACGATCGTCTAGCCGTTCGACTCCGACCCGAGGGGGATCCGGGGAGCACAGTGCTTCGGCGAAAGACCCAAGAAATCCACTGCGCCATAAGGCGCTGAGAAGGCCCAGACACGGCGCGGAGAGGGCGGCACCATACAAACCGGCACCACGTCATTCGGAGCCGACACAACATGGCAGAACACCGCCACAGTCGGCGCCGACGCCATCGAAGCACAAGCCGACGCCGATTCCATCAACACATAGGATAGCAGCGGTGCCAATGGATACTGAGGGACTTAAAAAGCGGGTCACAGTCCCAATGGGATGCAGACCAGAGTTATATTCTCTATCCAGAAAGTCCAGGCAGAACCTACCAATATATGGCCTTACAACTACGGAAGAGCGTAACAGACATCATAAACGCAAACACCATTCTAGGTCACAGTCTACTTCAAGTGACTCGAGACACCGGACATCGGATGCATCGTCTAAGAGATCTAGACGTACCCATACTCGAGCCACTCTAAAACAGTACGACTGTAAGCATAGATGTAAGCATCATTCTGATCGTCATGCAGTGCCACCACGGAACACTAATAGGGATGTCAGCCCTTCTACCTCCAGATCATTTGCATTGTCCCACCATGGGGCGAGATCACAGCACTCGCCCACATGCCTCACTTCATCACAGGCATCTAGGTCATCTACAAGCCCCTTGGGGGAGAAAGAAGACACATCCCGACCACTCAAGACACCCATGCCACTGGACACGTGCAAGCCTACCATGTCTCTGGCGACGAAGGAAGCTTTTTGGCAATTATCTCAATCGTTGGCAGGTTTCTACGAAACACTGGAAGCTTCCTTCGCTATAGGCAAGCCAACTCAGGGTTCGACCATCGACCCTACCACTACACCTCCGAGGGACCCAAGGACTGAACCGCCTTCCTCCCCGAGAGAAGTGACCCCATTACATTCACCCACACACCCGGATATTCGGGGAGATTCTCCATCCCCTTCTCAGTCACTGTCCTCATCAACTGGTTTTCCATCAGACACACCAGAGTTGCCACAGGAACCTTATTCCCCACCGGAGGACCTATTATATCCCAGATTTCTGGAAAAAATGGGTAACATCCTGCGGTTGCAGGTTCAAAAGGAACCTGACCCCAGATCGGAGACCCTGGGGCTCTTAAAGATATTTGGCGTTCCGGATGAACCTACTATACTTCCTCCACATGAGTTACTTCATCAACTACTTCTAAAATCTTGGGAAACACCTCATTCTTTACAAGCGGTTTCCCGGAAATCAGACATAAAGTTCAGAATTAAAAAAGACCCACCATATGCGCTCCCACAACTCCCTCACGAGTCAGTAGTCGTGGAATCTGCGATGCAGCATTTTAAGAAAACTAAGACCCATGCGACGTACCCACCCACCAAAGACAACAAATACCTGGATGAAGTGGGATGAAGTTTACCAGAATGCAATGCTTACCGCGAGGATCATACACCATCAATTCTACATGGTGCAATACATGTACGAATACATCCAGGCAACAAAAGGGATGCTCTCATCTACAGGGGATCAACCACTGCAGACTCTCCATGACATGGAAGAGTGCACGAGATATCTACTCCGATCGGTCTACGAAGGCCTGGAGACGTAATCCAGGGCATCAGCGACGGCCATAGCAGCACGCAGAACAGCGTGGCTACGCTCTAGTTCCATAAGGGAAGATGTCACGAAAAGCTGGCCATTCTCCCATGCACAGGGGATAACCTTTTTGGTACAAAGCTACAGGAAACAGTAGGTAAATTGAAAGAAGAGGCGATAGCCGTGCAGTCTTTGCAATCACAACCGGCCTATGTGACCTCCAAGCGATACTACCCATATAATCGGCGGTCGTCGTATGGGCGCAGACCTTATAGGTCTTACCAAGGTTTCCGTCCTCAGTCATACCCAGCATACCAGAGGCCACAATCACAGCAACAACAATCCCATATGCCTCGTAGAGGGAAACCACGTACTCCGCGACAGCAAAGTCAGCAACAAACTTCCGCACCTAAGGTGACACAGTCTTTTTGAAACTACAGCCACTACCACACTCCTTAATGCCACCAGGGAGAATTCAATTGTGCCTCCCAGTCTGGGAACAAATAACATCCGATCAATGGGTACTAGACATCGTACGTCAGGGATACCGACTTCAATTTCTGAAAAAAATGGATTTACCTCACCTTTCCACCACACAGAACAGGAGAGCTCACCTGCAACTCGAGCACGAGATCGCCAGCTTACACAAACAGAAGGCCATCACGCTTCTATCACAGAATCAACGGAACAGGGGGTTTTACTCCCCTTACTCCCTGATCCCCAAAAACTCGGGTGGCCTACGACCCATTCTAGATCTTCGGGAACTCAACAAATTCCTAATCAAAGAAAAATTCAAGATGGTGTCCTTGAAGTCTATTCTTCCTCTACTACAACCCAACGACTGGATGTGTTCAATCGACCTGAAGGATGCGTATACACACATTCCAATCCATCCATCCTCTTGCCGTTACCTATGCTTTTGGTACAAGCATCTACACTACCAATACAAGGTACGCCCCTTTGGTTTATCACTGCACCCAGAGTATTCACCAAATGTATGGTAGTGGTGGTGGCTCATCTCAGACAACAGGGTATGACAATCTTTCCCTACCTGGACGATTGGCTCATAGTAGCCTCAACTCAGGAGTTACTGATACAGCATCTGCAAAAGATCATACGATGTCTGCAAAAGTTGGGGTTAGTGATCAATTTTCAAAAATCACACCTATAACCAACACAACAACTACAATTCATAGGAGCGTATCTGAATACGACATGAACCAGAGCTTATCTTCCTGTGGACAGACAACTGCAACTGCGACGACTCTTACAGCAATTGAACAACACTCAAACGCCTTCAGCAAGGCAAGTGTTGGTAGTCTTGGGTCACATGGTGGCGGCCAATTTCATGGTTCCCAACACCAGGCTACATATGAGACGCCTACAGTGGGGACTAAAGCGGCAGTGGAAACAACACACACAAACACTGACGCAACCAATCGTTCTTATAACAGACATGAGGAAGGACATTGCATGGTGGCTGTTTCACTCAACGCTAGCAAAGGGAGCACTGTTCCGCCTGCCCATCCACAATGCAGTCCTAACTACAGACGCATCACGGAAGGGTTGGGGGGCACATCTAGAAGTTTACGAGATGCAAGGACTATGGACTGTTGCGGAAAAGAATCTACAAATAAATTTGTTAGAACTCAGAGCGATTCGACACGCCCTACAAGCATTTCAAGATTATCTGAAGGGCCGCAGAGTCATGATATATACGGACAATCAAGTAGCAATGTTCTACATCAACAAACAAGGGGGGGGGGGGGGTCGGGCTCCTGGCCACTTTGCAAGGAGATGTTGATCATTTTCCAACATGCTCAGCAGCATTGCATAAATCTACAAGCAACTTACCTACCGGGAGTTGCAAACACGCGAGCGGACAAGCTAAGTCGCATCTTTCATCCATCCGAATGGACTCTCAATCCAGAAGTAGCCCACAGTGTCTTCAGAAGATGGGGAACCCCATCAATCGATCTCTTTGCAACGGAACTCAACACGCAAGTTCCAAAATTCTGTTCCATAAGACCCAGTGCCTTCAGGATGGCACAAGATGCGTTCCTCATTCCGTGGTTGACGGGTCTTCTCTATGCCTTTCCTCCCATACCTCTGATCACCAGAACAATTCAGAAGTGCATAGCGGACAGAGCTCAATTGATTCTTATCGCCCCGGCATGGCCGTGACAACCATGGTACAGTTACCTTCTCCACTTATCTTGAGACACTCCAATACGGCTTCCGAATCGATCAGACCATCTACTTCAGGAACAAGGGACTCTTTTACACCCGTTGCACGCCTCCCTCCACTTGACAGCGTGGAGGTTGAAACGGCTCCTATTAACGGAACAAAAGGTATCGCAACAGGCACAACTTATTCTATTAGAATCTAGAAAGCCATCCACGAGGAAAAATTACAATTACAAATGGCAACGCTATTCCACTTGGTGCACATCCAATCAAATATCACCACTGGACTGTCCACCGGAGCAACTGCTACATTATTTACATACACTATATAAAGATGGTCTGGCCACATCTTCCATTCATCTCAGTGCCATTGGTGCCTACCATAGACCTTGCAATAATATATCAATATCTAATCATCCACTTCTATCTCGTTCATCAGAGGGCTATCTCACCTACGCCCTCCTATTACAAAACCTCCAGTTCCATGGCATATCAATACAGTCTTGGAACAATTTATGCTGCCTCCCTTTGAACCTCTTGAGTCAGCACACACAAAGTATCTGACGTGGAAAGTGGTATTTCTAGTGGCATTAACTTCAGCATGACGAGTCAGTGAACTACAAGCACTGGTCCATTATGAACCGTACTTACAGTTTTTCCAGCAAAAGGTGGTGCTTAGAACGCATCCCTCCTTCTTACCGAATGTAATTTCTCAATTCCATCTCAACCAAAGCATCGAATTGCCCATATTTTTCCCAAAACCCCATACTAATGAGCGGGAAAAATTACTACACATGCTAGACTGTAAGAGAGCATTGGCATGCTACATGGACAGAACAAAAGTACCATCCCGAGCTTCTCAACTGTTTGTATCTGTTACGACCATGGGTGCTATGCAGCCGCCTCACCACCAGAGGTTCCCCGCGAGCATGTTCTCCTGACTGGTTCCCCTTGTCTTCTCTATGTTCCACACTTCCCTTTATAACCCTGCTTAGCATTTCCATCGATGCTTCTGCATCGAGCTCTCTTGGGCTTCCTGCTCTAGCCTTCCTTGCCTTGCTGTGCGTGTGGCCTTCGGGCCTTCTGCTCTGCCTGCCTTGCCTTACTGTGCGTGCGGCCTTCGGGCCTCAGCCCTGCCGTGTGTGTGTGGCCTTCGGGCCCTCTACCCTGCCGTGTGTATGGCCTTCGGGCCCTCAGCCCCGCCGTGTGTGTGTGTGGCCTTCGGGCCCGCTGCCCTGCCGTGTGTGTGTGTGGCCTTCGAGCCCTCTGCCCCCGCCGTGTGTGTGTGTGTGTGTGTGGCCTTCAGGCCTCAGCCCTGCCATGAGTGTGTGGCCTTCGGGCCCTCAGCCCTGCTGTATGTGTGTGGCCTTCGGGCCCTCTACCCTGTCGTATGTCGGTGGCCTTCGGGCCCTCTACCCTGCCATGTGTGTGTGGCCTTCGGGCCCGCTGCCCTACGTGTGGTGTGTGGCCTTCGGACCCTCAGCCCTGCCGTGTGTGTGTGGGGCCTTCGGGCCCTCTGCCCTGCCGTGTGTGTGTGGCTTTCGGGCCCTCTGCCCTGCCGTGTGTGTGTGGCCTTTGGGCTCCCTGCTTGTCTGCCGCCTGCCCTGACCCAGCCTGAACTCTGACTCTGCTTGTCTGCCGCCTGCCCTGACCAAGCCCGTATCTTGACACTGTTTGCCTGCCGCCTGCCCTGACCCAGTCTGGAATTTGACACTGCTTTCAGCCTTACTCTGCTTCGCTATCACCATCATCAGAGACTTTCCAGCCATCCCTATCTCTCTCCACCTGAAGTCACTCCAGAAGGTGGCGTAACAGTATGCAGAAGCCATCCACATTTGGAGAGAGAGAAAGGACTCTGTATGCAGACGGTGAGTCTCCACGGTTTTTTACTTGCACCTACTGTCAAACTCTAAATTATCCATCTTACCAGAGCTGTTTAGCTTGTCAGCTTTCTGACCGGGAACACTGGGCTTGCAGCAGCTGCCTGAAAAGGAATGTCTCAGTCTACCAGCAATGCTTAAATTGTTCTGCTCCTAGACCAGGATGGTGGACCTGCTCTTGCATTCCGTGCCTTTTGCCTCCAGGCAAACCCTGCCCCCGCTGCACAGCTAATGGGCCATCTGTTTCTCTAGATACCTCAGCCAGCTCTTTTTCACTATGTCCTGCTTCTGGCTCAACTAAGAATGTTTTCACCGTTGGCAGTTTGCAAACAGAGATTTCCAGCACATTATTTCATAAAACTTATAACCAAAAAGCAAGTCATATTTCAGAAAACCCTAAAACTCACCTGATAAAAAAGGCTTCTTTGACTTCCACGCCAGAGTCTCAGAAGCAGAGGGAACTAATTAAACGTAATAGAACTCTGCTTCCCACAGCTGCTCATCCGTCATGACTAACAAGCACCTTCCCAAGACGTTCTAAAACTGCCTGTGTCTTCACTAACCTGCAAGTCCACACTAAAGAACCAGGAAACCATGATCTGGAGTTTAAGAATCAGTCCTCATTTACCATGTCCTCTACTGCCCAGTCTTCACCCTCCTTTCACACCAATATAACTACTCCCATAACTGGTGAACAACATACTACTGACTTCATTACTCTGCCATCTTTGAATGTCATACTATCTCAAGAGGAGCCTGCTGCCTTATTGCCCCGGGAGGTGTCTGAGCCTGCTGCCTTATTGCCCCGGGAGGGGTCTGAGTCTGCCTTGCTGCCCCGAGAGGGGTCTGAGCCTGCCTTGCTGCCCTGGGAGGGGTTTGAGCCTGCCTCCTTACTGCTGCTCCGGGAGGGGTCTGACCAGGCCCTGTTGCCGCCCCGGGAGGGGCTTGAATCTGCCGTGCCGCCCCGGGAGGGGCTTGAGTCTGCCGTGGCGCCCCGGGAGGGGTTGGAGCCTGCCCTGCCACCCCAGGAGGAACTTTTACTTACCGCTGTGCCCCCGGAGGGGCTTGAGCCTGCTCTGCCGCCCCCGGAGGGGCTTGGACTTACCACTTTGCCCCAGGAGGGTCTTGACCCTGCTCTGCCACCCCCGGAGGGGCTTGAGCCTGTCCTCCCACCCTGGGAGGGGCTTGGACTTATCATTGTGACCCGGGAGGGGCCTGAGCCTGCCGTGCCACCCCAGGAGGGGTTGGGACTTACCGCTGTGCCCTTGGAGGGGATTGAGTCTGCTGTACCACCCCGGGAGGGGTTGGAATCTGTCGTGCCACCCCAGGAGGGGTTTGGACTTACCGCTGTGCCCCTGGAGGGGCTTGTCTGCCATACCGCCCCGGGAGGAGTTGGAGCCTGTCGTGCCGCCCCAGGAGGGGTTGGACTTACCGCTGTGCCCTTGGAGGGGCTTGAGACTGTTTTTCTACCCCAGGAGAAGTTTGACCATGCCCTCCCGCCCCAAGAGGGGTTTGAGCCTGCCGTGTTGCCTTGGGAGGGGTTTGAGTCTGCACAGCTGTCATAGCCCCGGGAGGGGTTGGAACCTGTCGTGTTGCCCCAGGAGGGGTTTGGACTTACCGCTGTGCCCCTGGAGGGGCTTGAGTCTGCTGTACCACCCTGGGAGGGGTTGGAACCTGTCGTGCTGCCCCAGGAGGGGTTTGGACTTACCACTGTGCCCTTGGAGGGGCTTGAGACTGTTTTTCTACCCCAGGAGAAGTTTGACCCTGCCCTCCCACCCCAAGAGGGGTTTGAGCCTGCCGTGTTGCCTCGGGAGGGGTTTGAGTCTTAACAGTTGCCACAGGAAGGGCCTAGACTGGTTGCACTATCTCTGGAGGGGTCTGAGCCTGCCATACTGCCCCAGGAGGGGTCTGAGACTTTCTTTTTGCCCCAGGGGGGTTTCGTCCTGCCCACCCGCCCCTGAATGGACTTAGCATTGCTCTGCCATCCCAGGAAGGGGTTATATTCATCACACCATCTCAGAAGGTCTTTGGATTCGCCATTACACAGTGTTCCCTGCAGGGATGGGATCCAGGTGGAGGAGGAGGCCTTGAAGGGGGGGTAGTGTTACGACCATGGCTGCTATGCAGCCGCCTCACCTCAGTTGTTCCCCGTGAGCATGCTCTCCTGACTGGTTCCCCTTGTCTTCTCTATGTTCCACACTTCCCTTTATAACCCTGCTTAGCATTTCCATCGATGCTTCTGCATCGAGCTCTCTTGGGCTTCCTGCTCTAGCCTTCCTTGCCTTGCTGTGCGTGTGGCCTGCGGGTCTTCAGCTCTGCCTGCCTTGCCTTGCTGTGTGTGTGGCCTTCGGGCCTTCTGCTCTGCCTGCCTTGCCTTACTGTGTGTGCGGCCTTCGGGCCTCAGCCCTGCCATGTGTGTGTGGCCTTCAGGCCCTCTGCCCCGCCATGTGTGTGTGTGTGTGTGTGGCCTTCGGGCCTCAGCCCTGCCATGAGTGTGTGGCCTTCGGGCCCTCTGCCCTGCCGTGGGTGTGTGGCCTTTGGGCCCTCTGCCCTGCCGTGTGTGTGTGGCCTTCGGGCCCGCTGCCCTACGTGTGGTGTGTGACCTTCGGGCCCTCTGCCCTGCCGTGTGTGTGTGGCCTTTGGGCCCGCTGCCCTACGTGTGGTGTGTGGCCTTCGGACCCTCAGCCCTGCCGTGTGTGTGTGGGGCCTTCGGGCCCTCTGCCCTGCCGTGTGTGTGTGGCTTTCGGGCCCTCTGCCCTGCCGTGTGTGTGTGGCCTTTGGGTTCCCTGCTTGTCTGCCGCCTGCCCTGACCCAGCCTGAACTCTGACTCTGCTTGTCTGCCACCTGCCCTGACCCAGCCCGGATCTTGACACTGTTTGCCTGCCGCCTGCCCTGACCTAGTCTGGAATTTGACACTGCTTTCAGCCTTACTCTCTCCGCTATCACCATCATCAGAAACTTTCCAGCCATCCCTATCTCTCTCCACCTGAAGTCACTCCAGAAGGTGGTGTTCACCACACCAGAACACAGCCCAAGCGTAACAGTATCATTTGATCCAAAGGCACCGGGTCTACCGGTAACAAAACGTACCATATCGAGCTGGATAGTTCAGTGCATTCAATTCTGAAATGAAAAGCAAAGCTTATGTAACCCTTGAAGTTCAATTTTCTTTATGACTCCTTGTGTCTGAAACCTGCACTTTGATTCCCAACCCAGTATCAGAAATGAATCCACACGCTCTTTAGTGAGTAACAGTTTTATCTTTACTGGAATGAATGACTGAAATAAATCTGTTCACTTCCTAAGCATCTGCATTTGTCATATAAACACATGTATATAGTACAAGAGAAAACTCAACTTTGTCATAACTCATGTTAAGTATTTCAACCAGAATCAGCATGTGATATAGCACCCGACCTTAAGCAGTCTCTGAACAAGCAAAGTCCCAGATTGTATCCTACTGTGTGTCCATTTGAATTTAGAGCTGAAGAGGGCGTCAGTACTGCTCTTTGCTTCAACTGCCAAATCCACAATACAGCAGCCTCTATCCGAAAGAAGAGCTTCAAATCCTGACAGGGCACAGTTCAATTACTCCCAAGTCGTCCACAGCAGGGTTCCAGAAAAGAGAACCTTAATCAGTACAGATAATATTTATTAATTCAGAGCAGGGCAGGAACTCTGTTCAAGCTGAGCAGTGATCTGTTTGCACATGCTCAGACAATCCAATTTTTTTTATAAATCTCTTTAGATAAAGTAAAAACAACTTCAATGCATCTCAAAACAATGCTAACTAACATAAATACATTACACATGAATACAATTATAGAGGGCTGCTCACCTTAATCAGTACAGATAATATTTATTAATTCAGAGCAGGGCAGGAACTCTGTTCAAGCTGAGCAGTGATCTGTTTGCACATGCTCAGACAATCCAATTTTGAATCTCCTTTCCCCCCCCCCCAGCTCTTAAAGAGACAGCACTCTATTGTCAGTCTTTTCATGTCACAATGATGATTCAACATTTCTCTGCCCTAGTTCCTAGAGGTATGTTACATGGTCCCCTCCTAAAACCTGACGTCCCCGGCAGGTATTTATGTCCACAGCTTATATATTAACTCTGTTTGTTTGCTCAATATCTCTTGCATCATACTACTTAGTTGCTGCATGGATATACACGCCTCTAATGGATTCCTTGAATATGACTGTCTCAATATGTTGTGGCTGTGCAACCCCTTGGGCAATTGCACTTCAAAGTCATCGAATCTACTAGGCAGTCTCCTTGGTCTCTGCGATCTTTGAGGTAACGGTAGAAGTCCTATTTTAGTCATTGATTCATCAAGAGTTTTCTTCTTCCCCAAGGAGGATGCATGCTGTTCTTCATTGACTGAGCTGTTCAAATCGCATGAATTGTTATGATTTACTGGTATACTAACTTCCACAGGATCCTCTTCCCATGACTCTGGATGAAACTCCTCCGCATTAGGATTTAATGTTCCATTTGACTGAATTTCACCAGTAATTGGACACTCATCCAGTTCAGCTGGATCTGAACTTCCGCTCTCCATAATAGAGCCATCCATACTATCCTCAGCGTCCTCCTTCTGCTTTTTCCTCAATTGCTTGGTACTATTGAATGGTTCACAGTGAATATCAGCCTCTTCTCTTCCAGAAATAAATCCACAGGGGCGCAGTAGATCCCTGTGTAACGTCCTTTCGGGTCCATCCCCTGTTTCTGGCTTCACCACATAGACTGGTATACCTTCAATTTGTTTTACCACAATATACACTGAAGACTCCCACCGATCAGCCAATTTGTGCTTGCCCCTCAACTTCACATTCTTGACCAATACTCTATCACCCTCTTCCACTGAGGATGGCATTACTTTCGCATCCCATCTGCGTTTGTTGGCTAGTTGATGTTTCTCAGCTTCCTGAGTAGCCAGCTCGTATGCATACTTCAACCTCTGACGTAACTCTCGTACATATTGGTGATGAGTTTTAGCGTTATGACCCACTGGACTGATGCCGAAGCATAAGTCTATTGGAAGTCGAGGTTCTCTTCCAAACATGAGAAAAAACGGAGAAATTCCAGTACTGTCATTCCGAGTACAATTATAGGCATGTACTAGTGGCCGAACATATTTTCTCCAATGTTCCTTACGCTTATCCTCTAATGTACCCAACATTTCTATTAAGGTTCTATTGAAGCGTTCTACTGGATTTCCTCGAGGGTGATATGGAGTGGTTCTGGATTTAGTGCCTGCTATTCTACATAGCTCTGAAATGAGTTCAGATTCAAAATTGGCTCCTTGGTCACTATGGATTCGTTTTGGAAATCCATAGTGGCAGATGAAATTCTCCCACAGGGTAACAGCAACAGTTCTTGCAGTCTGATCTCTAGTGGGATATGCCTGAGCATACTTAGTAAAGTGATCTGTGACTACCAAAACATTTCGTGTATCCTTGTCGTCAGGCTCTAAGGTAAGGAAGTCAATGCAAACTAGCTCCATGGGGGCGTAAGCTTTTATATTTACCAAGGGGGCTGCTTTTCTGCTCTAGCTTTTCTCCGCACACATCTTTCGCATGTCTTCACCCATTGCTCTACCCCATGTGCCATTCTCGGCCAATAAAAACTTGCACGTGCTAAGTCCAAGGTCCGTTCACAACCCAGATGGCCAGTTTCATCATGTACCCCCTCCAGAGCTCTCTGACGATATTTTCTTGGAATCACAAGTTGTTGGTGTGGTCCTCCACTCCTCATCACTTTTCTGAAAAGTACTCCCTCTTGAAGACATAGTTTTTGCCATTCTCTGAAGAATAATCGAAATTCTGGATGCTCCCGATTCCTGTCTCGATCTTCAAATTTCTCACCTCTCTCCAGCATCATTATGACTTGGGATAAACATGGGTCTTCCCTCTGGAACACTCTCCAGTCACCCAAGGTAAACCCAGGTAGGGTGGGTTGTCCAGGCCACAGGTCCGGGTCATCAAAATCATCTGGAACAGCATCTCCTCCTGCAGGTAAGATTTCCACCAAGGCACCAGGGCTGCACTCAAACTTGGAAGTAGAATGAGGTGTAATGGGAGTGTCGTAGTCTCCCGAATCTTCTGAAATATGTGTCAAAATAGAGACATCATGCTTCTGGAATGCCGCCTTACATATTACCTTAGATAGAGTGTCCATTCCTTCTTGATCTGTCTTCACACGAGATAGCATCTTGGCAACCCTCTCCTCATATTTCAAAAATTCTTCATCATCTTCTTCAGGATCATGTGGTCTCCTAGACAACCCGTCAGCATCTATATTGGCTTTACCAGATTTGTATCCGATGTCAAAGTTGTACAGGGAGAGGGATGCTAACCATCGATGACCTGTGGCATCCAGTTTAGCAGTCGTCAGGACGTACGTCAGAGGGTTATTATCTGTCACTACTTTAAACTCTGCACCATATAGATAATCATGAAATTTTTCACAAACTGCCCATTTAAGGGCTAAAAATTCCAATTTGTGGATAGGGTAATTCCGTTCACTTTAGTGAGCCCACGACTGGCATATGAAATCACTCGCAGTTTTCCTTCTTGAATTTGGTAAAGTGCAGCGCCTAGCCCTGTAGTGCTGGCATCAGTGTGTAATACATAAGGTAGCTTCCAATTTGCGAAAGCCAACACAGGGGCAACCGTGAGTTTTTCCTTTATAATTTCGAATGCTTTCTGACATTCTGAGGTCCACCGCGTACCCAATAGCTGCTGACTTTGAATCCGGGCTTCTTTCCTATCCTTTCGACTGTTTGTTAGTCCCACCAACAGATTACTGAGTGGCTTCACCAAGCGTGAGTATTGATTCACGAATCTTCGGTAATAGCCCGCAAATCCTAGAAAAGATCGCAGCTCTCTAATGTTTTTAGGTTGTGGCCACTTAGTAATGGCTGAAATTTTCTCTTCATCGGGGAGCACCCCCTTCTCTGAGATATGATGACCCAAATATTTCACTGACTTCTGAAAGAATTTACATTTAGATGGAGAGAGCTTCAATCCGCATTTCAACAGTCGTTGTAACACCCTCATCAATCGGTCCTCATGCTCTTCCAGTGTGTCCGAGAATATTATAAGATCATCCAAGAAGGCCACAACTTCATGTAGATTAATATCAGTCATTACTTTCTCTATCATTCTTTGAAAACTTGCTGGAGCATTTGTCAGTCCTTGAGCCATTCTCTTAAATTGCCAGTTTCCAAAGGGCGTGGTGAATGCAGTTTTAGGCCTATCCATTTCTTCTACCTCAATCTGATAGTACCCACTCTTGAGATCTAGTACTGAGAACCACTTGCTACCTGATAGGAGAGTGAATGTCTCTTCAATTCGAGGCAATGGATAGGAGTCTTTTCTGGTTATGTTGTTCAATTTACGATAATCAACAACCATCCTCAAGGTACCATTCTTCTTTCTAACCAATACCACAGGTGAAGCATAAGGGCTATCAGACTCCTCAATCACTCCTGTGGCTAATAGCTCCTTCAGGTGCTGCCTGAGATCCTCAAAGTCAGCTGGGGATACATGACGTGTGCGCTCTTTAAATGGAGTTGGATCCAACAGGGTGATTTTATGCATTATTCCTGGAATACATCCAATATCAAGGTCATGACAGGAAAATGCTCCTTTTGCCTCTTGATTAATTCTCTTTTCTATATGCTGTTTAAACTCTTCAGATATTGGAGAATCTCCGAAGTCTAGCGACACCTTCTCAGACTCCATGTTACCCTCTCCAATAGATTCTAGTTTAGCACCATCCTTATAGGTCGAGCCTGTAACGTTCATGGTCCTCACTATATCGACTGGCTCACCTACACCCAGTGTCCTTCTAGGAGGCAAACTGATGCTACAATCTGATATATTCTTCATTAGCACCCTAGCCTTTGTGTGCGACTTACTGCCAGTTCGGATGAGTTGAGGTTGTACTAGTAAGCCTCCGGGTAGAGGATAATTTTCTGAAGCCTCAAGCAATATGGACAAACTCTGACCATGTCTGGGCATTCTCAGAATGCATTCCACTTCCTTCGCTTCATCCCTTTCGAACACTATTGGTCTGGTGCTGGTCAATCTAGCCATCATTGGCCTAGTAACTCTTTGATTGGAACTTTGATGAGAAACATAGGTCTGATATGTAGTTACCCAATTTTTGTCCATGGCTAACTCCTTAAGGTAATTTGGGCCAGCCAGTTCTTTACAGTCATGTATTAGATGTCTGAGAATATTCGTTCCCACTATTAAAGGCAGGGGTTTGTTCTTTTGATCGGGACAGACTAGAGCAAGGACAGAATATTTGTTCCCACTTCCACAGGCCTCCTTGGGAAACTGTACTTCAACTTCAATATACCCCAGATAAGGAACAGGTTGACCTCCTGCACCCGAAACACAAAGTAAGTCTTCTAGCGGGTATAGCTTCCGATGTGATAAATAGTCTTCATAGAAGGTTTGTGTTATGCACGTCACTTGAGAGCCAGTGTCCACTAAGCAAGGGCACTGCACACCATCCAAATAAGCGGTTGCAGAACAAACCTTTCCCACGAGGCGTTTCAAAACATCATCTGGTAGAGGACATGGTGGGATATGATCACTGGATATTTTTCTTTTGGGACTTATCTGAATTGCATTTGGTGCCTTTGTCTGCCCCTCGCAAAAGCACCTTTTTAGTTTAAAGGAGTATTTGAAACCTGCCTAATGCTGGGAATTTTTTTTTTTCAAATTTTTCCCGCAATTTCTGTTGGACTAGAGCAGCATTTACAGGATTGATGCATTCTCCCATCATGTGTCCATTCTCTCCACAGTTATAGCAAAATGAAAGTATCTTGGGATGATGCCTCCCTTTTTGAGGCATCTTCTCTACCCAAGAGTTTCTTCGCATCATGCTGTTTGCAGCAGGGCTATTTACTATTTCTGAATTGGCAGCTCTACAATGAGTGATCAATGGGGCGAGCAAAACATTATCTTCTCCTGAAAATGTTCCCAACTCAGATCCCACCTTAAACTCACTTGCCTCTGGTGTCATATGTTGAGCAATGCTTATGTCATTTGCTAGGTAAGTCCTGCTTACAGGTTTAATCTGGGTAACTCCCAATTGACGTATCCTCCTAGATTCTTTCATGTTTCTTTCTTCCTCAATCGTTCTAATTTTAAATAGCAGCTCCGAGTACTGTGGCAGTTTCTTCGACTGGCTCTCTAATAAGTCCCTCAATTGCAGTCGGGTAATCAGGGTCTCCTCCCAGCACCCACGTACAAACTGTTGTACTAACTGCCTGTCTGGGGCGAGCCCAAAGAAAATTCCCCGCTCCACGACTTTCTGTAACAGGACCTGAAGTCTTCTCAAATAGTCTGAAGATTTTTCTTTGCCATTCTGGAAAGTTTCAATAAATTGAAAAAATAATTCCTCTCCATTAGTTACACTGCCATATGCCTTCTCCAGTTCCTCTAAACACTGCTCTGCTGTGGCGCTTTTATCTATGTAAGAGACAATATTTAAAGCTGGAGGAAGGAGACTTTCAATTAATTTCCTTTTTTTGCACCTGCGGTGAGATCTGGATCCTGCAGTAATTGCTTAATTTGAATATGCCAAGTTTCATAGTCTCCTTCATTACTAGGTTTAGGGACATTTCCAGAGAAAACTTTAATTTTGTAGTACGTATGATTCAACTCTGCACCCTTTTCCTTAGGAGTTTTGATCACATGCTCCACTATAACCTTTGAAACATCCGCAGGAATAGAAATTGGTGGAATGGAATATTGAGAAGAATTGACTGCCACAGAATGTTGGGTCAGCATAGCATCCCGCCACTTGGGAACGTTTTTTTGGCTTTTACTGGAGTCTGCAATATACTCTGGGGTGATTGATCCATATCTCGTGTTTCTTTTTCTTGTGACCCCAAACTCTCAATCATGAGAGCAGATGTTCTTTTCCTCAGATCTTGAATATTGATTTTATGACTGTCAGCTATATATGCTAATTCTTCTTGAAGTCGATCTGTCATATCTAAAAGTATGTCACTCACTAGTGGGTCAGTGCATGCTTCAGGGGACATCGACTCAACATTCTGTTCTGATACTGTCTCATCTAAGACAGGTAAAATTATCCACTGACTGTCCAGTTCCCCTTTTAAGCTCATTCTTTCTAAAATAATTATAGAAAGCGGTTCTTCAAACTCACACAAAACTTGATCAGATGACTCAGCTCTTAAACGTTTCAATTTTGTAACTACACCCGCTGGGCTTAATGCATCTTCTACACTTGCTAAAGATATTTCAGGATTTACAGAACTCAGAATAACAGATCTATCAGGAATACAATCATAGTACTTGCAATACTCCATTTTGTATGAGAAAGAAAGAAAGAGAATACTGTGCTCACTTCACTAATGATGCTGGGTCGCTCAGTAGCAGGTCAGACAGAGAGAAGAAAAAAAAAAAACACTGCCCCACGTTGATGCGCCAGAATTTGTTGTAACCCTTGAAGTTCAATTTTCTTTATGACTCCTTGTGTCTGAAACCTGCACTTTGATTCCCAACCCAGTATCAGAAATGAATCCACACGCTCTTTAGTGAGTAACAGTTTTATCTTTACTGGAATGAATGATTGAAATAAATCTGTTCACTTCCTAAGCATCTGCATTTGTCATATAAACACATGTATATAGTACAAGAGAAAACTCAACTTTGTCATAACTCATGTTAAGTATTTCAACCAGAATCAGCATGTGATATAGCACCCGACCTTAAGCAGTCTCTGAACAAGCAAAGTCCCAGATTGTATCCTACTGTGTGTCCATTTGAATTTAGAGCTGAAGAGGGCGTCAGTACTGCTCTTTGCTTCAACTGCCAAATCCACAATACAGCAGCCTCTATCCGAAAGAAGAGCTTCAAATCCTGACAGGGGCACAGTTCAATTACTCCCAAGTCGTCCACAGCAGGGTTCCAGAAAAGAGAACCTTAATCAGTACAGATAATATTATTAATTCAGAGCAGGGCAGGAACTCTGTTCAAGCTGAGCAGTGATCTGTTTGCACATTCTCAGACAATCCAATTTTTTTTATAAATCTCTTTAGATAAAGTAAAAACAACTTCAATACATCTCAAAACAATGCTAACTAACATAAATACATTACACATGAATACAATTATAGAGGGCTGCTCACCTTAATCAGTACAGATAATATTTATTAATTCAGAGCAGGCAGGAACTCTGTTCAAGCTGAGCAGTGATCTGTTTGCACATGCTCAGACAATCCAATTTTGAATCTCCTTTCCCCCCCCCCCAGCTCTTAAAGAGACAGCACTCTATTGTCAGTCTTTTCATGTCACAATGATGATTCAACATTTCTCTGCCCTAGTTCCTAGAGGTATGTTACACTTACATCTCGCTGCCATGCCCTAGGCTCACCAAGTCCGTGCCCTAACAACGACATGGGCACACCTTTGAAATCTACAACCAATAGACATTTGCAAGGCAGCTACATGGTCATCACTCCATACCTTCACGTCGCATTACTGTCTTGATCAACAAGCAACCACGGATGCAAAGATAGGACAAGCAATCCTACAATCTTTACCATCCCATTCTAAGTGACTGCCACACTCCAGCAGATCACGTTCAAATTAACATTATAGCACCTAACGTGATCGAGAGCTTGGGACTCCCAGGACAGCATGGCTAATTCAGCCCTGCTATCAATGGGAAAAAGCAAGTTTGCTTACCGTAAACGGTGTTTCTGTAGATAGCAGGATGAATTAGCCATGCTGACCCGCCTTCCTCCATGGCAGTCACTGTCTTCCTTCTACCAACTACAGCTTAATCACAGACTGAGGAGAATCTGTTACTTCCTGCGCGGGAACACACGCACAGCCACAGGGGGAACTAAAGACTAACCTCTGCTTAACAAGCTCCGCATCCCGGACTTGATTGACAGATCCCAGGACAGCATGGCTAATTCATCCTGCTATCTATGGAAACACCGTTTACGGTAAGCAAACTTGCTTTTTTCCCTGAAGAGAAAACAAATTATAAATAAGGGAAGTGCTATCTGTGAAAGGGGTCAAAGGTTTTGATGGCCAGATTCCTGAACCCTGTGTAATAAGTTACAGTGTGGATTTGAGAATACTTTAGAATCTAAGGATAATCTTTGATAACAAGGAGAATGCACAGCTGGTATAGAAAAGAGAGAGAATGTTTGATTGTGCTTGAACAGAATTTCGACTGGGCTCACAATTCTGTGACAGTGCAGGGAGAACAAATTCAGCATAAGAGAGCTGGCAACAGAGCTTTGTTCCTAGCAGAGCATTCCTTACAAAACTCCAGATGGTCCTTATATACTCATCTACTGCAGCAGTTAAGACAAAGTGACTGAGTGTGCCAGATTGTGAGTAGAAAGGCAAATTTCCTCTTAGCTGTAGTGAGAATAGGGAAATGTATTTATGAGAAGGGTATCCCAACCAAGTATCAGGGTTCCCAGGCATAATGTGGGTGCCAGGCACCCACCACACTAGCACCTGGGGGGGGGGGGTGTCAGAGCGAGGAGAGTGGACCGCCGCACGTGTGCCCGCTATTGGCTGCCATCCCCGAGGACAAGTTCAGTCCTCGGGGAGGCGGGCCAGGATCCGCAATTGGTTCCCCAGGGAGAGGGGAACCATCACCTGGAACCTAGCTGATTAGGTTCCCAGGAAGCACCGGCAGCCCCCTCTTTGCCTGCCGATGCTCGCATTGTGCTCCCTGGACTCACTAGGCACAACAAGACCTGATCCTCGGACTCATCGGCGGCGGCCTTCTTCCTAGGCCTGACCAGGTCACGATCCCCAGACTCATCAGCGGTGGCCTCCTTCACCTGGCACGTCCCCTGGTTCCGCCCTCGCTGATTGCCTGACAACGTGACTCTTTCTCCCACGGCCCGACCCCGTCAGCTGCAGGCCTCTTGCCTCATGAGTACTTTCGCCCCCCGTGCTTCTCCAAAAAACTAAATAATAAAATAAATAATAAAATAAATAAATAAATACATTACTGCCCACGTGCCTATCAGTGCCTGCAGCCCGGCCCTTCTTTCCCCTCCCGGTGCTCCTGCCCCCCCTCATCACGGGAGCCTTTCCCCAGCCGCCCCTACTAGGCCTGCTACTGCCTGCAGGTCCCTTTCCTCCCGGTCACTGTGAGTACCCTCTTCCCCCCCCACCGCTGTCCTGCGTGCCGGCTGCTGCCTCCTAGTGTGCCTGTTTGCTGCCTCCCTAGGCCTTGCATCCCGGTTTGGGCCCCCCACGGCCCTACGACCTTGCGCTCCCGGGCCCCCCATCATAGATCACCCGAGCACATATAAAAGAATAAATAAATAAATAAATAAACCAGATGGAGGCCACTGCTCCTCCATTTCAACATATGGAAGTCCCAGCGCCTCAGCCACGCCGGACGGCAGCCCCTGCGCCACTGCTCCACAAGATGGAGGCCCCACGGCCACAGCTTTTCCCATCCCAGAAGCGAAAACTACCAGCACCCACCTGACATGCCCCGCATGGCTCCTAACAGCCTGCGGGAGATTGAGTCAGAGGAGGCCACATTGGGTACCTGGAGAGCCAATGGGTGAGACACATGCAATTGAAAAGATTTTCGGGAGAGGACAACGCCAAGCCAGGCCCCTACGATCTCTGGTCGGGGGGGTTCCAGTCAAGAAACGACGCCAAACACCGCAGAACCTCCGTCCCCAAAAAGAGGAAGATGTTGCACGAGTGGGGAAGGCAGACCTATGAACACCGTCGTCGGTAGTCCCATCCAATGCAGGGCATATACCAGGCCCCCCATACAGCTCGGAAGCACTACGTACAGGATTCTACGAGACAGAGGGCGTTACGCAAACGCTGTGGAGAGAAGAAGCATACACCATTGATATTGTTATGTTCGTGGACCCTTGGGCGAGTTGGAACAGTGGATGGAGTGCTATAGCGATCCACAGCGATTGTCCCAACCAGGAGGCAGTTCGGTGGCTCTGAGCAAGCTGACCACTGGACTATGGTGACGTCCTATGCGACCAAGGACTAAGTACCCACTGGAAGGATGGACGATGTTGGGACCTAGGTGACAGAAGACTCTTCACCCTGGAGACCGGCACTCCCCCGGGAGGAGCCCTTAGGAGTCCAGCCGCTGGGACTTTTGGAGATTCACCCTGGAAGCCGAAGTCCCCCCAGGAGGAGCCCGTAGGGACACGACCGCTGGGACTTAGGCGACTTCCTGAAGGTGGAAGATGGTCCGGATGCAGGCGCCTCCTGCAAGTCGTGGTTTCCGGACGGCTGGCGCCTCCAGCAGGTCGTAGGTAATCCAGAAGTCGGTCCAGGAGTCGGAGTCCAAGAGCGGTCCGCAGCCAGTCCAGGGGTCGGTTTCCAGAGAGCGGTCCGCAGCCAGTCCAGGGGTCGGTTTCCAGAGAGCGGTCCAAAGCCAGTCCAGGGGTCGATATCCAGAGAACGGTCCAAAGCCAGTCCATGAGTCGAAGCCAGAGAGCGATCCAAAGCCAGTCCAAGGGTCAAAGCTGAGCGCGGTCCAAAGCCAGTCCAAGGGTCGGAGTCCAGAAGAATCAATCAGTGGAGGGAAGGCAGAAGCGGGACGAAGAACAAACCAGGAACGCAGCAACAACAAACCAAAACCAGGAACCTTGTTGCAAGGCACTGGAGAGGTGTAGGTGCAGGGTACAAATACCCTGGGGCGTCTGACATCATCCCAGGCACTTCCTGTCATTTTCCCGCGCTGGCCCCTTTAAGAGCTAGCCCCCCCCCCCGCGCGCGTCTAGGGGGCGGGGCCAGCAATGGGAGTCAGCAGCGTCTCCGACGCTGTGCAGGAGCTGCGGCAGGCTGCGATTCCGGCTCCGGGGTCGAAGGGCTCCTCGGCCGGGCCGGCCTCAAGGTAGGCGGGGGAGCCAGGGCACGGCCTGGTTTTGTAACAGTACCCCCTCCCTTACGCCCCCTCCCTGGAGGCTTGGGTCTCCCCAGATGGTCAATGTGGAACTGATGAAGAAGGTTCTTATCCAAAATATTGGAGGCTGGCTCCCAGGAGTTTCCTCAGGCCCATATCCTTCCCATGAGAGGAGGTACTCCCACCGTCGGCGATGAAATCGGACGTCCAAAACCTCCTTTACATTATAAATGCCATCTGCTTCAGCTTCGCTGTTAGTAGGCACGGGAGGTGTGTCATGGAAGGAGGAGAGCACCAGCGGTTTAAGCAGGGATACGTGAAATATGTTATATATCTGCAAAGTGGAGGGTAAACGTAGATGGTAGGATACTGCCCCTACCCGTTCCAAGACCGTGAATGGGCCCACATACTTGGGAGCTAATCGCATAGACGGGATCCGTAGGCGAAGGTTCTTGGTACTTAACCAAACTTTACTTCCTGGGAGGAAGATTGGAGCCGGCTGTCTTCGGCGGTCGGCATATTTTTTTGCTTTAGCCGAGGCAAGTCGGAGCTTCTCCTGAGTGGAAGTCCACAGGGAGTGCAGCTGCTGAGCGGTAAGCTGGACTGCCGGAGAGGTGACTGATAGAGGCAAAGGCAAAGGAGGCCTAGGGGTTTTCCCATAAACGATCTGAAACGGAGACTGGTCGGTAGCTGAATGCTTATGACGATGTAGGAAAATTCGGCCCAAGGTAAAAGGGTGACCCAGTCATCTTGCAGATCCCCAACAAATGCTGGAAGAAAGGCCTTCAGTGTCCGGTTGGTCCTTCGACCTGGCCATTGGCCTGGGTGGAAGGCTGTAGTAAGGTCTAGGCGCACCCCAAATTTTCTGCACAGGGATCTCCAGTACTTAGCCGTAAACTGCGGCCAATGGTCGGAGGAAATATGCAGTGGGAGACCATGTAAACGAAATACATGATGTATGAAGAGGTTGGCCAGTTCCGGCGCCGAGGGTAGCTTGGTGAGAGGCACGAAGTGAGCCATCTTAGAAAAGCGGTCGACCATGACCCAGATCACCGTCTTCTCGTCAGAAACAGGCAAATCCACAATGAAGTCGGTGGATAGGTAAGTCCAAGGCTCCGTAGGAGTGGGCAGCGGTTGCAAAAGCCCCCAGGGGCGTCCATGGAAAGGCTTGTGTTGAGCACAGTTGGGACACGACTGGACATACTGTCGTACGTCCTCCTTCACGCGGGGCCACCAATAGAATTTGATCAGGAGTTCCAGAGTCCGGGTGATTCCTGGATGTCCGGCGGTCAGCGAATCGTGAGCCCAGGCTAAGACCTTCTTTCGAGAACGCGTGGGAACCACGGTCTTACCCGCTGGAGCCACCTCAGAGGCTGCTAACAAAACTTTGGCTGGATCCAGGATGTATTGAGGCAGGTATCTGCGTCTTCGGGTTCTGATGTCCGAGAGAGAGCGTGTCCGCTCGTATGTTCTTCGCTGCTGGTCAGTATCGAAGGGAAAAAATTGAAGCGACTGAAAAAGAGGGCCCATCTTGCCTGCCGCGGATTGAGGCGCTGAGCCCGACACAAGTACTCGAGATTTTTGTGATCGGTGTAAACGATAACCGAATGCAGCGCTCCCTCCAGCCACTGACGCCACTCATCGAAAGCCAGCTTAATCGCCAGTAGCTCTTTATCTCCAATGCCGTAGTTCCTCTCAGCTGGAGAAAATTTACGAGAGTAGAAAGAACAGGGCAGGAGTTTACCTTTGGTAGATAACTGGCTTAGAACGGCCCCCACAGCTGTATCCGAAGCATCTACCTCTACGATGAACTGACGTTGGGGGTCAGGGTGGCGCAGGCAGGTGTCCTGGAGAAACGCCTCTTTCAAGTCATGAAAGGCCTGTATGGCCGCGGTCGGCCAGTTCCTGGCATCAGCCCCCTTCTGGTGAGCGCAGTTAGAGGAGCCACCCTCTGGGAGTATTGTGGTATAAATTGCCGGTAAAAGTTGGCGAACCCCAGGAATCGTTGGAGTGCTTTCACCCCCTGCGGTTGTGGCCAGGTCTTGATTGCCGCAACCTCTCGGGGTCCATCAGAAAGCTGGTGGATGACACAATGTATCCTAAGAAAGGTAACGACTCTGCTCAAAAACACATTTTTCTAATTAGCGTAGAGTTTGTTCTCTCGAAGCTTTAGCAGTACCTGTCGAACATGTTGACGGTGCGTCTCTAGGTTCTTGGAGTAAATAAGGACGTCATCAAGGTAGACGATGACCGAGGAGTGTAACATGTGTCTAAGAAACTCATTCATGAGGTTTTTAAAGACCGCCGGGGCGTTACAGAGCCCAAATGGCATAACCAGGTATTCATAATGGCCGTCCCTCATATTGAAGGCGGTCTTTCCATTCATCGCCGGGACGAATTCTCACCAAGTTATAAGCTCCCCGCAGGTCCAATTTAGTAAAAATTTTGGACCCTGTAATCTGTCCAGGAGCTCCGGTATCAGAGGCAGGGGGTACCGATCTCTCCGAGTGATGCTGTTCAGGCCGTGGTAGTCGATGCAGGGGCGGAGCGACCCATCTTTCTTTGCTACAAAAAGAAGCCTGCCCCTGCCGGGGACTTAGATGGCCGAATGAATTCTCATTCCAGATTCTCCTGGATGTAAGTGGACATGGCTTGAGTCTCCGGAAGGGATAATGGATAAACTCGGCCTCGCGGTGGAGTGGCACCAGGCAAGAGGTTGATAGCGCAGTCAAATGGACGATGTTCTGGAAGTATTTCAGCTCTCTCCTTGGAAAAAACATCATGGAACTCCTGGTACTGAGGAGGTAACGCCAGAGAAGTAGTCAGTAGTACCACCGGAGCACGAGGTAGGTCCATCAGACAGGTACTAAAACAGGTATTACCCCCAGGACGCCAACTGGAGAGAATCCCAAGCAATGACTGGAGAATGTTTCCTAAGCCAGGGCAACCCCAGGATGATCGGATGCATGGACTTCTCTAAATGAGGAATGAAATCTCCTGGTGCAAGACGCCTGTACGTAATACGAGGGGTGAGGTACGTGTGGCAATGGTACCTGGAAGAAGTTTTTCCCTGGATAGAAGATATCTGAAGCGGAGGTTCTTGGGGTTGTACCCCAATCTGGAGTTGCTGCACAAGCTCCTGGAGGATGAAACTCTCCCCGGCTCCTGAGTCAATTAAGGCTTGAGTCTCGAACTCCCCGTCCGGGAAGTAGCAGCGTTACTGGAACAAAGCATGGGCAGTCAGTGGCGGCATGACCTAGGGTTAGCTCCCCCACAGTCCCTAGGTCCGAGCGTTTCCCGGACGCTCGCTGCAACGGGCAAGGAAGTGGCCCCTTCCACCGCAGTACAGACACAGACCCAGCGAGCGACGTCTTCTTCTTTCCTCTTGGGAGAGCGGGCCCTCGGCTCACCTGCATGGGTTCGACATCTTGGGACCTCGAAGAGGCTGGAGGTGAATTTCCACAGTGTACGGAAGCGGGTCCAGCGGCATCCGTTCTATGGGGTGCTCTCCTCTCCCGAAAACAACGCTGTATGCGACGGTCCACTTGACCTGCCAATTCAATCAATTCATTTAGATCGTCGGGAAGATCTCGGGCCGCCAACTCATCTTGTAATCTCGAGGAGAGACTTTCCAAGAAGATACTGTGTAAGCTGTCACTTCCCCAATTTAATCGGCAGCGAGGGTCTGAAAGTCCATGGCATGGTCGGCTAAGGGCCGGTTGCCCTGCCGTAGCTGTAGCAGAGTTCAGATGCAGTGGTGGGTTTACGGGTGGCCTCATCAAAGACGTGCCTAAAAGCGGAAATGAAGTGTACCAGGTTATTTAAACGAGGATCCTGGCGCTCCAAAAGGTTGGAAGCCCAGGCCAAGGGCTCCCATCCAGAAGGGAAATAATAAAGCTGGTCTTGACCCGATCAGTTGGGAACTGAAGCGGAGAAGGTCGAACCGGATATAGCACTGGTTTAAGAAACCTCGGCAAAGCTTCATGTCTCCTGAGAATCGCGTAGGTACTGGCATCTGGATTGGGGCAGAAGCGGGTAGCAGAGACCCCAGCTTCGGGTGAATTGGGACTAGCGGCCGAGGCTCCACCAATACGGTCGGCTAAGGCTTGTACCATGGCCGTCAGAGTGTCAAGGCATGCTTGCTGTTGTTGCAGCCTCTGAGCAATGCCGGGAATGGCCTTCAGGCCCGCAAGGTCCGCCGGGTCCATGGCCTTGCAAACTGTTATGTTCGTGGACCCTTGGGCTAGTTGGAACAGTGGATGGAGTGCTGTAGTGATCCACAGCGATTGTCCCAACCAGGAGGCGGTTTCGGTGGCTCGGAGCAAGCTGACCACTGGACTATAATGACGTCCTATGCGACCAAGGACTAAGTACCCACTGGAAGGATGGACGATGTTGGACCTAGGTGACAGAAGACTCTTCACCCTGGAGACCGGCACTCCCCCGGGAGGAGCCCTTAGGAGTCCAGCCGCTGGGACTTTTGGAGATTCACCCTGGAAGCCGAAGTCCCCCCAGGCCCTTCCTGAAGGTGGAAGGTGGTCCGGATGCAGGCGCCTTCTGCATGTCTTGGTTCCGGACGGCTGGCACCTCCAGCAGGGTCGTAGGTAATCCAGAAGTCGGTCCAGGAGTCGGAGTCCAAGAGCGGTCCAAAGCCAGTCCAGGGGTCGATATCCAGAGAGCGGTCCAAAGCCAGTCCACGAGTCGAAGCCAGAGAGCGATCCAAAGCCAGTCCAAGGGTCGAAGCCTGAGCGCGGTCCAAAGCCAGTCCAAGGGTCGGAGTCCAGAAGAATCATATCAGCGGAGGGAAGGCAGAAGCGGGACGAAGAACAAACCAGGAACGCAGCAACAACAAACCAAAACCAGGAACCTTGTTGCAAGGCACTGGAGAGGTGTAGGTGCAGGGTACAAATACCCTGGGGCGTCTGACATCATCCCAGGCACTTCCTGTCATTTTTCCCGCGCTGGCCCCTTTAAGAGCTAGCCCCCCCTGCGCGTTGTCTAGGGGGGCGGGGGCCAGCGACGGGAGTCGGCAGCGTCTCCGACGCTGTGCAGGAGCTGCAGCAGCTGCGATTCTGGCTCCGGGGGTCGAAGGGCTCCTATTCTACCGGGCCGGGCCGGCCTCAGGTAGGCGGGGGGAGCCGGGGCACGGCCCAGTTTTGTAACAGATATGGTAGCACGCAGACTGAACAATCATCCCACAGGCGCTTTCTCTGGCCAAAGTACCGTATGCCTTGGCCCTAACACAGATAATTTAGGAGCGGCTGCTTCATCGTGAGTAGAAGGTGCCACGAGGATGGGAAAGTTCAGCGAGGACTACAGGACTGTGACAGCGACAGAGGAGGCAATTGACTTCAGATCCCCAGCCAGCAGACAGGCGAGACAGTAGCAGAGCAGAGATAACGCTGCGACCGCAGCCCACGCAGGCCACTCAGGTGAGTGGGGTCTGGTCTCAAACAGGGTTCAAGGGGAGGGAGGTCCTTATGTTCCTGTCCCCAAAGAGAATTACAATCTGATGGGACCGTTGCCCCCGGATCGCCCATGGGACACGGAATGGTCATGGTCCTCAGGGCAGATCGCTGTCCCCGGTGAGTGGGTTGGGTGACCCAGACAGCTATTGGCCAACAGGATACGAGGGTTTCCCCTGGAGTTGGGAGACCCCCCAGGATCACAGCCAGGTCAAAGTCCCTATAGGGATGCCTCTCACTCATATGTGGGCAATACCACCACGTCAGATACGCTAGGCCCTGCGGCGTCTGCTGTCTCTTTCTCTTCACAGATGCCTACCACATTGAATGGGCGACTTTATGACATCGAACATGAGCGGAACAAAGCACATATGGGGGAGGGTACCTCCAGACATTCAGCTTTGGCAGCTGGCTCCATAAACAGAGAGGTCTTGAACTCAGGTGAGATGGGTACTGGGTTGGGGTTACACAACGTACTTGCTAATATATTAAATGCTGGTACTGCGCAGTCTGACTTCTCCGCTAATACTGCGCAGCCCGAGGGGAACACGATGAGAACAGAGCAGGTCACAAACAAGAAAGCTAGGAAGCAGGACAAGGCCAAACGTAAGCGCAAGCGCACTAGGTCTAGCTCATCAGATTCCTCAGCATCCTCTTCCTCATCTAGCTCATGCACTTCAGGATCATCCTCTAGTGAAAAGAAGACAAGGGGCAAGACAAAGGTGCGCCAGCATTAGTTACATTTTCAGAACTTTGGGAGGATGTGCCCAAGTCGATGCACAAGAAAATTAGACAGAGAAAATATATTGACCTCTTCCGTCTACTCGAAGGTAGGAGAGGCAGGGAAAAAGAGTTAAGAGAGGAGTCGAGTGCTTCCCAGGCACACAGAAGAAAACAGTAGCTAGGAACTTGTTAAACTGGACCCGTTCATTCCTGAGACTGGCAAGTGTAATAGGCCATCATGATAGCTCCCAGTATGGCCTGATGTTAGCATATGCAGATACAATATTGGCAGCCAGCAAGGACTATGAAGGCTGGTCCTGGCTTAATTACGACGAGCGCTTCCGAGACCGTATGGAAGAGAATAAATTTCTTTCCTGGTGCACGAGGGATGTGGGATTATGGCTAACACAGATGGATGCAAAGATTCCTTTCTATGCGCCAAACGTTCAGCAGGTGCTAAAACAACCACAGAGCGCAAAGAAATTGATATTAAAAGCAGGTCCAATCACTAGTGGGTAGCCTAAACTTTGCTTGTAGGGATATCCCTATGGGAAGATCCTTCTTGCGACAGCTGTCAGCCGCAATGTCCGGAGTCCGGAGTCAAGAAATGTTTCCACCATATCAGCATCTCAAAAGGAATTTGCGAGGATTTGGTTATCTGGAACAGATTTCTGGCCAACTTCAATGGAACATTGTTGTGGCAGTCTGAAGCAGTCTCAAATTATGAGTTAGAACTGTTCACTGACGCGGCGGGGATCGGTTGGGTTTGGTGCGTATTTCCAATGAGCATGGTGCATGGCTCAGTGGCCCGAGGAGTGGGTGCAGTACAGCACTCCCAGGAATATCACCTTCTTAGAACTTTTCCTCATCGACATAGCGGTGGTTCTATGGTCCGAGTGGATTAGGAACAAAAAAGTGATTTTCTACTGCGATAACCAGGGTGTAGTTGAGGTTACCAACAAGAGAGCAACAAAAACATGTTAGTCTCGGATTTGCTGCGCGAATTCATCCTTCAATGCATGGAATTAAATGTGACTGCGTGGGCGTGGCACGTGCCGGGTGATTCTAACACTTTGGATGATTCTCTTTCTCGTTGAAGTGGGACACATTCCGGAAACTCGCACCAGAAGTGGATCCACAAGGAGCTTCAGTGCCTGCTTTCCTTTGGCAGTTTGGTATCTAGAAGCCTGGAGGGTGCTACAAATGTCACTAGCCCCTTCCACGTGTTCTGCATACGTGAAAGGGGCTGAGAAGGTGGTATCCTGTTTCTCCAAATGGGGATGGAGTGGCAAAAGCTGAAGGGACATCAAGAGCAGCAGTTGCAAGACAACTAACGGGCTTTTCCTTTTATGAGGGCTCATGGTTGGGGTTTCCCGTGCAGACAATTTTGATATGTCGTGTATTGTTGGGTTGGGCAAAAGAAGGGGCACGAGCAGCAGAGGGGACACGAGCGGTAGAAGGGAAACATCCGAAACATGCTTGTTTTGCGTAGCTTTCGTTTTGCATTCTTTGGAGCTTTTCGGGTCAGCAAACTAGTGGCTAGGGCCACCAAAGGTTGGGAGTCTTCCGGTTTGCACTCCCAGTATGTCACCCCGGATTCCATCATATTATTTATAACCACGTTCCAAAACAGATCAGATGAGAAAGGGTTCATACATAGTCCTATGCGCCATCCCCAACTGCAGGGACCTGTCCTTCGGCTAACTACAGGGCTTTCGTGGAACTTCGCCCCTCGGAGGGATCCAGATTTTGGTTCACTCAGATGGCAGACCGCTTACCAAATTTCAATTTGATGCAGTGCTACGCAAGTGCTTAACGTTCCTTGGGTTGGACTCGTCCCATTTCAGAACACATTCCTTCCGAATAGGTGCAGCTACCTCAGCTGCTCAAGCTGGATTATCGAGGGGTGTAATTCAGTGGATCGGGCGCTGGAAATCGGGCACCTTCAAAGGTTACATACGCTCAAGACATCAATAAACAATGCAATATACTAACACTTCTCTCTTTTCAGGTCTTAGAAGTCAAGGACAGCGAATATGGATTGTGGGTCACTCCTTCATCATGTGGGCTTTCAAGCATGCCCAGGAGCATCCTTATGGGGTTCACTTGGACTTAACGCAATATAATGCAACAATCTGTTGGCTGGGACGCCGGGGGCATGAGCTGGGATGATTTGCTTCCCTACCTTCAAAGGAGTGTAGTGCAATTTGGGCAACCACAGATTCTGATTATCCACCCAGGTGGTAATGATTGGGGTTCCATGTCTGGACGCAAGTTTATCGCTATGGTACGGAAGGACTTGACATCTGCCCACAGTCTTACTACTGACTACAGTAATTTGTTGGTCTGACATTATTCCAAGGCCTGCTGAAATGAATAGAAGGATTTGGCAATGCTGTCGGGCCAAGGCAAATTGGTTCCTGGCTTACATTATTAGGGGGGTCATCACGAGTGGTCATGGGACTGCAGGAAAGGGCTATTTCGTCCTGTCAGGATGCATCTATCCTTTATAGGACAGGACTTGTTCCTAATTCATTTCAGGATGTCTTGGAAGCGTTTCTGTGGTAGGGATCTAGGCCGCATCTTTGGGGGGTCACAGGATGGGTCCATCCTGTCTCAGTGGTGGGTTGCCCAAGCCAACTGAAATGCAATGTGCTGACATCGGGACAATTGGGTGCAGTTGTCCTGCGGGAGGCTTCTTGCTGTAGATGGCAGGAGCTGGTGGTCACAACCCCTTGCTGATGGTGGCGGGGGGTCGTGGATATAGTGCAATGTTAATGGTTTGAACTGGATCTGCGCACCTTGCTGGCGAGTGGTGGGTGCGTAGGGAGGCATATGTAAAGTCCTGGCTCGGGCACCTAATTGTTGTACAATAAAGTTGTGGCCTGTTTGATCCCATTTTTTTACTAAGTCTCGTTGTTGTTATTGATTGCATTGCTTATTATTGACTTATGAGAGGGTGAGTGCTGGGAGAAAAGTCAGTCCTGGCTACCCATATTAGAGAAGGGCACCCCAACGAAGTATTGGGGTGCCCGGGCATAATGTGGATGCCAGGCACCAGCCGCGCCAACACCTGGGGGGGAGGGCAGGGAAAGGAGTGAGGAGAATGGGCCGCTGTGCATGCATGCCTACGCCAGCGTGCCCGCTCATTGGCCACCGTCCCTGAGGATGAATCCGGTCCTCGGGGAGGCGGGCCGGGATCTGCAATTGGTTCCCCAGGGAGAGGGGAATCAATCGGCTGGAACCCAGCCGATTAGGTTCCCAGGGAGCGCCGGCAGCCCTCTCTTTGCTTGCCGACGCTGCCAGGTCTCGCAACCCGCCCACCCACCCTCATGGCACTTGTTATGTTAAGTATTATGTTCATGTTGTTCATTAGAGGCGGTGTTGTCGCAACTGGGGAGGCGGGTTGCAATGTGCTGATAGCGGGACAATTGGGTCCAGTTGTCCTGCAGGAGGCTCCTTGCTGTAGGTGGCGGGAGCTGGTAGTCACAATCCCTTGCTGATGGTGGCGGGGGTCGTGGGTATAGTGCAATGTTAATGGTTCGAACTGGATCTGCGCACCTTGCTGGCGAATGGCAGGTGCGCAGGGAGGCATATGTAAAGTCCTGGTTCGGGCACCTAATTGTTGTACAATAAAGTTGTGGCCTGTTTGATCCCATTATTGACTAAGTCTTGTTGCTGTTATTGATTGCATTGCTTGTTATTGACTTATGAGAGGGTGGGTGCTGCAACAAGGAAAAGTCAGTTCCTGGCTACCCATATTATGCTTTTTTATACAAAATTAGCTAGCAAAGTTCCAACAAGCCTTTGTGCACATACATTTAGGAACTCCCTGTCTAGCAAATCTTCAGAAGATAAGTGGGGGTAGAGTTATTGGAGGAACCCTCTATTATTTTAGTTAAAGCTTAGATAGGTCCAGAAGCAAGCCATTCGACGACGCTCCCCATACAGACCTTTGGAGAAGGAGCCTCCATTCAGCTACTTCAACTGCACCCGCCACCAGCATTTCGCCAGCCCAGCGGATCAACATCAGTGGAGGGGATGAGGATTGATTTTCACTGGTTTGTGTCAGCTAAGTTTTCTGGCTAGACTGCAACTCTGCCAACATTACAGAGAAAGAGAGCACAAAGGAAGAGAGAGAGACATATGAAAAAAACAGGGACAGACATAAGTAACTGTGTTAATAAAGTAAAGGAAAAAGTGAACATTATAGGAGAACCCAAGACTCATAAAGATGGAAAACTTTTAAAGAGCCTGTGAGAAAGAGGAAAAGAGTAACATAAAACATAGACACAGATAAACAAATGCATACACCTGTTTTTATTTACCTGTAATTCCATCTGAAACCAGTGCTCAGCTGCATCTGAAAAACAAGAAAGTGACACAAAGCCTCATATTTCTTGTTCCTGTTCTAAGTAAAATATCACAGATTATGGTGAAACTGTACATATCTGGTTATATGATAGTTGAAAGAATCAGTTCTCAGTTAGGTCTATATTATCTATATCAACAGAGAAAAGTGTTAAATGTTGATGTTGAAACAGTTAATGCAAATTTGTTGATACTTCTGCCCAATATTTTCAGGTGTTTAAGACAATAAAATTGAAAGTTATATTTAAAATGCAATTGTAATCCATCTGATTACTGCTTTCAAGACTCTGTCTTCCCTCTATCCTTGGGAGACTGCCTGGGTGGGTTCAGTCTTGGTTTCCCTTTGAGAAGACCCAGCTGGAAGAAATGCAACATTTTTTCCTCTACCAATCTTCACTTGGGCAACATCTTATAGCGACTCATTCCTCGCCAGGAGAAACCCCCATTACTTACTATTGCCACCGTACCACTGAAGCGGGAGAATCATTACCCCAAAGCGTCTGATTGGTTAGACAAGGAAACGCTGATAGGCTGCAGAGTAGGCTGCCAATAAAAAAATTTGCAGCTAATGCCAGGCCTGGAGGAACAGGCCCCATAGGCACCTGCATGCGGGATCCCAGGGTGAAGGGTCTGGTTCATGCAAACCGGCCACTGCACCAGCCGTGACAGACTAATTTCTGGCAAGAACTAACTGCTCTACCAGCCCTGCCAGAACAGTTCCCTTCCGGAGCAGATATCTCCTCCCACTCCTTGATTTTCTCTCTCTGCATACAGTGATGCCAACTCCAGCTTGAAGAAAATCACCAGATCCTCTGTGGAATGTCTCCAAACTGGGTAAAAAGTAGCTAAACGCACAGTATGAATAATGAACGTGAGAATGAGGGATTTTAAAATGTTTCGGCATTCATTACCTTTAAATTATTAAAATCTTTCATCCACTCTCCTTTGCTTTACTGCATCCCTATTAAAGAAAAAGAGAATTGGGCCCAACGCTGCCCTGAACAGTCCCAGGAAATATTCCAGGATTTCAATCCTGCACTGTTATTCAAGTACCGAACCAGGAGCTATTGTCTTAACTCGGGTTGTTTATTCTTTCCTCTGGTCCCACTCCACACAAATGCTGGCAGACTGCTGCTGAAAAGGGGGATGCTAGCTCAGAGCCAGATTCCCGCCCCTCTTTCCTCCTGCTGTGGGCACTTACTGCAGGTTCATCCAATTAGCTGTACACATGTGGAAGTTCATGCTGGTGGTGCTACTGTGACTTAAAAACACCCACTCCCCCACTTCCTATGCAGGGGAGGCAGAGATGTGGATACCCATCCTGCCTCCCCACCTTACAGCACTTTCCTAATGGCTATGTCATCATGTGTCCTAACACTCTTCATATACCATTGGTTGGTGAGAATGGTTACATCAAACAGGAAACGGTTTGAAACGTTGCAAGTACAATTCTACAAACTTGCCTCAAATATTTCTTCTGCCGCAGGGTGGGAGGTTGGATTCACTGAAATACCAGCATTAAAATTGCAATGGGGCCGTGTAATATCAAACACGAAAAAACGTGCGCCCAACCTGGGTGCACATTTTTCAACGAACGCACATCCCCCTCTCCTGGGTGCCTGATGCAATAGGCAAATTTGCTGCTGCACTAAAAAGGATGCGGCTAGGGATAAATTGTGCATCTCTGGCAGTCCATGGCATCGGGCATCCAGGAGATGTGGCTGTGTGCAGGGTAGAAGATGGACACGCACACCACAGGTTAGGAAAACAGATTCTCGTAAACTGAGTGTCCATTTTCCTAACCTGACCGCGTCAAGATTTTTTTTTTTTCATGCTGCTAACTGATGTTCCCCCTACTTAGTATCACGATAATATTAAGTAGAAGGAGCCACAGAAAAACAGTATTTTTTGCTTTTCTGTGGAGCTTTGGGGAGCTTCAATACTTGCCAGTTCTGGGGTTGACATTAATTTTTGCATGTTAAAATGTGTGTGCCAGGGCACAGTGAATTTTTGCACCAGGGATAATACTGTTATGGGCGTAGCAGTGGACTCTTGGGCCGGCCGGTCAGAAGTGAGCTGACAGATGAGAAGGTCACTCCGCGGGGAGGAAGTAGGCGGGTAAAGCGGTCTCAGGTAGCAAGTTGGGCTGAAGTCTTCACCCTGGAGGCCCGTGGACCCCCCGAGAGGAGCTCGTGAGGACCCAGGCCGCTGGGACTTAGGAGATCACTGGATCCAAGGCGACGGCTTCACCCTGGAAGCCTGAAGAGCCCCCCGAGAGGAGCTCGTGAGGTCCCAGACCGCTGGGACTTAGGAGCACGAGAGTGTGGAAGAAGAAGAAACAGACCGAGGTCGAGGCAGGCGGCAGGAGCAAGCCGGAATCGAAGTCAGAGAAACCAACCAAAGGCTGGAACTGGGACAGGAACACTAGGAGCAGGAAACCAACAGGAAACGTCAGGAGCGGAAGCAGGACCAGAACGCCAGAAGCTGAACCAGGAACCAGAACGCCAGATGCTGAAACAGGGAACCAGAACGCCAGAAGCTGAAGCAGGAACCTCGTTGCAAGGCAGAGAGTAAAGGCAGATGCCGGCTTAAATGCTAGCCAGCGTCTGATGTCATTTTGGGGCGGGCCTCTGTCTAGTGGGAAAAGCCCTTTAAATTGGGCTTCCCCGCGCGCGCACGTGCCCTAGAGGGGAGGAGTCGGATTCAGAGACTCGGCGGCGTCTCCCTCACTGGAGATGCCGGCCGCAAGGAGGCCTGAACAGGTCTCACTAGGCTGCGTTTCCTGCCGCCGATTCTCCGAGAAGCCTGGACCAGCCCGAACCTCCCGCCGCTGCCGCCATTGAGCACAGCCCCCTCTTAGAAGGCCCAGGTTTACCGCCCCCTCTTAGAAGGCCCAGGTTTACCGGGATTGACTGAGATGGAATTGCTGAAGCAGGGATTTGTCCAAGATGTGATGGGCAGGCTCCCATGTGTTGTCCTCAGGACCACAGCCCTCCCAGGCCAACAGGTACTCACATCGACGCTGGTGGAAAACGAACATCGAAAACCTCACGAACTTGATAGATGGGAAACAGTATGTACCGCCACGTCTCTGGAACATTAGAGTGATATCTTGAGAGAATGAGAGGTTGTTTTAACAAAGAAACATGGACCACATTATGAATGCGCATGGAAAACAGGAGGCGTAATCGATAGGATACCAATCCCACTCTCTCCGCCACACGGAATGGTCCACAAAATCGTGGCGCTAACCTTCGGAATGGGACCCGAAGATGTATGTTTTTGGTGCTGAGCCAAAACCCGATCACCGGGGAAGAAGACTGGTGCGGGTTGGCGGTGCCAATCTGCCCATTTCTTGGCTGTAATGGCTGCTTTGGTAAGCCTGGCCTGGATGGAGAGCCAGAGACCATGCATTTGCTGAGCTGACAGTTGAGCCGCTGGCGAAGTGCTGGGTTTGGGTTGTTTCCCAAAGACCGTCAGAAACGGAGATTTGCCTGTTTACTGAATGGTGTGTGATTGTTGTATGAGAACTCGGCAAGTGGTAATAACCTCACCCAATTTTTTTCACCTTTCACTTGATTGAAAGTACGGAGAAGTCTTTAAAGAGTGATTAGTGCGCTCTGTCTGCCCATTACTCTGAGGATGGAAGGCAGATGGACAGACTAAGTTGTACATCAAATTGCTTACACAATGCTCTCCATATCGGGCCGTAAACTGGGGCCCTCGATCCGAGGACTATATCCTGTGGAAGACCATTGGATACGGAAGATATGTTAGGCGAAGAGCTGAGCGAGTTCAGGTGCAGATGGGTAGCTTGGGAAGTGGAACAAAATGAGCCATCTTAGAGAAGCGGTCCACCGTTACCCAGATGATGGTTGTTCCCTTCAGATGTGGGCAGGCCTACCACAAAATCTGTGGCAATGTGTGTCCAGGGCTCTGTAGGAATGGGTAACGGTTGTAACAACCCCCTCGGCTTCCCCGCCAGAGGTTTCTGTCTTGCACATGTGGGACATGAGCTGACGTACACGTGAACATGTTGTCTTATAGTAGGCCACCCATTAAAAGCGGTTGAGCAAGTCAAGTGTTCTTTCGTGGCCAGCATGGCCGCCTGTAAAGGATTCGTTGAGCCCAACCTAGAGCTCTCTTTCGTGCATGTCGTAGCACCATTGTTCTCCCTGTCAAATTCACAGAGGTACTGGACAAGATGACTCTGGCGGGATCTAGAATGTACTGGGGGCGCTCCTCCTCCTCCTCCTGTTCCATAGCCCGAGATAGAGCGTCAGCTCGCACATTCTTGAATGTGGGTTTGTAGCAAAGCACGAAATCGAACCGATTGAAAAACAGCGACCAACGTGCTTGCCTGGGATTTAAGCGTTGAGCTTGGCATAGGAATTCTAAGTTCTTATGGTCCGTGAAGACAGTAATGGGATGTGCAGCCCCCTCCAACCATTGTCTCCACTCTTCAAAGGCCAGTTTAATCGCCAAAAGTTCTTTATCTTCTATGCTGTAGTGTGCATTCGGCAGGAGAGACCTTTTAGAAAAGTATGAGCACAGTAGTAGTCTCCATGAGGAGGTGTACTGACTCAGCACCGCTCCCACAGCTATGTTGATGCATCCACCTCCCACTATGAAACTGACGGAGGGGGTCTGGATGACGTAAGCAAATGTCTCCTTGAGGTTTTCAAATGCCTGGCAGGCCGCCACTGGCCATTCCACCGCGTCGGCTCTCTTTCTAGTAAGCGTGGTAAGAGGGGCCACCTTGGATGAGTAGTGTGAAATGAAATGTCTATAGAAGTTTGCAAAACCCAAAAACACGTTGCAACGCTTTCACCCCCTTGGACGCGGCCAGTCCTGAATGGCTGTGACTTTCCCAGGATCCATCTGGAACCCTGTTGCAGAAACTATGTACCCCAGAAAAAGAAGGACTCCTGCTCGAACATACATTTCTCCAACTTGGCGTACAAGTGGTTGTCTCTGAGGATTTGAAGAACTTGTCTTACATGTCTCCGATGGGAATCCAAGTCCTGGGAGTAGATTAACATGTCATCCAAGTACACTATAACAGATGAGTAAAGGAGTTCACGTAGTACTTCGTTCATCAAGTGTTGGAAAACGGCTGGGGCGTTGCACAAGCAGAATGGCATAACGAGGTACTCATAGTGCCCATCCCTGGTGTTGAAAGCAGTTTTCCACTCATCACCAAGATGAATGCGAACAAATTGTAGGCTCCCCGTAGGTCTAGCTTAGTGAATATCTTGGCCCCTTGTAACCAGTCCAGGAGTTCGGGGATCAACAGAAGGGGGTAGTGATCCCGCTTGGTAATAGCGTTAAGGCCCCTGTAATCGATGCAGGGTCTTAGGGAGCCATCCTTCTTGCCTACAAAGAAGAATCCTGCCCTGGCCGGTGACTTTGAGGGTCGAATGAACCCTTTAGCAAGGTTTTCAGTTATGTATTCCGACATTGCTCGTGTCTCAGGCAGTGATAACGGATATACCCTTCCGCGAGGTGGCACGGCCCCCGGGTACCAGTTCTATAGTGCAATCAAAGGGACGATGTTGTTGCGGCAGGATCTCCGCCTTCTTCTTGGAAAAGACATCGGCAAAGTCGGCATAGACTGCCGGGAGTGCCACCGAAGTGTGCAAAAGCGGAATGCTGGGTGCACGAGGGATGTGAAGGCAGTTGTTGAAGCAATAGGGGCTCCACCTTGCAATCTGTAGAGTATCCCACAGGATTATTGGGGAATGTTGCTGCAACCAGGGTGGACAGCCTTCTCTAGTATCAAGAATGAAATCTTTTCGGAGGCAGAATTCCAGTGTGGAGGGTAAGAGGTACCGTAGAGGCAGAAATACTCCCAGGAAGTACGTTCCTCGGATGGAGGTTTCGTAGAGGCGTCTTGCGCGGGAGTATGGGAATCCATAATTGTTGTACGAGATCATTGAGAATGAAATTCCTGCCTCTCCGGAATCAATAAAGGCGAGGGTCTCAAAGACTCCGCCAGGATACTTCAAAGTGATAGGGACGGTATGACGAGCGAGATAATCAAATTTGCAGATGACACAAAATTGTTCAGAGTAGTTAAATCACAAGCAGATTGTGATAAATTGCAGGAAGACCTTGTGAGACTGGAAAATTGGGCATCCAAATGGCAGATGAAATTTAATGTGGATAAGTGCAAGGTGATGCATATAGGGAAAAATAACCCATGCTATAATTACACAATGTTGGGTTCCATATTAGGTGCTACAACCCAAGAAAGAGATCTAGGTGTCATAGTGGATAACACATTGAAATCGTCGGTACAGTGTTCTGCGGCAGTCAAAAAAGCAAACAGAATGTTGGGAATTATTAGAAAGGGAATGGTGAATAAAACGGAAAATGTCATAATGCCTCTGTATCGCTCCATGGTGAGACTGCACCTTGAATACTGTGTACAAATCTGGTCGCCGCATCTCAAAAAAGATATTAATTGCGATGGAGAAGGTACAGAGAAGGGCTACCAAAATGATAAGGGGAATGGAACAACTCTCCTATGAGGAAAGACTAAAGAGGTTAGGACTTTTCAGCTTGGAGAAGAGACGGACTGAGGGGGGATATGATAGAGGTGTTTAAAATCATGAGAGGTCTAGAACGGGTAGATGCGAATCGGTTATTTTACTCTTTCGGATAGTAGAAAGACTAGGGGGCACTCCATGAAGTTAGCATGGGGCACATTTAAAACTAATCGGAGAAGAAAGTTCTTTTTTACTCAGCGCACAATTAGACTCTGGAATTTGTTGCCGGAGGATGTGGTTAGTGAAGTTAATATAGCTGTGTTTTAAAAAAGGATTCGATAAGTTCTTGGAGGAGAAGTCTATTACCTGCTATTAAGTTCACTTAGAGAATAGCCACTGCCATTAGCAATGGTTACATGGAATAGACTTAGTTTTGGGGTACTTGCCAGGGTTCTTATGGCCTGGATTGGCCACTGTTGGAAACAGGATGCTGGGCTTGATGGACCCTTGGTCTGACCCAGTATGGCATTTTCTTATGTTCTTATGTTCTTACATTGAGGAGCAGAAGTAACACAACCTACGGAGTAGCTCCTCAGGACCTCCTAGGCTCGGGTGTTTTCCGGACGCTCTTTACACTGGCCAGGAAGTGTCCTTTTACCCCACAGTAGAGACAAAGACCCAGAAAGCGACAGTGTTGCCGTTCTTCGGCCATCAATGGAGTATGCCCTAGCTGCATGGGTTCTTCAGAAGACGTCTCAGAACGCCGCCCGCTCCCTGACTGGGCACCAGAGTCATTGGCCTGGAGAATGCGGGTGCTAGAGGCACGGTGCGTCGAAAGGGGCGGTTCTCCTTAGCCCTCTGTTGCAGACGACGATCAATTCTTCCAGCTAAGTTGATTAACTCGTTGAGGTCATCTGGAAGATCCCAGGCCGCTAGCTTATCCTTAATTCGAGCCGCCAGTCCTTCCAGGAATAGGGCCCGAAGACTGTCTTCTCACCACCCCGACTTCGAGAGCAAGTGTACGGAACTCGATGGCGTAGTCCGCCAGGGAGTGAGACCCCTGTCTCAGCTGTAGCAGCTCCGAAGAAGTGGTAGCTAGTCGTGCAGGTTCATCAAGGGCTTGCTTGAAGCTGGTCACAAACTGTGGTAAATTGTTTAATAGTGAATCGCTCCGCTCCCACATGGGAGAGGCCCAGGACAATGCCGTCCCATCCAGCAAAGACAAGATATAAGCCACTTTCACGGAGTCTTGTCGGGAATTGGTTAGGCAACAACGAGAATCTGATGTAACACTGGTTCAGGAAACCACGACAGGCCTTGGCCTCTCCCGAATAGTGAGATGGTGCTGGCAACTGAGTCAGCATAGTAACGCTTACTACCGGTGTTGGGTAACGGAACCTGTGGAACTTCCGGAGGTGCTGCGTCCAACCGATTAGCCAGTCACTCCACGGTAGCTGCCAGGACATCTAGGCAGTGCTGTGGTTGCTGTAACCATTGGGCCATACCAGGAATGGCCTGGAGACTTGGTACTTCCACCGGGTCCAGTGCCTTGCAAACTGTTACGGGCACAGCAGTGGACCCTTGGGCCGGCCGGGCAGAGTGAGCTGACAGATGAGAAGGTCACTCTGCGGGGAGGAAGTAGGCGGCCGGTAGGCAGTCTTAGTAGCAAGTTGGGCTGAAGTCTTCACCCTGGAGGCCCATGGACCCCCCCGAGAGGAGCTCGTGAGGACCCAGGCCACTGGGACTCAGGAGATCACTGGATCCAAGGCGACGGCTTCACCCTGGAAGCCTGAGGACCCCCCCGAGAGGAGCTCGTGAGGTCCCAGACTGCTGGGACTTAGGAGCACAAGAGTGTGGAAGAAGGAGAAACAGACCGAGGTCGAGGCAGGCGGCAGGAGCGGAAACCAGGAGCAAGCCGGAGTCGAAGCCAGAGAAACCAACCAAGGGAAGGCAGGAAAGGCTGAAACTGGGACAGGAACACTAGGAGCAGGAACCAACAGGGACGTCAGGAGCGGAAGCAGGAACCAGAATGCCAGAAGCTGAACCAGGAACCAGAACGCCAGAAGCTGAAGCAGGAACCTCGTTGCAAGGCAGAGAGTAAAGGCAGGCGCCGGCTTAAATGCTAGCCGGCATCTGACGTCATTTTGGGGGCGGGCCGCGTCTTGCGGGAAAAGCCCTTTAAATTGGGCTTCCCCACGCGCGCGTGTGCCTAGAGGGGGAGGAGTCAGATTCAGAGACTCGGCGGCGTCTCCCTCATGGAGATGCCGCTGTGAGGAAGCCTGAACAGGCCCACTAGGCCGCGCTTCCTGCCGCTGATTCTCCGGGAAGCCCGGACCGGCCCGAACCTCCCGCCGCTGCCACCGTGGAGCCAGAGGTTAAGGACCTGGTCGCAAGGCTTGTGACCAGGACCACAATAAATACCTAAAAGCCTTATCTATATGGCATTAACATGTGATGAGTGCTATTAGCTATGTGCTCGGCTTGGGTGCTCGGTTGCATCCGGAGTTCTTCTAGCGCATCCAAGTCCAACAGGCTGTGCACTAGGCTGAGCACACTATATTGCATCGGCCCCAATGATTGCTATAGTGATGATAGCAATCATAACAATGGCAATAAGGTCTCAGGACAGAAATGGAAGCAGTTGCTTCACTATTAGGTAACTCACTGGTCTGTTCTCTAAGATGGTAACTTTCAAACAGGCGCGCAGGTGCACATATATGCATATGTGTTGGCGTGCACCCTGAGACACGGCACGTTATAAATAGCACCGGTGTATATATCTGTGCCTGTGGGTGTGTAACCGTCTCTTTTAGTCAGTAAGGAGGTCCAGACAACTGATCCGTAAAGATAGACTTTTATTGCCAGCAAGATGCAGCTAAGACAAAGGCTCAGTACAACTGCATGCCACGCCCCCTTAGGAGCAAACTTTTATGCACTTTACAACTCTTATCTTTCACACATGCGTTCTGGTTTTGCTGAACAAACAATTTACAAACTGCTGAACAAGCATTAGCTAGCGTGGTCCTCTAGTAGGTGTAGCTTATGATCAGACTTTTGTTTCGTCATTTAATTGACGTGTTAGACATTTTACAGCGGCGTTCGTATTAATACAATACAAATTATTATTCCAAAATGGAGTCACGTTACACTAAATGTTAGTGCGTAACTGCGTCACTACGCATTACGTGCCGTTTGCGTTGCAAATATTAGTACATTAAAAATTGCTGTGTGTTTCACTGCTGGCATGGTTAGACGAGAGACTTTTCAGTTGTTCAGTCTTCAGAGGTTCACGAAATTGAACTCCTTCATTCCCCCCTTTGATACTTCAACTTCGGCTGAAGGCGGAAGTATCACTCACACCTGGGAAGTAACTGAAACGACAGACAAGAATTAATACTTGTAACAGTCAAAGTGGGCCCTAAGATGCAGCCAGGTGGTCGGTTTTCTTCACGGGTTTGAGACGGGTGGACCCTATTGGTGTCACCCCCCTTTGTAGCCCGACTTAACCTAGCTAACAAGGTGGCCCAATTGGTCAATTAATTAAAGAGCATTAGAGGTTAGTATCAAGGTAGTCATCATCAGAATTGACATCAGAATCAGAAGAATCAGATGAGGGAAATGAGGAAACTGACACATACTTATTCATCATCATAACATGAGCAGCCGCCCTTCGATCAGCGATGTTTTCAATCATGGAACGCAAATTTCTGAAAATGAGAGGTAGACAGAAAGGAAACAGAATACAGGTTAAGATAAGAAACATCAGAGGAATGAAGAGTTCTCTCAACCCTGGAATCGAGGTTAGCCAATTTGGCAAGGAGGCTGTCCAGTCAAGAACACCTGTCCACGTCTGTACAGGAACATGAGCTAAGCGTACCATTCGGTCAGTGATCTCTTCGATGACCTTACTTTTGTCATCCACCTGTAAACAACAATTAGAGAGATTAAACTTTCCACACACACCTCCTTCCTGGGCTAGGAGGTAGTCCAATGCTAGACGATTTTGGTAAACAGCTGTGATGATTTTTGTGTTTTGTTTGGCAAGGATGTTGAGAGCCAAGGCAGAATCATTGGTCAGGAGTTCCAATACTGCTTGTAGTCGGATAATACGATTGAGCATGTAAATAGGGGTTCTATATCCATAAGAACCATCTTCAGCCCAAGTGGCAGGGCCATAATATTGTACAATTCTTTCAGGAGGCCATTCCTGGTCCTTCCAGTCTCCAATAGAAACTTTGCTATTTCTGCGATGTTTGTTCGGTTTCATGGGACTGTATACCGGGACTCCTAACGTTTCTCCAGCAGTGATTGGTAAGAGGAAGAAGCTTGGTCGGATCGTTGCCAAGAAGCAGGTGCCATACCAGTGTGTTGGTAACTGTTCATAAGCCCTTCGCCCGCAAACAAAATAATATCCATCTGGAGCGGCGAAGGTGGTAGTGGGCAGTCCCGCAGCAGACCATGTCTTGTTTAAAGTCAATTCAGTCCAAAAGGGAGTGGGTATGGTAGAATTCTCAGTCTGCCACCATGTGTGGTTGGTGAGGTAGCAGTAAGAACCCCGGTACATGGGGAATTTCCAACTGGTACAGTATATATACGTGAATGTTGTCGAGATATACATCGTCTGCCAATTACATCAGTCTGGAGAGCCCACTCATATGGATTTGTTTTCCGTTTATAAGTTACAGTTGTATTCAGGCTATTGAGGTCAGATTGGAATACTTCTTTGGCTTCCCAAGGCCATTGCTCTCCTGTCTTTGTACCTCTACACACAAAACAATTTTTAACTTCCAGAGAGAGAGCTATATTCTCAGCCAAATTCACGAACATATTCTTTGCCTGATGTGAAAATGTGTGTTTTTTCAATTCTTCGGTAACATGGGATATTTCATCAAAAAAGGATTGATAACCGACCACAGTGGTCTGGTGGATGATTGGACGGGGTTTGTCTCTTCGCTGTGTGATGGTGATATAAGTCATGGGGTCTTTTCCAGTTCCGTCGATACCAAATCCCCAAGTATCTTGCCATGGAAATCCTTCACTTCTTATTGGCCATTGCAATGCCACAATGTTACCAGTTACTTCAGTCAACCTGCCTATCCCGTGGCAGCCGTGGTAACCTCCTCCAGTATAGTCGCAAACCAGTGCCCAACTGGACAGAGTCATGTCCCCTCCACACGGTAACCAGCTGGATGGATTGGCTGCTCGATTGTAGGGACAGAGGTATTTATGGTTGTGAACGTATGACGCTTTCCAGGATTGAGATCCACAATGGAGTACGTTTGGATGTTTACCAATTGCATCACATGCATCGAAGGTAATTGTAACAATAGATCCGCCTCCCCTAAGGATCTTAGTTGAGTTGATATAGTACAAGATCCCTTTTCCTTCCGGGATAATGCTGGAAGTATAGCTTTTTGGCAACCCGGCAGTGAGGGTGATGTTATAGTACTTGGGAGTGGTTGGTGTATGACAAATGACTTTGTCACCCTCTAGACATCTATGAAACGATTGATATCCTTGAGTTGTATTCAGTGCACAAGCAGGTTGTGTTGCACACGAAGTAGGAGGCTGGATTGGTGTATGATTGTAGAGACAATTTGAAATCCATCTTGAGTTGTGGTTCGTATTAGTTTGATACATTCGGTACAATTCTTGCTCAGTGGCAGAATAAGAGACGTTGTTGATGTGCAGGAGGTCAGTAGTAGTAAAATCTGTAGAAGTCTTGCCGGCTGAAGGTACCAGTTAGAGGCTGTGTAAGTCTGGAAGTGTGGACTGGGGCGACTTCCCATGTTCAGAATTTTTGAAGTAGGACAGTTGATGTCATAAGGTATCGAGTCTGAAAGGAAGGAAAGAAGAAATGTACACATTAATATTCTTTAGTAAGTTACTGAAGTCTTCTACCCAGGACTAACACTGTGCCTGCCTTGAGTGAACTTCAATTTGAGGTCTCCAATCCTGGAGACTTGCCAATTAGAGGCGGCTGGTTTTAGTTGAGTCCAATGAATCCATGAAGGGCATCCAGAAACTTTCACAGCTGTGGGAGAGGTTAATAACACGGTATGTGGCCCCTTCCATCGAGGTTTGAGGAAGTCTGATTCATCCCAGTCCTTTACCCACACAGAGTTTCCGATTTGGAATGGATGAGTCGGTGTTAGCAAGACTAGTGGTTCAATGTCGCATGTATAGTTCTGGATGGCGATGACTGTGTTATGTAGTCCTTTAAGTTGGTTACTAAGAGAAAGCTCTCCTTGAATCTGCAGCGACTCAGGAAAAGATGGAAGAGGTGGAGGTCTTGCATACATCATTTCATAGGGTGTTAGACCAGACTTTCTTGGACTGCATCGGATATCTAGTAAAGCTAAAGGTAGGATGTCTGGCCATTTAGTCTTTGTTTCTTGGCATAGCTTAGCCATTTGATTTTTCAGAGTTCTATTAGCTCGTTCAACAGCTCCGCTGCTCTGGGGGTCTCCATGCACAGTGTAGATGCCAACTTACACCCAGAATTCTGCTTAATTGTTGTGTAACTTCGCTGGTGAAAGCTGGTCCATTGTCTGAATTGATTTGTCTTGGTAATCCGTATCGTGGTAAGATTTGATGAAGAAGCAAAGCCACTACCTCTTTGGCAGTTTCAGTTCGGGTAGGTATGGCTTCGATCCATCCAGTATAAGTACAGACGGCTACCAGCATTGCTTTGTATCCTTTTGAGGGAGTCATGTGGGTGAAATCGATTTGACAAACTTGAAATGGTGTAGTTCCTCGTAGGATATGTCCGGGGGCAGGACCAGGTCCATTTCTGGGATTGTTTCTTGCACACGTGACACATTGATTGATTGCATGTTTAGTCAACTGAGTAATTCTGTTGATGTAATACGTTTTCCCCAATAGCTTCGTTAAGGCATCTCGACCAAGATGAGTTCTGTTGTGGGCTTCCTTGACAATAGTCCAAGCTAATGCTTCAGGTATCCATACTCGATCATCTTGCAGAAGCCACCAACCATTCTGCTGGCGAAACTGCTCAGTTTGTGCCCAATCATTTTCTTCCGTAGAGTAGGCTGGGATTTCAGTTGGGAATTGTAGAAGTGGACACGTTGTAGCCGGAATGCGTGATAAATGTGCACGTGCTGCTTCTTTCGCTGGTTTCCTTTTGCAATGGGATCTGATTTCCCTGTGTGGGCTTTACAATGCATAACAGCTACCTTTTTCGGTGCCCATACGGCATTTAACAGTTGGTGTATTTCGGAAGCATTAGTTAGCTGCTTCCCTTCAGCAGTTAGAAATCCTCGTTCCTTGTATAAGGCTCCATGTACTTGGATGGTAAGGAAAGCATATTTAGAATCAGTTTAGATGTTTACAGTTTGTCCTTTTGCCAACTGCAGAGCTCGAGTAAGAGCGATGAGCTCAGCCTTTTGCGCTGATGTCCCCGGGGGTAGGGGCTCAGCTTCGATGATGTCATCTTCAGAAACCACGGCATAGCCAGCTACCCGAAGTCCATTTATAACCTGGCTACTCCCATCAGTGAATAAAGTCCATGCTCCTTGCCAGGGCTGGTCGCGCAGATCAGGTCGGCTGGAATGTACTGTAGCCATGATTTCCTCACATTTATGAGTAACTGGAGTGGGAATGGGGAGTAAGGTTGCAGGATTCAAATTCTTACTGCCTTGTATTTGAATTTCGGGAGTTTCACATAACAGAGCTTGATACTTTACAAGACGTGAATTAGTCATCCATTTTGGTCCATGGGTTTCTAGCAGTCCTTGAATGGTGTGGGGAGTCGTTACGTTCAGAGTTTGACCAAAAGTTAGTTTGACTGCTTCTGGAATTAGTAAGCATGCAGCCGCAATGCTTCGAAGACAACCTGGCCATCCTTTTGCAACGTTGTCCATTTCTTTTGACAGATATGCAACAGGTCGTTCCCACGAGCCTAGAGTTTGAGTCAATACCTCAATGGCCATTCCTTTCTTTTCATCGACGAATAGATGAAATGGTTTCATTACATCAGGCAACCCTAGAGCAGGGGGTTCAATCAAGGCGTCTTTCAGTTGATGTAAGCTTGCTAGCTCGTGTCCTTCCCATTGGAAAGTTTGAGACTCTGCTTCCTTTCCCCGTAATTTGTCGTACAGGGGTTGGGCAATAACTGCATAGTTAGCAATCCACAGTCTACAGTATCCTGCAGCCCCAAGGAACGCTCGGAGCTCTTTCTTGCAAGTGGGTACAGGTTGACCTCGTATTGAACTAGTACGAGAGATTCCAAGACAACGAGTGCCTTCACGGATTTGGAAGCCCAAATATTCCACTTCCAATTCACAAATTTGCGCCTTCTTTTTACTTGCACGGTATCCTTTGGAGTACAACGTCTTTAGCAAGTGGAGGGTGGCTACTGCACATTCGAGATACGTTTTCTCGAAACAACAGAAGGTCGTCCACATACTGTATCACTGGCCCATACATGACTTGGTACATCTTCAAGTCTTTTGCCAGTTGCTCACCAAACAGCGTAGGTGAGTGCTTGAACCCTTGAGGCAAGCGAGTCCATGTGTACTGCTGCTTTATTCCAGTGTGCGCATTTTCCCATGTGAAGGCAAAAATCTTCTGACATTCCTCCGCTACTGGGACTGAGAAGAAAGCATCTTTGAGATCAATGACACTGTACCACTTTGATGCAGGGGAAACTTGAGCCAAGATTGAATATGGATTTGGTACGAGGGCTACTAGATCTGCTACTTGATTATTCACCTTCCGTAAATCCTGTACTGGTCGGTAATCAGTAGAACCAGGTTTCTTTACGGGCAACAAAGGGGTGTTCCACGCAGATCGGATTCGCCTGAGAATGCCCAAATCATACAGTCTCTGCAGGTGTATTTGAATTCCTTGCCTGGCCATATACGGAATGGGGTATTGAGGTTGATTGATCACCTGTGCATTCTGTTTCATCTCGATCCAAACAGGGGTAGCATTGACGGCTATTCCTCCCGGGTTCTGTTCAGCCCACACTTTGGGCATGCTATCCATTAGTTGTCTTCATTTGTCGTTGAGAAGGGTGTTATCTTTATATCGATGTTCAGTGATTTGCTCAACTACGGGGAGATGTAGTCTCCATTCCTCCTGGAGTGGACAAATGAGAGAGACTGGATTATCAGCGAAAGATGCCTTGATTTCGCCAGTGGACTCGAATTGTAAATTAGCTCTTAATTTACAAAGGAGGTCTCTCCCTATGAGTGGTACTGGGCATCCTGGGACATAAAGGAATTGGTGGGACACTAATTGTCCTCCTACTCGAACCTGTCGTTTCTGGAGAAAGGGTGCAATTAGTGGTTTTCCAGAAGCCCCAACTATAGAGATGTTCTTTGAAGTGGGCGTGGTGATAGCGGTGGTCATCACAGATCGTTGCGCCCCCGTATCTAATAGTCCTTTGAACGTTTCAGTCCCTACTTTTATTTCCACTAAAGGATCAAGGGGAAGATTTCCCTTGTCTAGTCATGCTTCACTGTCTTCGCCGGAGGTTTCTCCCACGGCCATTTGCCATTCCGCTTCCTTAGGTTTGGACGGAGTATGCCCTTCTTGTTTTGCTTGCGGAGCCTCCGGGCACTCAGACTTCCAGTGTCCTTCTTGTTTACAGAATGCACATTGATTGGTTCCTAACGGCATCCTTCCACCTCTAAACGATCCTCCTCTATTTGCTCGTCCTCTTGGCGGCCCTCTAGAGGGCGCCCTGCCTCTTCCTCGGGGTCCAGTATATCCTTGATGGTGCCTGGACGAGTTCCCGAAATTAGTTTCTTCCAACGCTGTGGCTAACAGACTGACACTTTCTCTTAACTTTCTACTTTCTTTTTTTCCCACGTCAGGTTCTCGATTTACATAGACTTTATCGGCCATGGCTTTTAATTGGCTGATAGACATTCCCTCAAATCCTTCCGATTTCTGTAACTTCCGGCGAATGTCTGGACAGGATTGTCTGACGAAGCTCATCACTATGATGGATTGATTTTTGGCGTCCTCTGGATCAAATGGACTGTACTGTTGGTATGCGTCCATCAACCGCTCCAAAAAGATTCCGGGGGTTTCATCTCTCTTTTGCACCACGTCTTGGATTTTTCCCATGTTCACGACTTTCTTCTTCCCTTTCTTCAACGCTTCAAGAAACGCGGTTTGATAAGCAGCGATGCGCTCGCGCCCTGCCGCAGTCTGGAAATCCCAGTTGGGATCGGCGACCGGGGCTTGTGCTTTCACTGCTTCATCAGGATTACCATCCGCCCCAGCTCCTAATCGAGCTGCCTCCTCCAGATTTAATTGTATTTGTCGACGTTCTTCAGTGGTGAAAAGAATGGAGGCTAAATGCCGAATGTCAGCCCAGTTGGGGTTATGGGCTGCAAAAATTCCTCGCAAAAAATCTATCATCTGATCTGGTTTATCAGCGTAAGAAGGGCCAAGTTGTTTCCAGTTAAAAAGATCACTGGATGTAAAAGGTATGTAAGTAAATAACTTTATTGTTTGCGTAGTGCGATATTCATTTTCTTCAGTTGGGACCACGGGCACTACAGTGGATGTTTCCCTGATTGGTAGTTGCAAGCTTGCAGCTTGGGTTTTACTGCGAGTGCCGTCTGCCACGGACGACTCGCCGCCGTCTTCAGCTTTGGCTGCCGCCGCTTCAAGCCGTACTTCGGGAATCGGTGCTACTCTAGGATCGGCTTGTGCACTAGCGGGGGCTGAGGGACCAGGTGGCGCAGGATACAATTGAGGACAACTAGGGGCATATGGTGGCGGCAAGAGATGTTCTGCATCGGACAGTGCTGCGGGCGGCAGGGGTTTAATTTTTTTTTCTTGAGTCTGTGAATTTCCTTGCACTACAAATATGGCCGCCGCAGATGACGCCTGCTCTTTGCTTCCCAATATGGCCGCCTGTCCCTTTCTCTTCCGGTTTGGGGACTTCCGGTCACCCATTTTGTGCACTTGAGCTACCATTACGAGGGCGGCTCCCTCCACTAACTTCTTTGCCCATGACGGAGGATTCTCAATGACTGCAAGCCAAGCAGTTATATATGGTATATCCTCAGGGCAGCCCGCATCCCCCTGTTTCAGGGCTATATTCAGGACCCTTGTGGCCGTTTGGAAATTGAAAGTTCCTGCCGGAGGCCAATTTACACACAAACTGGGCCACCTATGGGTACAACGCTGAATCATTCCGGGCTTTGTACATTTTCGTCTGTCGAACACTTCACTATAGTGCTTCGTCATGACTTTTAGTGGAGTTGAATAGCCCCCTCCCATTAGGATAGAATCACAGACAAAGGAGGGAAGGGAAGACGGATAGGTAAGGGGTCCGTCTCTGTCAGACACAAAAGGGTCACAATCACCCCGACTAGGACGCGGTCAGCCCGGCCTAGAACTGCGAGGCCATTCACTCTCTTTCACACAACAAGAAACCTGTTCCCGCTATTATATATTCCACTTATAATTTTCTTCTTATGCGCGTGGTCTTCGGAACAGAATTCCTACTAAAACACTGCACGGGGGTGTGATCAAAGCCCCCTCGGTCCGCTCGGGGATGGACCGGTTATTTCCTTATCTACTCTTTTACTCCTTCCACTGTTCCCACAATACTTGCCTGCAGGGGTCTTCCGATCGTCACGAAAGCCTTCTTCCCGGATCACCAGCCCAGAGGTCTCAGAAGAATTTCTGTGGAACGGTCCCCTCAGAAACCTGATCGCTGAACTCAGCGGTGGCCACTCACCAGGTAAGTCTGGGGGATCGCTCCGCCACCAAACTACCGGACCAACTGGGGGGCTAAAATAGCGTCCCCGGTACCTCCTGGCTGGCTCGCCAAATGTAACCGTCTCTTTTAGTCAGTAAGGAGGTCCAGACAACTGATCCGTAAAGATAGACTTTTATTGCCAGCAAGATGCAGCTAAGACAAAGGCTCAGTACAACTGCATGCCACACCCCCTTAGGAGCAAACTTTTATGCACTTTACAACTCTTATCTTTCACACATGCGTTCTGGTTTTGCTGAACAAACAATTTACAAACTGCTGAACAAGCATTAGCTAGCGTGGTCCTCTAGTAGGTGTAGCTTATGATCAGACTTTTGTTTCGTCATTTAATTGACGTGTTAGACATTTTACAGCGGCGTTCGTATTAATACAATACAAATTATTATTCCAAAATGAAGTCACGTTACACTAAATGTTAGTGCGTAACTGCGTCACTACGCATTACGTGCCGTTTGCGTTGCAAATATTAGTACATTAAAAATGGCCGTGCGTTTCACTGCTGGCATGGTTAGATGAGAGACTTTTCAGTTGTTCAGTCTTCAGAGGTTCACGAAATTGAACTCCTTCAGGTGCACCCAGCCGCATAAACATGGGTTTGAGCCATGCTAGTGGGAGAATTTTATTACACACACGCATCCACGCCATGACCAGTTTTACCAGTTTGCCCACCACGTTGTCCACTTTACAGCTAGGTCCTCCAAACCTCCCTGGTTCTTTAGCCTGAACTACCCTCAGTTATCCCAGACCTCTTAAAAAGCTCGGAGATGCCTGAAAATACTTTTATTTAGATTTATACCTCCTCAATAGCAGAAGTAAAGTTACACTGCACTAGACCTGGGCACGTGCCCAGGCACATACGTACGTACATGCACATCTCTTGGCCACGCTCCAGAATGCCCATGCCCTGTTCACATCACACACCTTTTTTGTCCAACGTGAAATATTTGCACATCAGGATGTATTCACGTATGTCGGCAGCTTTTAAAATTGGGTGGACACATGCATGTCCTATGTGTGTGTGCACATCTCCAGATTTTGGCATGTGCATCTCTTTTAAAATTCACCTTTTAGAACAGGATCCCGACTTCCGGGATGACGTCACCGGAGACGGCAGGGTAAAGAAAAGCTCCGGACCCTCTCACCCACCATCGGCTCCCTTCCTCCCGAGGTGAAATTCGTTTTCAACAATTGTTTACCTGTAGAGGGGCAGCATGATGTGGGCTACTGAATCGCTGCAGTTTGAGGTGAAAACGAGCAGTTAATGACTGGATATGAGCCTGAGAAGCTGGCAGCCTTCCTCCCTGCTAACTGTAAGCTACTTCCGGTTCCCATCGCCTGTATCCGCCGCCATCCACGCGTTTAACTCTTGAATTTTCATTTCTTCTTGTGCAGAGGATAAAGAGGACACTTGTGGCTATCAAATCGCTGCAATTTGAGGCGGAAACGAGGGTCTAGGGGCCCGGGATGAGGCAAAGATCAGCGCGTACTGCACACACTCAGCAGGCAAATGTGGCCAAAATGGCTGCCAGGGGGGATCTTAAAGCTACAGTAGCAGAAGTTTCAGAGGAGGCTCTCATTAAGATATCAGCTAGGGTTGCTGAGGCATTAGAAGCTAGACTCTCAAATATACAATCCTCTCTACAGATCTCTATGGAAGAGGTTAAGAATGCTGTGGAAGGGCAGGCTAAAAGGCTTGATGAAGCTGAGCTAAGATTGTCTGCCCAAGAAGACAGGTGGAACAGCAAGTACAAGCTCTGTCTGCAGCAAATACATCCTTGTTAGACCGCTTAGATGATCAAGAGAATAGAAACCGGCGGAATAATATTAAGATCATCGGACTTCCCGAATCTGTCTCTGAGCAAGCACTGTATGATCTTATTGAAAATTGGCTACCAGATCAATTGGGTCTGACTTTAACTTCTGGCCGCTTGCGCTGCGAATGGGTACATCGGATGGGGCCGCCCAGGGATGCTGCAAGCAAGCCACGACCTGTGATGGCCAGAATTTTAAACTGGTCACACAAAATCCAGCTCATGCGAGCCTTTCGACAGCATTCTGGGGTGGAATATCAGGGACACCGGCTCCTGCTGTTCCATGATTTCTCTGCAGCAGTGGCAGCACAACGGGAAGGCCTTGTCCCTTGCATGTACGGAGTTGCATAAGAGAGGGATATCGTTTGCGCTCCTGTTCCCTGCCAAGTTAAGAGTACAGCACAATGGTATTGTTCTTTTTTTTTCTAAGAGGGAAGAAGCAAATTCTTTTATATCATCACTGGAGCCTGGAGCTGTTTCTTGAATGCCACGGACTAGGTGTCTTTGGATCAAGATGCAATGCTATCAAGTCTTTATTTTCTCACTGATAGATTGACTTCGGAATCTCATACCGGGGATACTCCCTGTATCTTCCTGGCACGGTTGTTTTAGCTGTTGTTTTGTTGCTGCAGATGGCATGGATTTTGTTGCTCAGCTGCAAGTTCTTTTTACTGCTGTTTTTATTTTTTTTTTCTGTAGCAGGAATCACTCTTGCATCTTTTTGTTGGAGCACGGCTCTGTTCTCTGTATTGCTAAGGCATGTTAAACTTCAATTCCATAGTGAGCCCGGGATCCTCTACTCCCCACTATATGTGTTTTCTGGCTCTTCTATGGGGATTAACTTTGTTTCTAACTGGACCGCGTACTCTTGCAATGTTCGTTTGTTCTGTTTAGGAGATGTTTAAATCTTTTACCTATAAGTCTGCTCAGCTCATGCACTTATATTAGCAGCAATCTGTTTTGCGGGTAGAATTAGAGGGGGTGGGGGGGGAGCTGGGCGGGGGACAGGGAAGAGGGAAGCCCATGACCTGAAAGGGAGAATGGGTACTTGGTGCCTCTTATGGAGCAAGATGTTCTGGGTATGGAAGTGTTCAGTATGTTTGTGGTATGTGTGGATTTGGACGATGTTTGAATGCGTTAGTATGGATCTGCATGACGGGAGGGAGGGGAGGGTAAAAGGGGAAGCCCAGGAACCTTTATACTTTTCCATTTTGTTTGTGCTGTGTATGGACTTTGTTTAAAATCATGAGAGGTCTAGAACGGATAGATGTGAATCGGTTATTTACTCTTTCGGATAGTAGAAAGACTAGGGGGCACTCCATGAAGTTAGCATGGGGCACATTTAAAACTAATCGGAGAAAGTTCTTTTTTACTCAACGCACAATTAAACTCTGGAATTTGTTGCCAGAGGATGTGGTTAGTGCAGTTAGTGTAGCTGTGTTTAAAAAAGAATTGGATAAGTTCTTGGAGGAGAAGTCCATTACCTGCTATTAAGTTCACCTAGAGAATAGCCACTGCCATTAGCAATGGTAACATGGAATAGACTTAGTTTTGGGGTACTTGCCAGGTTCTTATGGCCTGGATTGGCCACTGTTGGAAACAGGATGCTGGGCTTGATGGACCCTTGGTCTGACCCAGTATGGCATTTTCTTATGTTCTTATGTCAAGCGGTGGGAGATGGGGCGCCCAGGCTGGGGGGTGTTCGGTCTGCCTACTGTAATTGCTTTTCTCTTGTCACAATTTGTATTTTTTGAGCCCTTGGCCAGCTGACATGGTATCAGTTAAGGTAACTTCCGTGAATGTGGATGGTATTCATTCTCCGATTAAACGCAAAAAATTATTATCTTTATTCCAGCGCTTAAAAGCTCAGGTGGTCTTTCTACAGGAGACCCATTTGACAATTAAAGAGGGAATGGGTGGGCAGCTGCTACTCTTCGTCTTATTCTTCTCGAAAGAGAGGAATGGCGATACTTATACATAAGCAGGTACCATTTTAGCTGGATAGAGTTCTGAGGAACGTGGAGGGTTGATATGTGGTGGTTGTGGGGACACTTTACCAACAACGCATAGCTTTTTGTAATGCATATGCCCCAAACCTATACTCCCATGATTATTTTGTCATTCTGGTAGGCATTTTAACTAAATTGCCTGACTGTGACCTTATTTTGGGAGGAGATTTTAATACCGTTATGGACAAGCAAGTTGACTGTAAACCCCCGAAGCCAATGAGTAGTAATGACCTCCATTTGGGTATCAATTTTCTTTGTCATGAGTTAAATTTAATAGATATTTGGAGACTCCTGCATCCGGGGGATCAAGATTTCACTTTTTATTCCCACCCGCATGGCACTCACTCCCGGCTGGATTATATTTTGATACCTGAAAAATTTTTCCTCGGGTTACTGATGCCACCATAGGGACTATTTCCATTTCTGATCATGCTCCGGTTTCTGTCACTTTTTGTCTTGGTAAGTCCCATCCCCCGGCCTTTTCGTGGCGAATGCCTCCAGACTTGGAATCTGATGTACATTTTCAAGAATATCTTAAGCAAGGTTGGGAAGAATATATTCATTTTAATAATAAGCCCGATATCGCCCCACAAACACTTTGGCTGGCTGGCAAAGCGGTAATGAGAGGTAAAATTATAGCCTATGTTGCCACGCGAAACAAGCAGCAGAATGCCGAAATATTGCGCCTTACCGCAGAGTTAAAACAAGCGCAGGACAATTTTGCAAGAGATTCCATTGAAGTGAACAAACAAGAGGCGGATCGGGTGCGCAAAGCTCTTAAATAATGCTTTGCATCAAAAAGCCTCCAAATCCCTCCGTTATTTTAAATACAAGCTGTTCAAACAAGGGAATGTACCCGGTAAACTCCTCACCAATTTAGTAAAACCTCGAAAGACAAAATCCTTTATTACGGGGGTTAGGGGGTGTGATGGAGGCTATTACACTCAACAAAAAGACATTGAAGCCCGTTTCATAGATTATCAGACATTGTATACCTCCAAACCGCACAATTCATCTGTGTCGACAGAGTTTTTTCAAAATTTGGTTTGGCCTTCACCGCCTGGGGATCAGCTCCAGGCGTTGAATGCACGCATCGTAGACTCTGAACTCTTTGCCATTATACAGAAACTCAAAAAGGGGAAGGTGGCTGGTCCGGATGGACTTAGCAATGAGTTTTACAAAGCCTTGAAGTTTCCCTTGTTGCCGAGTCTTGTATCCTATTACAATTCTTTGCTTCAAGGTTCACACCTCCCACCGGAAGAAAATCGTTCAACAATTATTCTTTTATCAAAGAAGGGGAGGAATCCCGAGGACGTGGGGTCTTACCGACCTATTTCTCTCATTAATGTTGACATTAAAATCCTTGCGGCGGTACTAGCGGCTCGGCTTAGTAATGTCTTACCTACTCTGATACATTCCGATCAGACTGGTTTTATACAACGGAGACAAGGGGTTCAAAATGTGAGACGTCTTATTGCAGCCCTCAGTTATCACTCACAGGAAGAGGCCCTAATCCTTAGTCTAGATGCTGAAAAAGCTTTTGATTCCCTATCCTGGGATTATATGTTTTGGGTTCTTACACAATATGGGATTACAGGGGACTTTGTTTCATGGCTATGGGTTTTATACAGCAACCCCAGTGCTCACCTTCTCATTGACGACCTCCTTCCCCCTAAAATGTGGGGTGTGTCAAGGATGTCCGCTCTCTCCTTTGCTATTTGTCTTGGCAATTGAGCCTTTAGCGGAAAAGCTTCGCCGTGCTACCGGATTCTGGGGGATTAGTTTGGGGGGGGCACCCCGTTAAGCTAGCTTTGTTTGCTGACGACATTTTATTATTTGTAGGCCAGCCCCGACAGAGTGTGCCGGTTATACTTTCCATTTTCACACAGTTTAAGGAAATCGCGGGCCTTCGTATTAATTTTTCCAAGTCTGAAGCTTTAGCCTTAAATTCTCACCTCCCCTCCTCTTGGTCTGGTTCCTTTCCCTTTACATGGGCCCCTGGGAAGTTGAAATATCTGGGAGTTTTGATCCCTAAAGAATTGGATCAACTATATGAGCTCAATATCCGGGAAGTTTTGGTTAACCTTAGGCAACAACTGCAGGCTTGGCAGTCTCTCCCTCTCACTTTTTCCGGACGTTGTGCATTACTAAAGATGATGATTGTTTCTAAATTGCCTTATAAGCTTCATATGCTTCCACTTTGGCTTACTGCCAGTGATCTTAAGAAATTACAAGTGGGGATAGTTAAATTTTTGTGGGTGGGTAAGCGAGCTCGGATTAGATATCAAACTTTGACGTATCCTAAGACACAGGGAGGGATGGGACTGCCAGATTTTCGCATATACAATGTTGCCTGTCAGATGCACTTTATTGGAGAATGGATTATCGATAATTATACTTATTGTGAGGAGGGGATGCTGACTCGCATGACTCACCCTTGGTCTCCCCTTTATTTAGTACAAGCGCCAGCGGCTAAGCTACAACAGCTGGCTATTCCCAAATGCTTGTTACAACCATGTAACCCCCCCAGGAGGAGACCGTAGGGTTCCAGCACCGTGGGACTTAGGGAACAGCAGGGACAACTCTGTCTCACAGGCGAAGTGCAAGAGGCGCCCGACGTGGAGTCCGGGGTCGTGGCGGAGCAAGGCATAGTCGGGACAAACCGAAGTCAAGGCAGGCAGCAGGCAAGGCGTAGTCAGGACGAACCGAAGTCAAGGCAGGCAGGGAACACAGCAAGGAACGCAACTCAGAGCTACAGGACTGTAGTGAACCTCGTTGCAAGGCGAAGAGGAATAGTCTGAGCGCCGGTTATATCTGGGTGGCGGGTGATGTCATCACTGCGGGCGGAGCCAGGCTTCCGGGTTCTGGGCGCACAAAGAGTACGTCCTCGCGCGCGCGAGGCCACTGCCAGCGGAGCAAGGAAATGGCGGAGGCCACATGGGCCTATGTGCATCCCTGGGAGCCGGAGGATGGTGAGCGCGGCGTTCCCTGACCCAAAGGTAAGCGCCGGTCCAGGCGGGGAGAGGGGAAGCGGAGCAGACCGCAACACATGGAGTTTATAAAAACCATCTTTGATTTTGTGGTTTATTTCAGCTTTTAGTTTTAATTCATGATTGGTAATAACTCCTAAGTCTCTTACTTGGGGAACCGAATGCTTATTGCATTTTCCAGTTTAATTTTTGTCTGCACATTTCTTTTTATTCGTTATGGTCTCTTTATTCTGCTTTTGATGAGTCTGCATGTGTGATTGGGGTGAGGTATTTTGTGAGCGTGTAGTTTCTTTGTAGGGAACTTTAAAAGCCTAGCTTATTCTATTGGGGTTTTGAGGTTTTACAGTATTGCTTTTTCATAGGTAGGGTTGTTATATGATTGGTGTGTGTGTGGACCCTTGGCCAGAGGTGCGAGTTGTTACAGCCTGTGGGGAGGAGTCCCACAGGTCCGCACCATCAGGAGGCGAGGTGTTGGAGTACTGGAAAGCTTTGTGCACAGTTGTGGGGGGATCCCCAGGGACCAGGAGACAACCCCCATAGGGTAGTAGACTGTACTAGGAAGTCTGAGGAGAGCGAACCCCAGGCAGACCACGGGACGGTTGGCACTGGGACAGCCAAGCAGGAGGTACTCCAGTAGGGCAGACCCAAGAGGTAGAGCTGCAGTGTAGTGGGCGTAGACGAGAGAGTGAAAGCAAACCCGCAATGCGGGGAAGCCCGAGCCCAAAAGCAGTAGCTGACGTAGATAGGTAGCTGGTGACCAGAGGTGACTGGCTGAGCTGTAGAGAGGAGGGGCCGCGTAGCGGGACAGCTGACAATGGTAGAATGTCCAGGAGCAAGCCCTGAGAAGCGGGGAAGCTCAGGGTGATCTCAGGATAGGTGAGCACGGCCCGAGGATTGGGGAGCGCGAACAGTCTTGGATAATATGGCACAACCTCGAGAAGCGGGGAAGGCCAACTGAGGACTCACAAGACACTGCTGTAGTTCCAGGGAGAGCCGAGAGATAGAGCAGGTAGCCAGGTGGGACCCAGGAGGCACGGGGCCAGGGCCGGTGGAAGCACTAGGCGAACTAGGCGATCGCCTAGGGCGCTGAGCATTAGGGGGCGCCGAGCCGCTGATGGCCAATGGCCGCCGGTGGACGTCATTCCAATAGCGGCTGAGCGGTGAACTACTGCTATGCTGTGTGCCGGATACACACAGCAAGAAGATCGGCGGGACCGTGGTGGAGCTCAAGTCACCACGGCCGGAAGAAAACAATCGCGTCTAAACATGCTGGTGCTCCAGCTCCTTCCTGCCCGCGCGGCCCTGGAAGAAAAATGTTGCCGGAGCCGCGCGGGCAGGAAGGAGGAGGAGCATCAGCCAATGCAGGAGCTTCTCCTCCTTCCTGCCCGCGCAGCCCCAGAAGAAAAATGTTGCCGGAGCCGCGCGGGCAGGAAAGAGGAGGAGCATCAGCCATGTGCAGAAGAGGAGCAGCGCGGCTCGAGAAGTCCGGGGCCGCTGCAGAGCCCATCCTGCAGCGGCCCGTGAAGAGGAGGCCCAGAGGTGAGAGAGAGACTGAGGGTTTGTACAGTGTGTATGTGTGCGTGTATGAGATGAGTTGAGAGACTGTGTGTCTGTGTGTGGGAGTGAGGACCTGAATGTTTGCAGAGACAGCATGTGAGAGCCTCTGTGTGTGTGAGAGAGACAGCATGTGACAGTGAGAGCCTGTGCTTGAGCAAGACAGCATGTGGGAGTGAGAGAGAGCCTGTGTGCGAGAGTCAGACAGCATGTGCCAGTGAGAGACTGTGTGTATGAATGATTGTATGAGAGAGAGCATGTGACAATGAGAGCCTGTGCTTGAGCAAGACAGCATGTGGGAGTGAGAGTTAGACAGCATGTGCAAGAGAGAGACTGTGTATAAATGATTGTATGAGAGAGAGCATGTGAGAGTGAGTGCCTGTGTATATGTGTGTGCGTGAGAGAGAAAGCATGTGAGAATGAGAACCTGACTGTGTGTTTGAGGGAAGAAGACAGATGGAGAGAAAAGAAATGTTATAAAAGGAATTGGCAAAAAAATAAGAAAGGGAAGGTGGGAAAAAAAAAGCCTGTGACCAACCGATTAGAAAACTAAGATCAGACAGCAAATGTAAAAAAAAATAAATTATTTTTTACTGATTGGAACATGTAATCTTTGGGAATGTGCAAGAGTAGCACTTTCTCTATGCAGATCTCACAATGTACGAGATCAGCATAGAGGAACTAGAAGCCCATGGGGCCTGCACAGAGGAGGCAGCAGAATGGGCTTCAGTGCCAATAGCAGCAATCAGCACCTCCGCAATAGCCATACAGCAACAGTGACAGTGGCAGCAGAGGAATGAGAGAGGCTCTGAGGTTGCTGGCAAAAGAAAGAGAGGGGGTCTCTGCCTTTAGTGTGTGCATGTGTATGAATGGGAGTTTGCCTGGCGGTGTATGTGTGTGAATGCATGGGTGCCTGCCTGAGGGTGTGTCTGTGTATGAGAATGAATGGGTGTCTTCCTGGGGTTTGTATGTGTGAGAATAGATGCCTGCCTGTTTGTGCTGTATGTGTGTGTGTGTGTGTGTGTGTGTGTGAGAATAAATTGGTGCCTGCCTGGGGGTCTGGGTGTGAGAATGAATGTGTGCATGCCTGGGGGATGGGGAGGGAGTGGTGTGAAAATGAATGGGAGCCCGCCTGGGGGTCAGTGTGAGAACGATTGGAAGCTTGCCTGGGAGTGTGTGTTTGTGTGTATGTGAGGGAGCATGAGTGTGTATGAGAAAATCCAGGGGAGTAAGAGTTTGTGTGTGTGTGGGGGGGGGGGGGTGTGGAGGGGGAGAGAGTGCCTTAGAGCCTGAGTGTGTCAGTGTCTGTGAGAGCGAGAGGTTATGGTTGGGTATAAGAGCATGAATGTGTATGTATGTGACAGTGTATGTGTGAGAGAGAATGGACATGTGAGTATGTGTGAGAGAGAGAGGATAACCTCAATCAAGAGCTCCCATGTATGGACAGCAGGAGCTTTTTAAAATCCTTATTAGTTTTAATTATTGTGTGTTATTTGATATATGTGCTGTTTTGAAATATTTTATTGGTTTTAGGAAATTGTAAAAAATGTATATGATTTTAATTAATAGAAATTCTGTTTATCAGTAGTTTTAAAATATTATTTTATTAGTATGGTTTTACTATTATAACTGATGCTTTATGTTTCTTGATTTTATTTGTTTTATGAGGAATGGTGGTTCTGTTTTTCCATTGTTAATACACAGAGTCTGGCTTCTTGGGGTTTCCATTTCAGTTTTTTCTAATTGTGCTCCTTTATTTTGGTGTATTTGGTGAGGGTCTGTCTCTGCCCTGTGTGTGTGACCATGATGAGAGATTCTGCTATCATATAGTGTCTGTATAGAGATCTATAGCAATCGGGTTTGTTTGTTTCCTCAGTAGGTGGAGTATTGGTATTCTAGGACCCAGTGTAATATTTATCCTTGCTTATTCACAGGTAGGGTTATTGTTGTTTGAGTCCTTGGTGTTATTACTGTTATGTTATGATGGGATTGCAGTATAGATTTTGAGTGTCTTTTTTGTGGTGTTTTGTGTTAGTTCACAATGTGTCTGGTAGTGGAAGGTGTTTGTGCTGCTGTTACTGTGACGTAGAGATGTGAATCGTGTCCTCGATCGTCTTAACGATCGATTTCGGCTGGGAGGGGGAGGGAATCGTATCGTCACCGTTTGGGTGTTTAGAGTATCGTGAAAATCGTTAAAATCGTGAACCGGCACACTAAAACCCCCTAAAACCCACCCCTGACCCTTTAAATTAAATCCCCAACCCTCCCGAACCCCCCCCGCAAATGCCTTAAATTACCTGGGGGTCTAGCGGCGGTCCGGAACGGTCTCCTGCAATTGAATCGTGTTGTCTTCAGCCAGTGCCATTCTGCGCCGCCATTTTGCAAAATGGCGGCGCAAAATGGCGGCGGCCATAGACCAACACGATTCGACTGCAGGAGGTCGTTCCGGACCCCCGCTGGACTTTTGGCAAGTCTTGTGGGGGTCAGGAGGCCCCCCCAAGCTGGCCAAAAGTCCCTGGGGGTCCAGCGGGGGTCCGGGAGCGATCTCCTGCCGCGAATCGTTTTCCGTATGGAAAATGGCGCCGGCAGGAGATCGACTGCAGAGGTCGTTCAGCCAGGGTCCGGAACCCCCGCTGAACGAACTCCTGCAGTCGATCTCCTGCCGGCACCATTTTCTGTACGGAAAACGATTCGCGGCAGGAGATCGCTCCCGGACCCCCGCTGGACCCCCAGGGACTTTTGGCCAGCTTGGGGGGGGCCTCCTGACCCCCACAAGACTTGCCAAAAGTCCAGCGGGGGTCCGGAATGACCTCCTGCAGTCAAATCGTGTTGGTCTATGGCCGCCGCCATTTTGCGCCGCCATTATGCAAAATGGCGGCGCAGAATGGCGCCGGCTGAAGACAACACGATTCAATTGCAGGAGGCCGTACCGGACCGCCGCTGGACCCCCAGGTAATTTAAGGCATTGGGGGGGGGTTCGGGATTTAATTTAAAGGGTCGGGGGTGGGTTTTAGGGTGTTTTAGTGTGCCGGTTTTCCTGCCCTCCCCCTTCCCCCGATTTACGATTTTTTGACGATAAATCGGGGGAATTGGTATTGTATCGTGGCCCTAACGATTTTTGACGATTTAAAATATATCGGACGATATTTTAAATCGTCAAAAAACGATTCACATCCCTACTGTGAAGTGACACCAGAATTTGAAAATATCTTTCAGTATGATGAGCTGTAAGGGAAACATCCAAGCTCCATTGTTTGGGGGAATTTCAGTGGATGCACAGAGTTACAGAACTGGAGGTGCAGGATTTATATTGACATTCTGTCCTTTCCTATAAATTCCAGACTTCACTCTCATAGCCATATAGAATTAGTTGAATGAGGCTATCAACAAATTTTATAGTGTGAAACTGGCCAGCTTTTTAAAATAACGCAGAGGACCCTTTGGACTTTTTTATTAACACTTTTTTTTAATAACCAATTTTAAAGCAGGATCCATGCTATAGAGGTGGGTGAGATGAAGAAATGTCATTTTGGCTCCCCCCCCCCCCCCCCCCCCCCCAATTCTTCTGTCTGGAGACACCACTGATTTTCTGTGACCTTAAGCATTAGTACAAGAAGGATTAAGGGGGGATGCTGGAGGGGCACACACATGCATTGGCCCCCGGCATCGGAGACCCTTGGTGCGCCACTGGGTGCGAGCCATATGGGGCCGCAAGTGGTGGCAAAGAGGAGTGGAGATTTGGCAGGCCGCAAGCAGTGCCCAACCTGCTCGCGACCCAGAAAACCCCAGTCAGCGGGCGTGATCGAGAATGAGGTAGGAGTCGGGGCCGAGACCGGGGGGGGGGGGGGGCGCAAGGGAGAAGGCTCGCCTAGGGCGCCAAATCCCCTTGCACCGGCCCTGCACGGGGCCAGCCTGAGGAGCGGAGTAGGCCAGGGAGCAAGTCTACGTAGAGCACACACTGACCCCCGAGGAGCGGGTGCCAGACAAGCTCCATGTTGCAAGCAGGAACGGCGTCTCAGGAACAAGAGGCAGGTGTAGGACTTGTACGGAGCTTCTTGCCAAGTCAGCTTGCTGGGGGCGAAGCAGGAGCTTAAATACAAGAGTCTGATGACATCCCCGAGGTTCCCGCCGAAGCAGCTTCAAAGGCAGGACTTGTGACACGCACGTGCGTGCCTCGGAGGGCCCGACACTGGAGCAGGAAGTAATGGCGTCCATGCCTCCATGAGGAGGCCTGAGGAACACGGTGATGCAGGCAGGCCTGTGCAGCGAGCAGACCCGGGGAGAGTAGAAGTGTAGAACAAGCAGTGAGTACTCGCGGTCGCAGCCGTCTGCAACCGACAGGCATAACACAGTTAATGATGTTTTGATATAAGAGGTTTACTATTTTGTAATTTAGTTAACTCATAGATTTCTGAGGGCCAAACTTACACCCAACACGAATTACAATAGGCCTAATATCATATGAGTTCCAATTGTCTTGTTTACTTTTTTACAGGGTTTTCTCATTGGTGCCACAGTAGTGAATCCAAATACAATATACATAGAAACATAGAAACATAGAAATGACGGCAGAAGAAGACCAAATGGCCCATCCAGTCTGCCCAGCAAGCTTCACACATTTTTTTTCTCTCATACTTATCTGTTTCTCTTAGCTCTTGGTTCTATTTCCCTTCCACCCCCACCTTTAATGTAGAGAGCAGTGATGGAGCTGCATCCAAGTGAAATATCTAGCTTGATTCGTTAGGGGTAGTAGCCGCCGCAATAAGCAAGCTACACCCATGCTTATTTGTTTTACCCAGACTATGTTATACAGCCCTTATTGGTTGTTTTTCTTCTCCCCTGCCGTTGAAGCAGGGAGCTATGCTGGATATGCGTGAAGTATCAGTCTTCTCCCATGCTGTTGAAGCAGAGAGCCATGCTGGATGTGCATCGAAAGTGAAGTATCAGGCACATTTGGTTTGGGGTAGTAACCGCCGTAACAAGCCAGCTACTCCCCGCTTTGTGAGTGCGAACCCTCTTTTCTTCTCCCCTGCCGTTGAAGCAGAGAGCTCTGCTGGATGTGTGAAGTATCAGTTTTTCTTCTCCCCTGCCGTTGAATCAGAGAACTATGCTGTATATGCATTGAAAGTGAAGTATCAGGCTTTTTTGATTTGGGGTAGTAACCGCCGTAACAAGCCAGCTACTCCCCTCTTTGTGAGTGCAAATCCTTTTTTCCACATTTCCTCTTGTTGTTGAAGCTTAGAGCGATGTTGGAGTCACAGTAAGCATGTGTATGTTTATTTAATAAGGGTATTGACTCCAGGCAGTAGCCATCATTCTGGCGAATCACCCACTCTTCATTGGCAGCATCTTGACTTTATGGATCCACAGTGTTTATCCCACGCTCCTTTGAAGTCCTTCACAGTTCTGGTCTTCACCACATCCTCCGGAAGGGCTATACATGTGATATTTTTGTCTATGTTAATGTAAAACCTTAAGCCCGAATTTTCAATGGCCCACGCATGTAAAATCCGTGGGTTACGTGCGTGGCCGGGTCCTGCGCATGCCAAGTGGATTTTCGAAAGGGCTAGGCCACATGCGTAACCCCCCGCTATGTGCAGAAGTGCTGGGCCATCAAAAAGTGGAGGGCTGGGAGGCGTAGTTTGGGCGAGGAGGGGCAGGGAGAGGGCCAGCTGGAACATGGCCGTTAGGTCCTATCTCGAGAAAGCGCATGCCGGCATCCGCATGCGGCATCCGGCAAGGCAATAAGTTAAAAAACAAAAATTCTAGGGTAGGTAGGTAGGGATTAGGGGTCAGGGAGGAGAGGGGAAAAGGTAGGAAGGATAGGCAGGGGTGTAGGAAGTTCCCTCCCAGTCCACTCCTTAATTAGTTGCTTTTAAAATCCCCCCCCCCCCCCCGCATGCACAAGTCCCAACCCCTCCGCAAATGCTCACGGATTTTAAAATCTGCCAATATGCGCATGTTATAAAATAGCCGTGTCCATGCACAAGCGCCAGGAACCACGTGTACCAGGGTGCCTGTGTGCGCCTTTTAAATCGACCCCTTAATATAAATGCATAACTTTTAACGGTGGGTCAATTTTAAAACGTCTGCACACGTGTCCAGGTGCGCGCGGTTACCGGATCGCACACATAGACGTGCCGATTTTATGACATGCGGGAGGCAATGCCCGCCTGTTATAAAATATGATATCTGCACTCACATGCGTGCCATATTTTATAATTGGTGCACTCATGTGCAGACGGGTGCCCCACTCTCACGCACAGGGGTGGAATTTGTTAATTACAGGCGGCGACACTATTGACCTTTTTTCCTAGTTCCCCTCCCAGTCCGCCCCAATTAAGGAGTGGACTGAGAGGCAACTTCCCTACCTAACCTTCCCTACCTAACCTTCTTCCTTTTTCCCCTTTCCACCCGACCCCTAACCTCTACCTAGCTACCCAAAATTTTTGTTTTAAATACTTACTGCTCCTTGGGAGCAGAAGTAACTTTCGCGCGCCAGCCAGCTCCCAGCGCACTCTTCCCCGGGACAGGGCCTAATGGCCACTGTCCTGGTCGGTGCCCGCCCCTCCCTGCCCCCGGCCCACCCTTTTTGTTGGCCCAGCACTTCTGCACGTATTGAAGGTTACGCATATGGCCAGGCCCTTTCTAAAATGCACTCGGCGTGCGCAGGGCCCGGCCACGCACATAACCCCGGTATTTGCACACGCCAAGCTTCCAAAATTTGGGATTGCGTGTGGAGAGGTTGGGGCTAGGGGTGTATGTGTGCAAGACTGTAAGGTTCACCCAAGTTGCCCAATACCCTTGCACTAGTCTAGCTCTGGCTGCACTGACTCCATGTGGGAAAGCAGGATTCCACCTGGAGTTGTGCCACTTTGAGCCAGGCTCTTCCTAGCCTGACTCTTGGCCAGGGCTTAATTTTCTTTTCTTTTTCTCATGCCCTGAAGGAAGCTGGCAACATGGAGACTTCTGGTTCCCCCTTCCCAGGAATAGACTGACAGAAGATAGCCTACAGAACCATAAAAGCAGCATTCTGTGTGGCACACAGTCTATGAATGTGTGGGGTGAGGCCTGAGATATGGAGGCAAGTTACTATCATGTAAAGAGAGGCATGAGCCAGAAGAAGTGCCTGTTGCACCTTTAGTGAATCTTCTGTCAGAGGTGGCTGGGATTTGAGAGAGGCAGTTGGTTATGGAATCAGTGAGTCTCCGGGAGAGAGAGGGGTGCTGAGAAGAAGTGAGAATGGGAAAGAGAGGGGGGCTGCTGCAGGCTGATGAAATGCTGGCAACAAGAATTTTTACATATCAATGTGGCAGTGCTGGGGCAGGGTGGCACTTGCTGAGTGAGCATATGACGAGCAGCACAACAGCAAAATGTCTTTGAGTATGTGTTTGAGCCACTGGATGGCAGAGTGGTTGTCTCATTACTTGGCAACTGGTTCAACATTTGATTGGTTGGCAACAACTTTAACACTAGACCAGGATATATATATGAGAGCTGTAACCAACTTGTGGGGGGGGGGGGGGGGGCAACAGACTGCATGAATGGAAAGGGGATGGCAGCTCAGTTTGCTCACCCCTGTTCTAAGGTGTGCTGTAGTTAGTTGTTTAGGAAAAATATGAAATTTGGAAATTTTTTTGTCTCAATTCTACCAGGCTCCACGTCACCATGATGTAACCCTCTCAAAAGGGTCAACGGTGTGGTTTTGGGAGAAACAAACAGCACAGTATCATCAAGAAGGTTGATGTGATTTGGAATGAGGAAAGGTACAACAAAGATGAGATTTCGCTAATGTTCTCTCACCCTAACTTGATAGCGCCCAGGTAGAGAATACATCAAGCTAGGGCGAGAGTACATTGTACAAATCTCATCTTTGTGTACCTTTCCTCATTCCAAATCACATCAAATCTTCACTGATGTGTACTGTGCTGTTCTTACATCTCACTGTGAGTGTAAAAGTGGCCCCAAAACCCTAGATCACCACCAAAACCTCACCTCAAGTAACTAGATGACTCTCCCATAGTGATATAAATAGTTGACTTATATGAGAACTTTATAAAGCTTCAGTCTCTCTCTCGCTTTCATATATCACACTGGGTAGATGTATGTGTAACTTCAGGCTGAAGTCTGAATACTTTCTACATTTGCTGTTATAAAATTAACCCTCCCTTGGGTTCCACAAGATGGCCCTTTTAAACTTAAATAGCATTTGGCAGCCAAATGGGCTAACTCTGCAGGGTATTACCGGATGATACTGAAAATCAGCATTTACTTGGCTAACTTAATTAAATAGCAGGCTCCACCCTCAGAACTCATCCCTAATAGGGTTATTTATCAAAGGCTTATCGCATGCGATAAGCATCTATCGCATGCGAAAAGGGCCTTTTCACATGCAATAGAATGAAAAATTAAGGGGAGGGGGAGGAGTCAGGGCGGAGGGAGGGAGGAGTCGGCGGTGTCTTTCGCTGCCGGCGAAAACATTACCAAAGTTACCGTCGGCAGTAGTGCGCCGAATAGCACCACCATTCACGGTGTGCTATTCGGTGCGAAAGCCAGCAGTGAACACACCGCAGTGGTGTGAAGGCTGCGGGCTTTCGCAGGCCGCCCCCCCGTTTTCGCAGGATTCATTATTCTGCGAAGAATGATGAATCCTGGCCTAAGATAGCTAAATAACCTTTTAGCTAGATAAACAGTTCTCCAACTTACTCCAGGATGGTCAGCACAGTGGGATTTTCAAATCTTGCTATTTGCCAGCTAAGTCTGAACTCAGCTAAGACAAATGCACTGAATGTCTGTCTGATATTAGGTAAACTTTCTCTTTATGTCTTTATGTTTTTTCTTTATCTTTAGAGGATTTTTAAACTGAATTCATAGTTGGGAATCACAGATTGTCTAAATAGTTGGTTAGAAATGTATTTCATATGTTGAAAGAGTCTTTCATCAGATCCAGACATTTGCTTATTCAGTTTCTTTCCCTAATTGTGTATCTGCCATCCTCATCTTTAGCAAGACAACAAAACTGCAAATCTGTGTTAATTTGCAGTCCCTCTGAAATATGTTTCCACTGCTGCACCACTATTAGTATGGCTGGCTACATTTAAAAAGCACCAAACATTTGCTTTTAATCTGTGAGCTCAAAAATTCACTTTAAAAAAAAAAAAATTCACTTTATTTCATATATATATTAGGCATTGCTTATATTTATATTTATTGCTACGTTAAATAGTTATACTTCTTATATAAAATATTATATTTCTTTACTTATTACCAGTTAAAATATTATCACTTTATTTAGCACTATGTTAAATTGTCAACCAGTTATACTGTTCCATATGTTATACGGTTCCATGTAAAGCTCCGCTATCTGTTGAGCAGTTCTTCGTTTTATGTAAACCGGAGTGATTTGTAGTCCCTACTAGAACTTCGGTATATAAAATTAAAAATAAATAAATAAATAAATAAATAAATAATCCATCTATTTCATGAGTTTGAGTTAAATCTGGGACCAGGCCATGCATTCTGCACTAGGCTCACACCACAGACAGTCAACAGGCTGAGTATGGGCAGCCAACTTGCATGTGGGCCAGTTGCCAGCACGGAACAGATCTTTATTGTCAAGAAAGAATTCAAGCTGCCTTCGTTCTGCTAAAAATAGAAATTCAGATTCAGGTCAGCGATCAAGTGCACATAGTAAGAAAAAAATATTCAAATCCTTCTCCTCACTCTAGACTGGAAAAAGAAGGAGTAAAAGTAAGAGTCACACTAGAGCTCCCAGAGGGTTTCTTGTCACTTTGAGTAGCTCAAGCCAATTCTGGTTTTATGCTGTTGCATGTATGGACATAGGGAGGGTAAACTTTAAATGCATTATGTGCTTTCTCTTTGGAAATGACATTGGGTGAGTCACTTCACCCTATACTGCCTCATATAAAAACTTAGGGGGCCATTTACTAAACAGAGATATTTTCCCTCAGAGGTTGAAAATACTATGGGGTTTACTAAGCTGCAGTCCTCGGTACTACAGCTTAAGAAACTGCATGGTATTTTTCACAGCAAGAAACATACCACAGGTTAGCCCCCTTAGCACGTAATGGCGGCTCCTCAACCCAGGGCCACCAGCTTGTTAAAGAACCAGAGTAGCCCCAAGTCCCCCCCAAGTGTGGAAAGCCCCTCAGGAGTCTTGTGAGACACCACCCCATTCCCTGCTTCCTCCCTCCACCAGCTGCCCCAAAGGGAGTCCCAGTGCCCAATTTTAAAACAATTTTTAAAAAGACAAGTGGCACAGGCCCCCTCCCTCTCCCTTCCCAACTCCACCGCTTTGATAAAATACCCACAAAATCTTTGGACCTCTCACTAGCCTCTGATACCTCCCCCCAGACCCTTCTCCTGACCCCCCTAGGTCATACCTTTGAAACCTTGTCACCTAGTGGGGCAAGACTCTGGGCCCTGCGTTGTCCTAGAAAAAATGGTAGTTTTTAAGCTATATCCCATCCATGGTAGGTAAAACAGTTAAGAGTGAGCTTAGCCAGATGGGAGGGGAGGATTCTGAATGTTGTGTCCCTTACCAAAAGTTTGAACTTTGGGTGGAAGGGGTAGAAGGCTTTTTGGGCCTGGAGGCCAATACCTTTAAATTTTATTTTGGAGCACTCGGGGTTGGGTGTGTGCATGTGTGTGGGGGTCTTGTGGATCTTTGCGATAGGGGTTAGAGGATTGGGCCAGCTAATTCTTTGAATATCTCCAGTTAAGCAAAAGTTGTCCTAGCAGATAACTTTGAAACCTAACTGGCAATATCAGATCTAATGTCAGGTTCAGCAGAATTCAAACCCACAACCCTGAGTGTTCAGAACCAAAGGTCTAGGTGATACTGCCATGGGGGACTCTGAAGTAACGCACATCCCCTGGTAAATATCAAGACAAAAAATGTTAAGGAAGCCTGCCTCTGTAGGTCTCCATTTAGACTAGCATTAGGTGTGGCTCCCAATAGACAGCAGTATATAAGGAAGGAAGTCCAGCTGGCTGCACCTCTTGCTAGTCCAACAGCCTAGACCTGAGTTCATCCATGTATCCTATTGCCTGTCTTTGTTCCTGTGTTTCTGCCTTCTGTGGTCCTGGTTTCCTGGTTTTAGGCCTGCCCCGGCCTTCTCTCTCCTGTTCCATTTCTGCCTTGGTTCCCTGGTGCTTTCTGGACCTCTGGCCTTGCCAAGTAACTGAAAGACTTGGCAGCCACCTGAACTCAACCCTCGGAACAGCAGCTATTTCAGGCAAAGACTCCTGCTCCAGAATACTCACCCTGTCCTCAGGTGCATCCATCTACTATAATACCCATGTTCCAGGCCCATAGCGGAGTGAGCCATAACAGTTTGAACCAGCTCAAAATCAGGGTATTGGGCTGTTGGAGCAGCTTCAAGCCTGCATTAAGGACCTTCAGGAAGCAATGCAAAAGCTGCTGGCCCAGTTCCATGCTCTCCAGCTCAAAGTGGAATCCCTCAAGGGTTATAGCACCAGATAAGTTGCTCGTCTTCTGAACCTCAATCATCATACAAGTTATGGCTCTGGTTATACTCATATATCTATCCAATCACTATCAATAAGGGTGAGTTTTAAGACAGTCTGTTGACAAAGAAAGCCACTATTGCGGGTAACATTCATTTCTAGAAAGAGAGGATCCAGTCCTGATACTGAGTCATGGATGCCCTCAATCAGACTTTTGGGACACAGAACCAAGCTCTGTTGGCAAAGAATGAGATCTTGGGAATGAGTCAATGTCATCACAGCAAAACAGAGTATTGTGATGGATAATCAGTTGCCAGTAAGTCACTGGAATGAATTGGCTCTGCGTACCCATTTCTGGTAGGGGCTGCCATCCCACATAAAAGATGAACTGGCTCATTTAGTACCCCCAATGAATTTGGAAGCCCTGTTAACTCACTGCATAATAACAGAGAAACACCTGGGAGAATGGGCCCTAAGAAAGAGAGAGAAATACCAAAGGAACAAGGTGGCTCCCATAAGCAGTGAAGAACCTTTGGTGGTTGTCTTGCACTGAAGGTGGACCCTTGGACCAAGGTGAGGTTGATGCTACCCGCAGGGCAAGCCCTATGGGTCCCCACCGTCAGTAGGCGGAGCTGGCTGAATGACGGAGGCTGGCTGGAGCTTCGCCAGTACCAACCCTCGTTCCCAGCAGGTTGAACCCTTGGGTACCGGGACTGGCTGGTCTTAGGTGGCCTCCGACCGAGGTCTTCCCGGAGGCGATGAGTGACTCATCCAGGGGCCAGCAGTGGTGACTGAGATTGGAGAACAAGTCCAGACGAGGCTGCATCCAGGAGACCCAGGTGCCAAAGGGAACTCGGAGCAGACAGGGGAGTGCTCGAGTAAGAACAGGCTGGAGCCTGAAAGGCCAAGCCCAGAGTAGATTCAGTAGAGCAGACTGGGATCAGGGCAGGCTGCAGGCAAGGAGATGTGGCAAATGGACACCGATCAAACCGGAGTCAAGCAGAGGATGAACAGGCAAGGCAAAGGTCAGTCCAGGAGTCAAGTAGGAACATAGTCAGATGAAGCAGAGGTCAAGCCAGATATCACAGGAGCGTAGTCAGACAAAGCAGGGGTATCAATCAGAAGCATAGTCAGACGAAGCAGGGGTCAAGTCAGGTATCAATCCGAAGCATAGTCAGACGAAGCAGGGGTCAAGCCAGCAGGTATCAATCAGAAGCATAGTCAGACGAAGCAGGGGTCAAGCTAGGTATCAATCAGAAGCGTAGACAAACAAGGAAGATGCGGAACTCAGGAGCAGGAACAGATACCAGGAGCAAGGCAGGATCAAGAACACAGACGAAGCAGGAACAAACCGGAAACCAGGAACACAGAGGAACGCAGGAATAAGCAAATAAGCACATGACAAGCGTGGAGACCTGTTGCCAAGGCAGGGAAGCACTGGCTGGGTCCGGCCTTATATACCAGGACCCAGTGAAGTCATCATCCGGGGGCCTCGGGGTGGTTTCCTGCCATGGCTCCTTTAAAGATAGCCCGGTTGCACGCACGCCTAGGGAGAGGCCATGACGTGAGATTGGCGATGTCTCCCTGTGGTCCACGCGGGGAGGCCAGCCACAGAGCTGGGAAATCCGTGGAGGAGCTGGGAGCAACGGGAAGCGGGCCCCGAGCACAGAGGCCACGAGAGGCCCGGCACCCCATGGCCGAGCACCCATGGCCACAAGAGAGGGTGGAACCAGGCACTGAAGCAGGCAAACAGGGGTAAGTGGCCTGACCGTGGGCCTGCCGCGGCTGGCACAAGCAACAGGTTTGAGAATCAAGCGTTGCCTCTCTGAAGAGGAAAAGGAATGGCAAGTACCAAGAGGGACTGTGTCTTTATTGTGGTCTTCCAGGACACTTCCGAGTTTCCCTGCTGGGGTCAAAGGAGCCCCTAGCAAGAAACTCCAGCTCCCGGCCTCAATAGAGGGGACGGTTCAGGAGGTGGTTATCCCTCAAAGCATTAACACGGCGCTGTGAAAGTGTCCTGGAAGAATAACCAAATCCCAGCATTAGCCATGATCAACTCCAGGGCATCTATTTGTTTTCTGGATCTAAAGTTCGTCCAGTAATATTAAGTCCCCATATGATCAAAGAGTTTAATTATCTTGGTAGAAAAACTATTGATGGTTCGCCACTAGCATTGGGACCACTTACTACTGAGACCCAACCCCTAGTTATTGTGGTTCACTGAAAATAAGAACGCTTAAAGCCACTAGACGTAGAGAAAAGTTTTTTTTATTAAATGCTATAAAATAATACAAACCTTAAACATTAAATAATAAGGTACCTTATGGAGAGGCAAAACGACACGGAAGACATGAGCATAAATTCCCAGCATTATATATATATTTCAGTTGTATATTTCCAACCCCTAAGCATTTCTATCCCTTAGTCATTTTATTAGTTATAATTTTAGAATTCAGATTTATCACTCCTAACAACCATTAGTTAAGATAAACACTTTAGAATACATTTATAAGTAGGAATACAGCATATAGAAATTTTGTACTTTACTAACATTTTTTAATATATTTTTTATATATAAGTTTTAAACATAAAGGATTTTTACTCTGTGAGACCTTTCCTAGCAAGCTAGCACATAGATAGAATATTTTGTTAGAAAAACTACTTTGAAATTATTTCTACCATTTTTACCTTAACTTATCAATCTTTTATATGCTATATATACATATCTATATCTATAATCTATCTATATGTATATCTATATCTATCTATCTATATCTATATCTATATATATATAGAGAGAGAGAGAGAGAGAGAGACACTAGAATATATGACTATAATATGTGCGCATTTAGGGGGTAGATTTTTAAAAAGTGCGCCTTCGCGTACTTTTGTTGGCGCACCAGGTGCAAACAAAAGTACGCTGGATTTTAGTAGATACGCGCGTAGCCGCTAAAATCCAGGATCGGCGCGCGCAAGGGCTGCCGATTTTGTGCAGCCGGCGCGCGCCGAGCCGCGCAGCCTGCCTCCATTCCCTCCAAAGGCCGCTCCGAAATCGGAGCGCCTTGGAGGGAACTCGCTTTCGCCCCTCCCCTCACCTTCCCCTCCCTTCCTCTATCTAAACCCACCCCCCCCCGGCCCTATCTAACCCCACCCCCCCTCTATCTAACCCACCCCCCCGGCCCTATCTAACCCCCCCTACGCCTCCCGGAGGGAGAAGTAAATCCCGCGCACCAGCGGGCCGCTAGCGCGCCGAGACGCGACCTGGGGGCGGTTCCGGAGGGCGCGGCCACGCCCCCGGACCGCCCCGGGCCGAAACCATGCCCCCGGGCCCGCCCCCAAAAACGCCGTGGCCGATCGGCCCCGCCCCCGACACGCCCCCAACACGCCCCCCTCGAAAAACGCCCGGACGTACGCGAGTCCCGGGGCTCTGCGCGCGCCGGCAGGCCTATGGAAAATAGGCGCGCCGGCGTGCAAGGCCCTGCTCGCGTAAATCTGGGCGGATTTACGCGAGCAGGGCTTTTTAAAATCCGCCCCTTAATGTATCCACAATTGAATAACCAAAAAGCCTATGGGTACCCTGTACATGCAATGTGTGAAGAAAGTATCCACAATTAGTTTAGAATGAACCGAAAGGATAATAAGTATTGAAGAAGGGAAAAAATACTTCATAAACCAGCTATGGCAAGCAATTGCCTAAAGCGGGTGGGCTGTTTAAATTATGAGACTTTAAAAAACCACTATTTTTTTAAAGTTTTTTAAAATGAACAGTGTTCTCAAAAAAAAAGTGCATGAAAAACTTAACTTTTGTTGATTTGCAGATTCCTTCAGTGCTTTTAAATCAAACTCATATGAGAAATTGTCCTTCTGAAAACTCTGACGTGGCCAGCGTTTCGCCAATCTATGGCTGCGTCAGGGAGTTATTTATATTGGTGTCCATAAGCACATAGGATCCTCTGCTGCAATATTCCCAAATGCAAAGCGTATTATGACATGATGTCTATACAATCATGTTGATATTATTTATTTTTTTGAATGTTTTATATACCATCATTCCATGTGAGAATCACTAGTTCACAACGGTTAAGAAAGCAAGCTGGCACATAGACTAGAATATTTCGTTAGAAAAATACTTTTGAAATTATTTCTACTATTTTTACCTTTTGTGTGCATTTAATGTATGCCATAAAATCCGCTTCTGAATTTAATGATTCAAAAAACACCTGTTTTCCACCCTGCCATTTCCTCCAGGAAATAATTCATGCATACTAGGCCTCAAATCTTCCCGAAAACTAAAAGCCTCAGAATCTATGCTGTCTCCTCTATCCTATGATAGGTAGTGCCCAGACTATCTATAGCTCCTAGGACCAACCTAAGGCCCTGGGACCAACCTAAGCCACAGAGAGGAGATTCAATATTGGAGCTTATTATGATATGTTATGAAAATGACAAAAAGGAGAGATTACAAACTCCCCATTACAGACATGAAAGCGGTGAAGCAGCAGTTAAACACTTTTTGACATGTCACATAAAGTCACTTTGCACTTGTCCACATTAAATTTCATTTTCCATTTGCATGCCCATCTGATCCAGGTGATTTGCTACTCTTATGTAACCCTTCCTTAGTGTACGAGTCGGGCATGGAGGGGGGGGCATAACGTTATTATAAGTTTTTCGGGCCAGGGACCCTGGCTAGCTTTTACTTCTCTTCCCATCCCAAGGTGTAGTTTCCTTCGGACTAGGGGTGGAAAGGAGTCCTCTCCGGTCCCAGTATGGGGTGGCTGGAGTGTTTAGATGATTTCTCTCATTGTACTGTGAGCTGTGCATTGTATGCCAAACAAACCACACTCGGACCACATACTGATCCAGTTTCATTGAATGGCACAGTTAAGATTGGCAAATCACACCCCACAGTCTCTGCTGCACTTTTCCAATTACAGCTCTTTTCTTCTCTATCTGTGCATTAGTCTTTATTAAGGCAGGAATCCATCCTCACTTCTAGATTAGATTGTGCAGTGATCCCTCTGAGCATGGACCTTTGACTGGATGGAAAACCCCGTCCGATGGCACAAAATCCTATCCTGACACAGAATTCAATGTCTCTATCCTCAGGGCTTTGGTAGATGCCAGATGGGTATACTCCTTTAATGTGGATCTTTTACTCATAGTTAGTAGATTAATCTTCTGGTGGGATCCCAGGTGGTAGGAATCCTTGGTGGACTGCAGGATTTGTCAGTTCCCTTGATGGGCAGAACATACTTCCTCCCAGAAGTTGGAAAAACAAATCTTTTTCCCCAACTTAGATAACTGTAGGAATTTGCTCCAGTGAGTCACTTCATTTTTGTTTGGCAGATCTTCTCTAAACACTGGGCATCTCCAGCTGAGGGTTCTCCAGTCCCTGGCTTTGGAAAGACCAATGCCTTCAGCAGGGCTCCTCTAAATAAAAAATCCCCAAATAATTCCAGAGCGGCCACTCTTCACCTATTGAGGAGAATAAAGCAGCGGAGCCCTTTGGCCTGTCCTGGAGGGGTCTTGGAGGGTTTCTGAGGCTCCAGGTAGGCCCGAATCAAACTTAGAAAAAATACAACCTCTCTCTTTGGTATCCAAATAATACTGCCCCCAGAGCCTATGTCAGAGCTTTGCTGTAAAACCTCAGGACCAGGGGTATCCATTACAGCCTCTGCCAGTGGGAGGGCTGTCCATGAATGGATACTCCCTAATTATCTCTCTAACAGGCTGATTCAGTAAAAGTTGCGGGGAGAGTGGGCCACTCTCCTGTGCACGCGATTCAGTATTTAAATGAGGCCCGTGGTAAAAAGAGGCGCTAGGAACACTAGCGCACCCCTAGTGCCTCTTTTTTGACAGGAGCGGCGGCTGTCAGCAAGTTTGATAGCCGACGCTCAATTTTGCCGGTGTCAGTTCTCAAACCCGCTGACAGCCATGGTTTTGGAAACCAGACGCTGGCAAAATTGAGCGTCCGGTTTTCAACCCGCAAACCACGGGCCGATTTTAAATTTTTTTTTATTATTATTTTTAGTTATTTTTTACTTTGGAACCTCCGACTTTATATCGCCATGATATTAAGTCGGAGGGTGTACAGAAAAGCAGATGGGCGTACACTTTCTGTACACTTTCCTGGTGCCGGCAGAAGTTAACGCCTACCTTTGGGAAGGCGCTAATATCTGAAAGTAAAATATGCGGCTTGGCTGCACATTTTACTTAGTGAATCGCATGGCCATCAATATGCATTTGCATGTTGCGGGCGCTATTAGTTTCGGGGGGGGGGGGGGACGCGCGTTTTCGATGTTCTATTACCCCTTACTGAATAAGGAGTATCGGCCTGTAACTGCATTAGGCTGCTACAGGTCCTTTACCTTATTACATCCTCCAAGTACACTGTTTGATTCAGTTCTGCTGAATCATCATGTTTGAATATCATTTCTGGATGGGTATCTCTGTTACATCTTCCTCAGTTAGAATGAAGCATTCATTTAGACTCTTTGATATGGCTTTTAAGAACATAAGAACATAAGAATATGCCATACTGGGTCAGACCGAGGGTCCATCAAGCCCAGCATCCTGTTTCCAACAGTGGCCAATCCAGGCCATAAGAACCTGGCAAGTACCCAAAAACTAAGTCTATTCCATGTAACCATTGCTAATGGCAGTGGCTATTCTCTAAGTGAACTTAATAGCAGGTAATGGACTTCTCCTCCAAGAACTTATCCAATCCTTTTTTAAACACAGCTATATTAACTGCACTACTCCGGCAACAAATTCCAGAGTCTAATTGTGCGTTGAGTAAAAAAGAACTTTCTCCGATTAGTTTTATACGTGCCCCATGCTAACTTCATGGAGTGCCCCCTAGTCTTTCTACTATCCGAAAGAGTAAATAACCGATTCACATCTACCCGTTCTAGACCTCTCATGATTTTAAACACCTCTATCATATCCCCCCTCAGTCGTCTCTTCTCCAAGCTGGAAAAGTCCTAACCTCTTTAGTCTTTCCTCATAGGGGAGTTGTTCCATTCCCCTTATCATTTTGGTAGCCCTTCTCTGTACCTTCTCCATCGCAATTATATCTTTTTTGAGATGCGGCGACCAGAATTGTACACAGTATTCAAGGTGCGGTCTCACCATGGAGCGATACAGAGGCATTATGACATTTTCCGTTTTATTCACCATTCCCTTTCTAATAATTCCCCAAATTCTGTTTGCTTTTTTTTGACTGCCGCAGCACACTATACCGACGATTTCAATGTGTTATCCACTATGACACCTAGATCTCTTTCTTGGGTTGTAGCACCTAATATGGAAACCCAACATTGTGTAATTATAGCATGGGTTATTTTTCCCTATATGCATCACCTTGCACTTATCCACATTAAATTTCATCTGCCATTTGGGATGCCCAATTTTCCAGTCTCACAAGGTCTTCCTGCAATTTATCACAATCTGCTTGTGATTTAACTACTCTGAACAATTTTGTGTCATCTGCAAATTTGATTATCTCACTCGTCGTAGTTCTTTCCAGATCATTTATAAATATATTGAAAAGTAAGGGTCCCAATACAGATCCCTGAGGCACTCCACTGTCCACTCCCTTCCACTGAGAAAATTGCCCATTTAATCCTACTCTCTGTTTCCTGTCTTTTAGCCAGTTTGCGATCCACGAAAGGACATCGCCACCTATCCCATGACTTTTTACTTTTTCCTAGAAGCCTCTCATGAGGAACTTTGTCAAACGCCTTCTGAAAATCCAAGTATACTATATCTCACCGGTTCACCTTTATCCACATGTTTATTAACTCCTTCAAAAAAGTGAAGCAGATTTGTGAGGCAAGACTTGCCCTGGGTAAAGCCATGCTGACTTTGTTCGATTAAACCATGTCTTTCTATATGTTCCGTGATTTTGATGTTTAGAACACTTTCCACTATTTTTCCTGGCACTGAAGTCAGGCTAAACGGTCTGTAGTTTCCCGGATTGCCCCTGGAGCCCTTTTTAAATATTGGGGTTACATTTGCTATCCTCCAGTCTTCAGGTTACAATGGATGATTTTAATGATAAGTTACAAATTTTTACTAATAGGTCTGAAATTTCATTTTTTAGTTCCTTCAGAACTCTGGGTGTATACCCATCCGGTCCAGGTGATTTACTACTCTTCAGTTTGTCAATCAGGCCCTACCACATCTTCTAGATTCACCATGATTTGATTCAGTCCATCTGAATCATTACCCATGAAAACCTTCTCCATTACGGGTACCTCCCAACATCCTCTTCAGTAACACCGAAGCAAGAAATCATTTAATCTTTCCGCGATGGCCTTATCTTCTCTAAGTGCCCCTTTAACCCCTCGATCATCTAACGGTCCAACTCCCTCACAGGCTTTCTGCTTCGGATATATTTAAAAAAGTTTTTACTGTGAGTTTTTTGCCTCTACAGCCAACTTCTTTTCAAATTCTCTCTTAGCCTGTCTTATCAATGTCTTACATTTAACTTGCCAATGTTTATGCTTTATCCTATTTTCTTCTGTTGGATCCTTCTTCCAATTTTTGAATGAAGATCTTTTGGCTAAAATAGCTTCTTTTCACCTCCCTTTTAACCATGCCGGTAATTGTTTTGCCTTCTTTCCACCTTTCTTAATGTGTGGAATACATCTGGACTGTGCTTCTAGAATGGTATTTTTTAACAATGACCACGCCTCTTGGACATTTTTTACTTTTGTAGCTGCTCCTTTCAGTTTTTTTCTAACAATTTTTCTCATTTATCAAAGTTTCCCTTTTGAAAGTTTAGCACGAGAGCCTTGGATTTGCACACTGTTCCTTTTCCAGTCATTAAATCAAATTTGATCATATTATGATCACTATTGCCAAGCGGCCCCACCAGCGTTACCTCTCTCACCAAGTCCTGTGCTCCACTGAGAATTAGATCTAAAATTGCTCCCTCTCTCGTCGGTTCCTGAACCAGTTGCTCCATAAAGCTATCATTTATTCCATCCAGGAACGTTATCTCTCTAGCGTGACCTGATGATACATTTACCCAGTCTATATTGGGGTAATTGAAGTCTCCCATTATTACTGCACTACCCAATTTGGTTCCTTATCAATGCTTTTAATCTGACTTGCCAGTGGCTTATGCCATTTTCTGTTTTCTTCATTCAGATCCCTTTTCCATTTCCTGAAAGATGTTCTTTTAGCTATTATAGCCTCTCTTACATCATCCTATAACCATGCTGGTAGTTGTTTAGCCTTCTTCTACTTCTTCTAATGTGTGGAATACTGGTCTGGGCTTACAAGACATCCATGCCTGAGCTAAACTCTTGATCTTTGTAGTGGCTCCTTTCAGTTTTTTTTCCTAACATTTCCCTCATTTTATCATTGTCATCTTTTTTAAAGTTAAATGCTGTTGCAGCAGACTTCTTTAGTGCCCTTCCTCCAATTATTAAGTCAAATTTATAATGTTGTAATCACTATTGCCAAGCGGCTCCAACACTGTTACATCTTGCACCAAATCCTGTATTCCACTAAGGCAGAGCTTTCCAAACTTTTCATGTTGGTGACACACTTTTTAGACAAACATAATTTCACGACACGGTAATTCAGTCTACTAGTAAACCAGAGGTTAAAGGTTAAACGAACGAAACATATTTCGACAATTTATGTATGTTTCCTTAAATATATACATAAATAAAATGTTTCACGACACAACCTATCTCATGAAAACCTTAAATTTATATTAAAAATATATATTCCAAGATTCATGTTATTGTTATAATTTATGAGAAACAATAATAAAACAAATTGTCTGTCCCCCACACACTCATCTCTCTCCTCCCCCCAGCACATGTCTGGCCCCCACACACTCATATCTCTCCCCCTCAAGCACATGTCTGTCCCCCCAGCACGTTTGCCCCCCACTCACTCATCTCTCTCCCCCCAGCACATGTCTGGCCCCCACACTCATGTACCTCGTCTTTTTGATTGTTGCCAGTTAAGTGCTTCATTCCCTTCCATGATCACCAGACACTGCTGCTTGCAGTCAGTACTCCTCATAGCCAGGCCTCATCGGCAGCAGCAGCCAATGCAAGGATGGCTGGGCTCGTTCCACCCACCAAGCCCCCCAAAAAACGCGATTGACAGCAAAAATCACCCAATAATAAGCAACCCATAAACTGAAAAAAAAAAGTGAATCTCTAGAAAAAAAAAGCCCAAACTCGCATCAGAGTTGACCAGGCTTGCGCGACACACCTGCACACTGCAGGCGACACACTAACGTGTCCCGACACACAGTTTGGAAAGCTCTGCACTAAGGTCTAGGTCTAAAATAGTTTCCTTCTTCTTGGTTCTTGTACCAGCTGCTCCATGAAAAAGTCATTTATTTCAACTAAGAACTTTACTTCTCTAGAATGTCCTGATGTAACATTCACTAAGTCAATACTGGGATAACTGAAATCACCCATTATTAATGTGCTGCTGATTTTGTTGGCTTCCCTAATTTGTTTTAGCATTTCATTGTCTGTTTGTTAATTCTGACCAGATGGCTGGTAATACATGCCCACTGATATTTTATTCCCCTTTTTACCTGAAATTTCTATCCAAACAGATTCAACATTGCATTTTGTTTCTTGCAGAACTTTTATCTTGTTAATCTCATCTAGCCTAGTATTTTCTCCACTTCCAATGGAGACAGTTTCCTAAATGCAGGCATTTCCTGAGCTGGTGGTCAACTAGGTTTCCATTTTCTGTATAAATCTCCTCCATTATCCGCACACGCTGGGATTTCCCTTCAGTTTGCAGGCTCACATTCTGGGCAACTGAGGGAAAACCCTGTTGAATATCAGCACATTTTCCCTAAAAAAACCCAAACTTGATAAATCCTCCCTATTTGTATTTTTTTTTAAATTTTTTATTTATTGCATTTCATTATATTAAAACAATACAATTGGATATCAGGGAGATATACATTTTTGCTAAAGTATTCAATTCCAATACATATTTTCCCCATACATTATCCACACCAAGAATAATAAAAAGAACATAGACATTAAGTAAACACATGGAGCAAAACAAAAGTATACTTTCAAATCTCCTTGTACTCCCTCATTGTCTTTGCTTATCCTTAATAACAACTCTTAGGAGTGTGTATCTAGAAATGCTCTTAATTGGTCCGGATAATTAAAAATATATGAATTTTTTCTGGTGTTTTATATAACATTTGCAAGGATAGCGTAATAAGAATTGTGCACCCCTGTCTTGCACTTCCTTCCGGATTGCTATAAAATTTTTACGTCTTATCTGTGTTGTTCGCACAACATCTGGAAATATTCTTACAGGTGCACCGTAAAAATTTTGTTTTTGTTGTCTGAAATGAAGTTTTAACACTTCATCTCTCTCTAAGTGGGAAAGAAACTGCACTAATAAAGTAGCTCTGTTATCAATTTTAGATTCAAATGATTTTTCCAAAAATTCTGTCAGATTGAAATTTTCTACATCTTTTAAGTTGTTATCCTCCTTACCTTGTTGTAGATAGTAAATCTTAGATAATTTTGGAATTGAATTATCTGAATATTTTAAGATATTTTTCAGGTAACTGTTAAATAAATCCACTGGTGTAACCAAGTGGACTTTAGGAAAATTTAATATTCTTAAATTCAATTTCCTATTCTGGTTCTCTATCATTTCTATTTTCCCTTCATATTCTTGTACAGATTTTATTAAATTCACCTGAATTTTCTGAATTCCTCCCACTTTCTCATCTAAGATATTAACATTTTTCTCTAAATTTTCAATCTTCCCTTGCATATGCACATTCTTATTCAAAACTTCTTGAACATTAAGAGTCAAATTATTTATCAATTTTTGCATATTAATAATCATCAAACCCAGTTCTTCTAATGTAAGTTTCTTTGGAGTGATCTCCGGTATATCCTGATCGTTCCTTCTAGATACAATATCTCCTAGCTGTTGCGGAGTTCCATTTCCTCTACCTATATCCGAGTCATCCTTGGGATCCCAGGACTTTTGATCTTCACTGCCCTCTGAGATTCTTGTTGGTACACCAACATCTCCTTGGGAGCCAAGGGGGCCTCCTGATGATAATATGGCTTTCCCAGATTTCATAGATGGAGGAGCAGGTTTCTCCGGGGCACCGGGGGTTAAAGATGTTTCACTGGCCAAGCTGGCTGGCTCTTGCTCCTGAGTCATACCGCTAGCGGCCCCAACCGGTGTTCTCATAGGGGGAGTTTGAAAACATTCAGCAATAGTTGACTGATACATTTTTACTGGAGTAGACGTCAATGAAAATTCTCTTAACTTTGCCTTCCTCTTCGTGTGAGGCATGGCCAAAAGTATTTTAGGAATTAAATATGCCTATTCCAGATAAGCAAAAAAAAAAACCCCAAGAATATTTTCAATTTAAACAAGAAAAGAAATTTTACTTAGCTTGTCGCCGTTCTCTAAGGCCGCACATTTAGTCTTCTATCCATTTATCGTCCAATACCGTCCAATTCCGGATGAAGCCGGACAAAGCCGCACGCCCCTTGACCGCACGTGGCTTAACCATTGCGCTGGCGGCATTGTGCCGGCGTCGTCGCGCTGGAGTAGACAGGATTTTGTAGTCTACCCGGCTCCTCCTTCTCCGACGTCACCAGCACAGAGTCCGGAAGCAAGAATGGGGTTCGGGCCTCTCACCAAGCAGACCCCGATAGAGAAATGTGCGGCAGCGTCGCACCCGGGTAGACAGGATTTTGTAGTCTACCCGGCTCCTCCTTCTCCGACGTCACCAGCACAGAGTCCGGAAGCACTATTGTATTGTATTGTATTTATTGACTTAGAGGTGGACAGGTTAATTGACTGTTATGTCTGCAAGTTCTTTGGGATGATTTTTTACAATCATGTTAGCTTTCTGAACATATGTTCTCTCTGCCTCATGTTGGCGTAATCAGTGCAGATTTTTATTTGCTTCTGATGGATCCTTTTTCCATTTTCATTCTGCCTACCTAACCTGTTTGGCAAGACAGAGACCACCATGATACCAAGCTGAATATATGTTAGGATTAAACACAAAAAAAAAATTTCTAGGGCCACATGATTTGCAATTAATTGTAGTGTTGCATTCCTCTTTGATAACAAGATGTCTACACTCTAATTCTGGTGAATCACTCTCTTCTGACCATGATCTCTCACCAAATCAGTGTCCAAAACTTTAAGCGTCACATATTTTATCTGGTCATTGTTCAAATTCTAGACAAACGGGGTAGATTTTAAAGAGTGCGCGTGGCGTATATGTACGCCTGCTTTTATAACTTGCACGCGCAAGTTATAAAATCAGGGGTCGGCATGCGCTGCCTTCCCCCATTCCCTTCCCCCCCACCCCACCTTCCCTTCCCTTCCCCTACCTCCCCTGCCCTTTCCCCCCTACCTTTTTTCTTTTTTCGATTCTTTATTTCAAAAACTTACTTCAGCTCGGGGCTGAAGTAAGTTGCAGCCGCGCCCAATACCAAGCACAGCGGCAAATGGACGCTATGCTGGAGCCTCTGGCCCCACTCCCACCCCTTTTTGCAAGCCCCGGGACTTACTCACTTCCCGGGGATTTATGCATGTCACCGGGCCTTTTTAAAATAGGCCCGGCACGGGTAACCTTTTTAAAATCTGGCCCTAAGTCTAGACAAAGTCAGATTTTTAAAAGAATTATGTATGTAGAGGGGGGTTTCATTTTCTGCCCCACTACTCTGATCTTGTGAGGTCAGGAGTAGTGGCCAGTATGGTAAGGAGGACTTCTACTCCCCACCTGGAGGGTAGAATGGTGGTATAACCCCCTTTCCCCCACTGAATTATCAGTAGGAGGATGGATTTTGGAGTAGGATTCTAAGCCCTAGAGTCCTAAGTATGTCTAGAACCCTTTCCCCAGGGGCTCCATAGGGCCTGTGTCCCACTGAGCAGATCCCAGAGAGGTTTAAATCGAGTAAAATTCCAGGGTGAAAAGTCCTGGGAGTTCAGAAAAAAGAGAGAGAAAGAGAAGAAGTTCTAGCAGAGTTTGGTGGACCAGTGTTTTGGGAGGTGCCAGTAGAAAAGGTAAGCTGCCTGAGGAAGTTACCAGAGTCAAAGACTGATCTAGCTAACATCAGCCTGAGACCCACAGGAGAGTGAGAGAAAGTAGGGATGTGAATCGTTTTAGGACGATTAAAATTATCGTCCGATAATTTTAATATCGTCTTAAACCGTTATGGAACACAATACAATAGAGATTCTAACGATTTATCGTTATAAATCGTTAGAATCGTGAGCCGGCACACTAAAACCCCCTAAAACCCACCCCGACCCTTTAAATTAAATCCCCCACCCTCCCGAACCCCCCCAAATGAGTTAAATAACCTGCGGGTCCAGCGGCGGTCCGGAACGGCAGCGGTCCGGAACGGGCTCCTGCTCCTGAATCTTGTTGTCTTCAGCCGGCGCCATTTTCCAAAATGGCGCCGAAAAAAATGGCGGCGGCCATAGACGAACGCGATTGGATGGCAGGAGGTCCTTCCGGACCCCCGCTGGACTTTTGGCAAGTCTCGTGGGGGTCAGGAGGCCCCCCACAAGCTGGCCAAAAGTTCCTGGAGGTCCAGCGGGGGTCAGGGAGCGATTTCCCGCCGCGAATCGTTTTCGTACGGAAAATGGCGCCGGCAGGAGATCGACTGCAGGAGGTCGTTCAGCGAGGCGCCGGAACCCTCGCTGAACGACCTCCTGCAGTCGATCTCCTGCTGGCGCCATTTTCCGTACGAAAACGATTCGCGGCGGGAAATCGCTCCCTGACCCCCGCCGGCTGAAGACAACAAGATTCAGGAGCAGGAGCCCGTTCCGGACCGCTGCCGTTCCGGACCGCCGCTGGACCCGCAGGTTATTTAACTCATTTGGGGGGGGTTCGGGAGGGTGGGGGATTTAATTTAAAGGGTCGGGGGTGGGTTTTAGGGGGTTTTAATGTGCCAGTTTTGCGATTTTTTAGATTTTTAGATTTTTCACGATTTTTTCACGATTTTTCACGATATTTTACCCCCCCAAACGGCAACAATACGATTCCCTCCCCCTCCCAGCCGAAATCGATCGTTAAGACGATCGAGGACACGATTCACATCCCTAAGAGAAGAGAAAATGACATTGAAGAAACAGATTACATCTACCAAACAGATACTGGGATAGCCCAGGGACAAAGAAGGTACCTGCCTGCAGAACTGCCCTGGATTTTTTTTATTGCTAAGGAACTTGTGTTGCAATATTGGTGCACTATCATAAGTGTGCTATTTTGGACTTTTTGTTTGACACCAGTTTTTTTCTTCATTAAATATTTTAATGTGAACAGCCTAGGGAGTGAAGAATGATCTTTGGAGTGTCTGGCTGGTATTCGAAGATCCCTTAAAGGCCTTGAAAACTAGTATTTTCTCTCCTGTGCCGGAATCCTGGGGACAGTCCTAAGGCTTGTGTGGTCCATGGCTCTCCCCGTGTGCTCCTTGCCCAGGCCCACAACTGGACAGGCTAAATGTACTATAATCAGATCCAACAAATGACCTTTCATATGGATAGGAGTTTGGGCCAACTGCACTAACTGCAGATCCTCTAGCTAACTTGGAAATAACTCCTCCTTTCTGTGATTGGTGCATTTATTTTTATGTTAAAATCATCTAAAAAGCCCAGGGTTTAGCATCTTAACAATAAATCTGTGCAAAGTCCTGATTAATTGCTCCACTGCATGGGGAATTAATCTCCTATGGTGGACAATATGCCAACAAAAACAATTACAGGACTTCAGTACATAAGACCAAACAGCTAGAACTGCTGAAAATTGGATTTGGTGGACTTTTGATGTCTCTGATATCAAACCAGAATGAAAAATATCACCAGACCACCCCTTCTCTGATCCAGACTGTCTTTATGAAGATAAGAGTAACCCTCTGGATAGAACTGGATCAGCCTGGCCATATCGTCACTGAACCCATGTTTCATTAATAAATAATATATAATAAATAATATTCTAAAGCAGCATCAGTGCTTAGGTCATGCACTAATAGGGATTTGTGGTCTGGGCCATTACAATAATATTTGGCACCCTAGGCGAGCCTTCGGTCACTTCACCTCCCTCCCCCCTGCAATTTACCTATTGTCAGTAGCTCCAGCATGGCGCTCCCTCCTAACAGCAGTAGTGGATCCAGCACAACGCTCTCTTCTTTGGCAGTATTGGCTCTGGCACAGTACCCCTCTGGCTCTTGTGCTGACAGGATTTTGCTGCCCCCATAATTTTGGCACTCTAGACAACTGCCTAGTTTGCTAATGTAAACGCCTGCCCTGTTTGTTGACAATGGATCTAATATGAATTTAGCATTGTTTAAATCATATAGGGTGATACATCTCTCACTGCTCATAAGAAAAATGGTGTGTAGTATACAAATCCATGGCTTTTTATCCCTAACATGATATCTCTTTCCCAAATGAGAACAATTACTATACTGCTCAACTACAATCAAAAGCAGTACCTTTTTCCATATCCAGGTCACTTAAAGGGGTGCACAAAGGGGTACAGCCCTTTACCATGGTCCTTCGATGTTAAGCCAGCATGACAGTGGGGCTGTATACAGGCCCTTCCTCTTCAAGGGCCAAGTAGATGCCCAATAATGATGTAATTGGCAGGGAGACAGTGCTGGTAGACACCCGCAGAACTCATCAAGCACTTGGAACAGGTCAGTCTACCAGAAACATAGAAACATATATAACCCCATTCCTGGATGCAGACTGCACTCTGATGGGGCCATAAAACAAATCTTTGGGGCTGGAAACTCAGGCTAGCTTGAACACGGTCTCTTTACCCCAAGGTCTGGATTCTTTTTTGATGGGGGGAAAGATTTATTCTGTCCCTGGGAAAAGGGGTGATATGTTCTATTCCCCACTGTGGGCAGTACATGCCAAAAAAAACTCCATTTCAGAGCTAGATGTAGTGTCCAAAACAAATGTTTACTGGTACGGCATATAATCAATTGATAATTGATGTAAATAACAAAAGTGTAGATAGGGTGGAATAGACAAAACTCCTTTACAGAAGAGATTTATGGGAAGAGTTAGGAAAACTGAAAATGGACAAGGCCATGGGGCCGGATGAAATACATCCCAAGATCCTGAGGGAGCTCAGAAATTTGCTGACAGTTCTGTTCAAAGATCCCTGGAAATGGGAGTGATGCCACGAGATTAGAGAAGAGCGATTGTGATCCTGCTTCACAAAGGTGGTAGCAGAGAGGAGGCTTGAAACTACAGGCTGGTAAGCCTCACCTCAGTGATGGGAAAATTATTGGAGACTCTGCTGAAGGAAAGGATAATGAACTATCTATAATAGGGTGGGTTGATGGACCCAAGGCAGCATGGATTCACTGGAGGAAGGCGCTGTCAGACAAATCTAATTGATTTTTTTTTTTATTGGGTGAGTAGAGAATTAGAATTTATTTGGATTTCAGCAAAGCTTTTGATATAGTCCCACATAGGAAGCTTGTGAATAAAATGAAAAGTATGGGAGTGGGTGCCAAGGTGGTGGAGTGGATTACAAACTGGTTGACTGACAGGAGACAGCGTATAATGGTAAATGAAACCTACTTTGAAGAGGAGAACCATGTTAAGTGGAGTGCCCCAGGGATCGGTGTTGAGTGCACTTCTGTTCAGTATCTTTGTGAGCTACATTGTGAAAGGGATAGAAGGTAAAATTTGTCTATTTCCTAGCGTGTAGCAGATGGACTCAAAACAAATGGGTATAGTGTGCTCGTGCTAGCAGTTGGAGACGGATCTGATGTCAGCACGGGTACATATACCCCCACAGGAAGTGAAGCAACTCAGTAATTTCCGTCTCCAAAGTAGTTTGGAGCTACCCACACTCGCTGAGCGTGTTTTCCAAATTCTATCGACTAAATTCTTAGAAGAACTCTACTGCAACAAGCCCCGCACTCCTGTGTTGATACCAGGCGGTCACTCACCCAGTTGAGTTTCCCGAGCTGACTTCCGTGGTCCCTCGGAGGTAGGAGCCTCGGTCCGGTGGCCGGTTCGCGGCAGGGACCCAGCCCCCAAGTGAGAAGGGCTCGGGCGCAGCTTGGCCCCCGAGCGGTTCGGGTGCGGCCCAGAGGCAGCGGGTTTGCACTTCCTTAAGCGCAGCGGTGAAGGTATTCCCCTCTCCCCCCGCAAGCGGAGACCGCCCGGGTCGCAGCCGGGAAGCGCCGAAGACAAGGTAAGGCGTACATCTTTACTTGGTCTCCGAGGAAGTGTGGACTAACTGGGCCTGCCTACGAGGCCGCCCGCCTGGGAGGTCGCCATTTTTTGCCTACCTTCTTTTCTTTTCTTTTCCTTTCTTTTCCAATTAAGCGTTTCTGGCTTGTTAAACGCACGTTGTTCGCGATAGGCGCACGTTGTTAGCGCACGCGATAGGCGCATGTGGTTAAGTGCACGCGATAGGCGCACGTTGTTAGCGCATGCGATAGGCACATGTTTTTAGCGCACGCGATAGGCGCATATTGTTAGCACACGCTACTAGGATACGCACACATATGCTAAGACGCCCGCTATAGGCGCACATTTATAAGACGCCCGCTATAGGCGCACATTATTAGGCACCCGGTCATAGGCACACTGGTTATTAGGCACAAATTTTTAAGACGCCCGCTATAGGCGCACATTTTTAAGACGCCCGTTCATAGGCGCACTGTTTATCAGATGCCCGTTCTAGGCGCAGGCTGTTACGCGCCCGTGTTAGGCGCTTTTGAGGCAAATGGAGCATAAGAAGGCCTCTGCGTCCGCAGAGCTGGCACCCCCAGAATCAGGCATGAACGCTCTAAGCCTCTGCTCAGCATGCAATCTTAGAGCCACACTGAGCGAGGAAGCAGACTCCCTATGTGCCCAATGTAAGGAAGCCATGGCAGTTCCAGGGCAGGACCGGTCCCAGCCCAGCGGTTCCTTAGAGAACACTCCGGACTTAGCAGGCCGCGGCGAGCAGCCAGGGAATCCGAGAGACCTGGTATCTCTACGGCCAGATTTGGCTTCGCTTTCCTGGGTGGAATTATTTAAGGGGATTCACGCCTTTGTCCAGATGCAGTCTGCTCCTCGGATGGGTCTTTCCGTCCCGGCTGATCCGGCCCCTGGACCCTCGAGACCTAGGCGCAGCCACTCACCACCCGACAGCCCCAATCATGGGGATTCGGATTATTCACAGGTAAGTGAGGAGCCCCCTGAAGAGAATGAACTTCCCTCGGAGATAGAATCATATCGGACCATGAGACGCTTCTTTCGGAGAGAAGATCTACCAGGCCTGGTCTCACAATGCTTATCGGAGCTGGCCATTCCGGGCCAGGACCCCTCAGGGGTCCCTGTACAGAACCCTCTGCTAGAGGGCCTGCGCCAATCGGCTCACCACTTTCCCCTCCTACAAGCAGCTCAGCAGCTAATTGAGCTGGAATGGAAGGCACCGGAGGCCTCATTCAAAGGGGGTCGGGCCTTGTCTGGCATGTACCCTCTAGATTCGACAGCCAAGGAACTGCTGGCGTGCCCCAGGGTAGACGCCATAATTAACGCAATTGTGAAATGCACCACCATTCCGGTGGAGGGGGGAGCGGCGCTCACGGATGCGCATGACCGACGCATGGACTCTATTCTGAAACAAGCCTTTGAGGTAGCAGCCATGTCCCTTCGAATCGCGACTTGCTGCACCGTGGTGACACGCTTCTGTTTATCACAGGTAAGAAATAACACCCCGGGAGAAGACATGGAATTGGCTCTTGCATTTCTCACAGACGCAGCCTCCGACCTCGTCCGTACGGCAGCCAAGGGAGTGTCCTCCTCAGTGGCAGCCAGAAGACAGCTTTGGCTACGCAATTGGGCGGCAGACTCGTCCTCCAAGACTCGACTCACAAGAATGCCCTTTAAGGATTCCCTATTGTTCAGCAGCGACCTTGAGAATTGGGCTACTAAATGGGGTGCTTCTCCGTTACCCCGTCTACCAGAAGACAGGTCAAGGAGGAACCAGCGTTCTGTTTCTAGACCACCCAGAGGTAGAAACTCGCAGCGCTTCAACCCTTACCGGTCTCGCTATCAGGCATCTCGTTCTCAGGCCAGGAATCAGCCTTTCGGGCTAGGCACACCAAGAAGAGAACCGGCCCGGGTTCTGGCCCCGGCCGTAACCCACAATGACAATCAGCCGACCCATCCGAGGGTAGCAGCCATAGTGGGCAGGCTAACCCTCTTCTACCGCAGGTGGGTCGAGATCACTTCGGACCAGTGGGTCCTCGCCATCATCCGGGAAGGATATTACCTGGATTTCTTTTGGCTTCCGCCGAACAAGTTTGTGGAATCTCCTTGTTCGCCACTCAAGGCAGTGGCACTAGAAGTGACCTTACAGAGGCTCCTGGCCCTAAAAGCCATAATCCCAGTACCTGCGGAAGAGGTACCTTCTGGGCATTATTCCATTTATTTCATAGTACCCAAGAAGGAGGGCGCCTTCAGGCCCGTCCTGGACCTCAAGTCAGTCAACCGACACCTATGGGTCCCCAGCTTTCGCATGGAAACTCTACGGTCTGTCAAGAATTCAGTACAGCCAGGGGAGTTTCTCACCTCCCTAGATCTGTCAGAAGCCTACCTGCATATCCCAATTCATCGGGATCATCAGCGCTATTTACGCGTCAAAGTCCTGAATCAGCACTTCCAGTTCCGGGCCTTACCCTTCGGGTTAGCCACCGCGCCGCGGATCTTTACCAAGGTAACAGTTGTAGTGGCAGCAGCACTCAGGAAGGAAGGAATCCTCGTCCATCCCTACCTGGACGATTGGCTGATCAGGGCAAAGTCACTGGAAGAGAGTCACCGGGCAACCAACAGAGTTATAGCTCTTCTGGAAAGCCTAGGATGGGTAGTCAACATAAAGAAGAGTTCCCTACAGCCATCCCAGTTGCTGGAATACCTAGGGGTCCAATTCGACACCCAGGAAGACAAGGTCAGCCTGACCTCCAAGAGAAAGTCAAAACTCTGGACTCATCTGCAGGTCTTGCTGAGCGCCAGCCGGCCCACAGCTCGAGATTATCTCCAAGTCCTCGGCCTCATGGCATCCACCCTGGAGGTGGATGCCATGAGGCATCCATCTCCAGGTCTAGTTCTTCTAGTGGCCCCGGACTGGCCAAGAAGACCCTGGTACGCAGACATGAGAAGACTACTGGCAGGGAATCCTCTACCTCTGCCTCCATACCAGGACCTGCTACGGCAAGGCCCTCATGGCATCCACCCTGGAGGTGGTGCCATGGGCGCGGGCTCATATGAGATCATTGCAATGCGCCCTTCTATCTTGATGGAGTCCACGATCACAGGACTACACCATACACCTGCCTCTACCAGCCAGAGTGCGGAATCAACTGCGCTGGTGGTTATGGCCCGGCCACTTGAGCCGGGGGTCAAGAATGTCCTCCCCAACCTGGATTCTGCTCACCACAGATGCCAGCCTAAACGGATGGGGAGCGCACTGCGAGGAGCTCACCGCCCAAGGACGGTGGACCAGAGAAGAGTCAAGATGGAATATCAACCGACTAGAGGCAGGGGCAGTCAGGCTAGCGTGCCTGCGATTTGCCCACAGACTTCGCGACAGAGCTGTCAGAGTGATGTCAGACAACGCCACCACAGTGGCATGCATCAATCGACAGGGCGGCACCAGAAGCCAACATGTGTCCCTAGAAATAACTCCCCTGATGATTTGGGCAGAGGCCAGTCTTCAGGACATCTCCGCCGTACACATCGCCGGGAAGGACAACACTGCAGCAGACTTCCTCAGCAGAGAAAGCCTAAACCCGGGAGAATGGCAGCTGTCACCCACAGCCTTTCAGATGATTGTGGATCACTGGGGGACACCAGCCATGGACCTATTAGCAGACAAGTCCAATGCTCAAGTTCCCAGATATTTCAGCCGCAGGCGGGATCCTCAAGCTCAGGGGATCGATGCCCTGGTACAGCCATGGCCTCAGGGAATCCTACTATATGCATTTCCTCCATGGCCCCTGTTGGGCGCCATTGTTCACAGGATTCAGCGACACAGAGGTCTAGTTCTTCTAGTGGCCCCGGACTGGCCAAGAAGACCTGGTACGCAGACATGAGAAGACTACTGGCAGGGAATCCTCTACCTCTGCCTCCATACCAGGACCTGCTACGGCAAGGCCCCATCCTCCACGAGGATCCAGCTCAATTCTCTCTTACGGTCTGGCCATTGAGAAGGCTAGACTGAAGAAAAGAGGATACTCAGAGCCGGTGATAGATACACTCCTCCGAGCACGCAAGTTCTCCACTTCACTGACATTTATCAGGATCTGGAGAATCTTTGAAGCCTGGTGCGATTCTCATGGCACCAATTCGTATACCGCACAGATTCCTATCATTTTGGACTTCCTACAAGATGGTCTTCAGAAGGGTCTCTCCCTCAGCTCCATCAAGGTACAGGTAGCAGCGCTGTCTTGCTACGGTCCCAGACGTGACGGCAAATCCATTGCCCAGCACCCAGACGTTTCACGCTTTCTGAAAGGAGTTAAACACATTCTCCCACCACTGAAGTGGCCAGTGCCCCTGTGGAACCTTAACCTGGTATTGGAATTTCTAGCGGGATCAGCCTTCAGGCCCCTTCGAGGCCTGTCTCTCCGTTTGTTAACCTTGAAGATGGTGTTCTTGCTGGCTGTGTGTTCAGCACGCCGCATCTCGGAGCTACAGGCACTGTCCTGTCGTGATCCATTTGTTAGGATCACTCCAGAGGCTATCCATCTTCGTACAGTTCCTTCCTTTCTACCCAAAGTGGTCTCCCACTTTCACCTCAACCAAGCCATATCCTTGCCTACCACGGAAGGTTTGAAGAAATCGGAAGAAGGTTGAATACTACGTCATCTCGACATCGGCAGACTACTGTCCAGATATCTGGACATGTCAGAAGCAGTACGAAAGACGGACCACCTGTTCGTCCTGCACAGCGGGAAGAAGCAAGGGGAAGCGGCCTCATGGCCGACCATTACCCGCTGGATTAAAGAAGTTATCAAGGCAGCCTACGTAGAGGCAGGAAAACCTCCACCTTTACAGGTCAAGGCTCATTCTATCAGAGCACAATCAGCCTCTTGGGCAGAAGCTAAGCTGCTGTCGCCTGCAGAGATATGCAAAGTGGCGACGTGGTCCTCCCTCCATACCTTCTCCAGATTCTACCGCCTGGACGTTCAGGCCAGGGAGGACACAGCAATTGTGAGGGCAATCCTAAACAGTCCTCGGGCAGTCTCCCGCCCAGTCCGGGAGTAGCTTTTGTACATCCCATTTGTTTTGAGTCCATCTGCTACACACTAGGAAATGTTAAGATTACTTACCTGGTAATCTCCTTTTCCTTAGTGTATGCAGATGGACTCAGCATCCCACCCGGCTGCCGGTATACATGGGGATTCGCTGACTCACGGTAAGCCATGTTTTGCTTATAATAGGGCTTCCATCCTGCCGGGTGTCGACGCCTTCCCGTTGAGAACACTGGCGGTCTCCAGCTACCATCAATTGGTCAGGGTAATCCTGTTGATTAATCGATCGGTCAGTACACATATGGCTATAACAGCTTTTGCAAGGAAGATTACTGAGTTGCTTCACTTCCTGTGGGGGTATATGTACCCGTGCTGACGTCAGATCCATCTACAACTGCTAGCACGAGCACACTATACCCATTTGTTTTGAGTCCATCTGCATACACTAAGGAAAAGGAGATTACCAGGTAAGTAATCTTAACAAGGCATAGAGAGAATGAAAAGTGATTTAAGAAAGTTTGAAGAGTGGTTGAAGATTTGGCAGCTATGATTCAATGCCAAGAAATTCAAAGTCATGCATCTGGGATACGGAATTCCAAAAGAGCTGTATGTGATGGGAGGTGCATGGATTGGGAGGGGGACCTTGAGGTGATAGTGCTTGGCAATCTGAAAGTAGCGAAGCAATGTTCCAAGGCAATAACTAAAGCAAGAAAAATGCTGGGTTGCATAGAGAGAGGAATTACCAGCAAGAAAAAAAAGAGGTAATAACGCCTTTGTACTGGTCTTTGATGAGGCCTCACCTGGAGTACTGTATTCATTTCTGCAGCCTGTATTTTGAAAAGGATAGAGACAGAAAGGAGGTGGTCCAGAGAAGGGTGACTAAATGGTGTGGAGTCTGTATTGGAAGATTTATGAGGAGAAGTTGAAGAATCAGAATATGTATACCCTGCAAAAGAGGAGGTGTATGGGAGTTATGATACAGACCTTCAGATATCTGAATGATTTTAATGATGCATGAACTTTGAACCTTTTCCATTGGTAAAGAAACAGTAGAACTAGGGGTCATGAAATGAAACTCCAGGAGGGGGGGCGACTCAGATCCAATATCAAGAAATACTTTATTTATCGAGTTTTATAGACCGTCGTTCGGTTTCGCCATCACAACGGTTTACAAAATTTCGATGTTTAACAGAGTGTACAAAAATTCATAAGCTTGTTAATAAAGTTATCTTAGTCATTAAAACATAGTTTGGTTGTTAAATTGTACAGGTGAAGTACTTGCTTTGGACTGATTCTGGCATGTTTATATGGGCTGGTAGGGAGGGAAGTTGTTAGCATACAGTTATAGGGTGTTTTGTAGGCTTTGGTGAACATCCACGTTTTAGATCTTTTTTGAAGGTTTTTAAATTTTGTGTGTTTCTCAGTTCAGTTGGGAGGGGTTTCCATAGTTCAGGGCTCCTAGGGATATGGCTCTCTACCGAGTTGAGGTAAGTTTGTGAAGAGACAGGTGGAGTTTTTTAATAGACTTTTGTTCGCTGAACGGAGATTTCAGTTTGGTGAGTGGAGTTTTATGGATGCACTTAGCCAATTTGTTGTTTTTCGTATATTATTTTTGTGTATTATGGATAGTATTTTTGTAGTCTATCCTGTATTTTATTGGGAGCCAGTGTAGTTAAATGCAAGTTGGAGTAATGTGATCGTATTTTTTCGTTCCTGTGGAGTATTCTGGCGGCTGTATTTTGAAGGATTGGAGAGGTCGGATGGTGGTGAGGGGTTCGTTGAATAGCAGGGAGTTGCAGTAATCAGGTTGGAGAAGATGAGTAGTTGTAGGACTGTTCTGTTGTGAGAGAGTAAAGGTTTTAGGTGTCGTAGGGTTTAGGAGTTTCTGATATCCGTCTTTGATTTTTGCGGATATGTGGTTCTTGAAGGATAGTTCTTTGTCAATTATGGACTCCTAGTGTTGCGGGCATGGGTGACAGGAGGATTGCTGTATTTTGATTCATTATGTTGAATGGTGGTATGTGTGTAGGGTTGTTCTTTCTATCCATCATGATTATTTCTGTCTTATCAATGTTTAGGATAAGTCTCTTGTTGGTTAGTAGTTGGCTTTATTTTGGTGAGGTAGTTGGCTGTTTGTTTTTTAGGTGTCTTCCAGAGAGTTTTGTGTATTAGAATAAGTATTTGGATGTCATCCGCATATAAGAAATGAGTCAGTTTAAGGTTTGAGAGGAAGTGGCATATCGGGAGACGATAAATGTTGAAGAGTGTCGCCAATAGTGCGAGCCTTGGGGAACTCCAGTGTCAAGGTTTATTTTCTTTGAGAGGGTGTCATTGATTGGTAGGTCCTTTGAGATAGATAGGATGAGAGCCATTGTAGGGTTTTTTCATTTATACCGATTTCAGAGAGACGGTCAATCAGTATTGTATGGTTTACCGTGTTGAAGGCTGCTGATAGGTCTAGTAAGACTAGAAGGTATCTGTGGCTGTTGTCAAATCCTTTGAGCACGGTGTCGTTAAGTGACAGGAGTACTGATTCAGTGTTTAGTTGTTTCCTGAATCTCGAATTGCGTGGGACGTAGGCTATTGTTCTTTCCAAGTGGTCGCTGAGTTGGGAGTGGACGATTTTTTCAATAATTTTTGCTCTTGGTGGATGCCTGGAATGCCCTTCTGGAGGTGATGGTGAGGATGAAAACAGTAAATTAATTCAAGAGGGCATGGGAATAAACACTGTGGATCCCTAAAATTTTGAGACTGGAAATGAAGAAAAAGGTACATGGGGGTAATCTGCATGGAGTGGTAGTTACTATCCTTAATCAGAAAGCATGGGATTACTACCATTAACTGATTAGCATTGATGCAACTTCCAAATCCGTATAAAACGCACTGATCCTACAGTCCACCAACTTCAGCGTCTGATACCAATTATGACATCCCCACTCACCCAATTCCTTGGGCTTTCATTTTTCACACTAACACTCTTTAACGCCCCAATCAATTAAAAAAAACTCATCTAATCAACGACCTATCTCCTGGATTCACAACCGGATATATGTGCAATCACTGAAACCCTGGTTGAAACCCACGACCTAGCTCTCATAAATCAACTACCCACTCACCTCTATGATATCTACTCAATTCCTAGACCTAAAAAAAAGAGGGGGGGGGACTTCTGCTTAGCTCCTAAAAAGAGCTGAGTCTATCCCTACAGATCTCCATACATACCTCACGACTGGAATTTGCCCTCTTTAGCTCTAGCATCTCCAAATTTGTTTACTCTATGCTCCGCCTGGCCTCCTAGATTCGGATCCATCTCCTCTCATCGAGCTTATTGCCAAGCACATCAAAAATGACACCCCAGCAGTCATCCTGGGAGACTTCAACCTGCACATTGACGCGATCCCCCTATCCTCCAACAGCGAAATACTATTATCCTCCTTCAAGGCTATGGGCTTCTCACAAATCGTTAAAAGCCCCACGCACAAAGCGGGGCACACACTGGACCTTATTTTCATAAACTCTGGCCTCACACCTTCTTCCCCCCCCCCCCCTTTGCTCCCTTATCCCATGGTCTGACCATCTAATGATCACAACGGATCTCTGTATCAAAGACAACCCTTTGTCAACAACCACTAAAACTACAATCCACTATAGGAACTCTTGCTCTATGGAAGACCTTACCTCTCATCTTTCATTGGAACTCACTAACCTTGACCTGTCTGACACAGAAGCAGCCATCACTACATGGCACAGCATCACAAACAAGGTGGCAGAAAAACTTTGCCCCTTAAAAACTAAAGAGCTCGACCCAACCATAAAAACAAAAAACCATGGTTCACTCAAGAACTAAAAAAACATCAAACTTGAACTGAGAAAAAAAGAACATACATGGCGAAAGAGACCATCCAACGCTACACTAAATGAATACAAAACCCTGATGCACAGTTACAGAAATAACATCCTTCGCACAAAGAGAGATTTTATGCCCACAAAATTCATAATTTTTCATTTGATGCCAAAGCACTGTTCTCTTATGTCTCAGAGCTCACAAAACCCACCTCCCCAGTTATCCCTGACAATCAAGCTCAATCCAGATGCACTGAACTTGCACAATTCTTCGAAAACAAAATCCTGAAGTTAATAGCACCTTTGGCTATGCTTAACATAGAACCTCCATCTCTCTTCGTTCCCTCCTCCAGCCAGAAGCGAACCTAGAATCCTTTGAACTCACTTCCTCACTCGAAATTGAATCTATTCTCAAAAGATGAAACCATCTAATCATCCGATAGATGCCATTCCATCCAAATTTCTACTCGCCATCCCAAACATCATTGCAAAGCCCTTAGCAGAGATCATCAACCGTTCGTTAACCCAAGGAGAAGTACCAGACACGCTAAAAATAGCCACCCTCAAACCTCTCCTCAAAAAACCCAACTTGAACCCAGCAGACCCAGCAATTTTCGCCCCATCGCCATTTACCGTTTATCGCCAAAATCATGGAGAGAATAGTTAATAAGCAGCTGTCAGAATTCCTTGAAGACCACAAGATTCTCACAACAACCCAATTCGGATTCCGTAAATCCTCAGTACGGAATCACTCTTAATCTCACTGACAGACAGAGTCCTCTCCGGACTGGAGAAAAAGACCCCCTCCTCCTGGCTCTTCTAGATATATCGGCAGCATTTGACACCGTAAAGCACTCGATCCTCATCACCACCGGCTCTCAGACATAGGCATCTCTGGATCAGCCCTCGAATGGGTTCAGATCATTCTTACCAACAGGACATACAAGGTTAGGAATAAGCAACAAGGATTCTCACCCGGTCAAGTCCACTCTCGGAGTCCCTCAAGGATCCTCCCTCTCTCCAACCCTGTTTAACATCTACCTTCTCCCCCTTTGTCATTTGCTCTCAAGCCTAAAGATCACTCATTTTATATAGCTGATGACGTCCAGATTTCTGCTGCCAATCACTGAATCTTATATCCAGCACCATCAACTTCTGGAACAAGGTGCCTACAGTCCATAACTCCCTCCTCACTAGCCTCAACTTAGTTCTAAATACTTCAAAAACGGAACTTATGCTGATCAATTTCGATGACAACTTTCAGGCCGCCAGCAATCTAATCACACCATCTTGGATCCCACCCACACATGTCAGAGGACCTTGGCGTCACCATCAACAATAAGCTGAATCTCAAACAATTTGTCAAAAACACAACTAAAGAATGCTTGTCACAAACTGCACGTATTGAAAAAGCTGAAAACCCTCTCCTTCATTTCAGGACTTTAGAACAGTCCTCTAGGGATGTGAATCGTTTTTTTGACGATTTAAAATATCGTCCGATATATTTTAAATTGTCAAAAATCGTTAGGGCCACGATACAATAACAATTCCCCCGATTTATCGTTAAAAAATTGTAAATCGGGGGAAGGGGGAGGGGAAGGGGGAGGGCGGGAAAACTGGCACTCTAAAAACACCCTAAAACCCACCCCCGACCCTTTAAATTAAATCCCCCACCCTCCCGAACCCCCCAAAATGCCTTAAATTACCTGGGGGTCCAGCGGGGGTCCGGACGGCCTCCTGAAATCGAATCGTGTTGTCTTCATAGCCGGCGCCATTTTGCGCCGCCATTTTCAAAATGGCACCGGCCATACGCGTATGGCCGGCGCCATTTTCCGTACGGAAAAACGATTCGCGGCAGGAGATCGCTCCCGGACCCCCGCTGGACCCCCAGGGACTTTTGGCCAGCTTGGGGGGGCCTCCTGACCCCCACAAGACTTGCCAAAGTCCAGCGGGGTCCGGAATGACCTCCTGCAGTCGAATCGTGTTGGTCTATGGCCGGCGCCATTTTGCGCCGCCATTTTGCAAAATGGCGGCGCAAAATGGCGCCGGCTGAAGACAACACGATTCGATTTCAGGAGGCCGTTCCGGACCCCCGCTGGACCCCCAGGTAATTTAAGGCATTTTGGGGGGGTTCGGGAGGGTGGGGGATTTAATTTAAAGGGTTGGGTGGGTTTTAGGGTGTTTTAGTGTGCCGGCTCACGATTTTAACGATTTTCACGATAGTTTAAACACCCAAACGGCAACGATACGATTCCCTCCCCCTTCCAGCCGAAATCAATCGTTAAGACGATCGAGGACACGATTCACATCTCTACAGTCCTCCAAACAATTCTGTTCTCAAAAATCGATTACTGCAACTCTCTGCTAATTGGCCTACCAGCTATCACAACCAAACCACTACAAATGTTGCAGAACTCAGCTGCCAGGATTCTAACTAACTCTAGAAGAGGTGAACACATCACACCTATTTTAAAAAACCTTCACTGGCTCCCTATTAAATATAGAATCATTTTTACAGTACTAACCATAACCCACAAGACCATTCATTCCCAAACTTCGTTAGATCTAAGCGACCCACTTCGTCCCCACGCATCACTAAGACCTATCAGATCCAGCTACTTAGGCACTTTATATGTACCTCCAGCCAAGGCACTTCTTAAGAAACGAGCTTTCTCAACTGCTAGCCCTACTCTATGGAACACCCTCCCCACGGACCTTCGTCTAGAAACCTGTAGTCGAACGTTCAGAAAGAAGCTAAAAACTTGGCTTTTTACAAAAGCCTTCACTTAAAGGTCTCTCCCTAGGGTTGATTCACTCATTTCATACCCCATCACGTTAGAACTACGACGCCGTAGACCTTAATTCTCCTGTCTGGCTCCACTTACTTCAATCTTCACCCACGTTTATTAAGTCGGTTGTAATTCCAACTTTGTTGATTGTTGTTTATTTATTTATTATTTGTAATAATAATGTTAATTTTAATCCTAAATCGTCTTCAGCTCTATAAGTTCTCAGCATAAGCTGTAATTTCTCTTGATGTTAGACCTGTTATTTGTACCCTCTTGTTTGATATAATGTTCGATTGTTCGATGTAATTTCCAACTTTGGTTCTATGTAAACCGACGTGATATGTACCAGTACATGAGCATCGGTATATAAAAGCTTTTAAATAAATAAATCACTCTCTGCTTCAATGGGGGGGGGGGGGGCAGGAGGAAGGGGAATTGGATTCGGATAGCAGCCAATACTGTGCCCCGAGTTTTACGGTCTGGGATACTCATATGCAGACATCAGGGAAAAAGCACAGGACTGCTTCTACAGCCAAGTCCAAAAATAAAGCATGTTCAAGCAGCATGTCTGATTGTAAATATTACTATCCTTAACGTAAGGCTTGGGGGTAACCATCTCAGAGCGGCAGTTACTACCCTAAGCAGAGACATGGAATAACCTGAATGGAGTGGTGGTTACTACCTTATCAAACTTTCTGGGCAGAATGGATAGACCATTTGGTCTTTTTCTGCCATCATTACTATGTTACTATGATACTATATGATCCTTAGATTCCCAGGATAATATCTTAGTACCCATCTCTTCCCTTAATCTTTGCAGGAGTTTCTTCTTACAGTGACAAAGGGAATCTCCACCATCATGGGTGTGGTAAAATGAAGATCCCAGCTGGACAAGATACCCTTTTTGGCAGGAATACCTCTCTAACCTTATCCAAGATGGGCAAATGTTGCAACCGTCGCTGCCCGATGGCTTCACTTCGCCTACCTTTCTTTTTCTGCGACTTCTGCCCGTCGTCCTCTCCGGCGTCCCAGACCGGCTTGGGCGCTGCCTCCCGCCATGCTCCTCAGGTACCTTAGGGCGTGCACGCCGCGCAGCCCTCATTCTTATTTCCTCTATGGCGCGAACCTCAGGGGCGTCCCCCTGTGATGGCATCACGCTGCCCGGATATTTAAGCCTGTTGTTTATTGCTAGCCTTTGAGTTAGCAAAGGATTTCCTAAGGATGGGATTCACTCTCTGTACCCAGCTACTCTGCCTCCAACTTCTATTTGGACTCTTTGCTGTTAAAGAGGTACCCGCTCCTCTGGAGCCTCTCTGCTTCTTTCAGGTCGCTATCAGGAACCGGTACTCGCTCCTCGAGGGCCCATGTTCCCTGACTCGCTGCCTGTGTCCATCTCTTCTTCTACTTGGAAGAATTCTCTACAGACACCATCTGTGAGTACTACTACCATCTACTCCTCAGAGCTGTTTCCCTGGAACCAGGTACTCGCCCCTCGAGGGCCTGCCTCCGTTCCAGCACCAGTGCCATCTTCTACGGAGAACTGCTGCGTGAGTACTTGCCAATGAGTCTCTGTGCCCAGGGATCTGGTACTCGCTCCTCGAGGGCCAGCTCTCCCTATCTCGGGGCTTCTCCATACTAGGGACTCTGTGAATATCTCAGTGTACTCATTTTCTCAGTTCTTCTTCCTACAGCACTGCTACCGGAGAAGCTGCTGTTCCAGCACCGTGATGAATACTAGCCCCGCCGGGCTCCATCTTCTACTCACAAACTGTCTAATAAAAGATATAATCTGTGTATCCAGAGCTGTAGGCTCTGTTCCCGCTGCTCCTGTGCTCAGTGCTGCACACATCTACTTCCTTTAAAGGGCCTGTGGTGGGAACTTGGTTGTGGCCCCAGAAGATGACATTGCTGAAGCTCCAGTATATAAGGCTGGACTGCCTTTGCAACAGGTCTCCACTCTGGTCTTGTACTTCATTGCCTCCTGGTGATTCCTTTGTGTTCCTGGTTTGTCTTCTTACTAGCCATGAGAGAGAGAGAGAGAGACTAGCCATAATGTCCACTCCCTAGATAGGTATTTATATCCCTATGGGAGGCCCACCTAGTAAGGTTTAGGTATTAGTGTAGGGGGTTAGGGACACTTGAACATTCAACGTGAGACATACGAACAGAACAGTGGTCTCTTGTGAAGATTTGATGACCTCCTGAGCTCCCTGGGACCATTAAAAATGGTCCCCCTATGGTTGTATGCAGGAAATACAATAGGTCTGGCATGTATCACAAATTTGCACTAACTTAGCTCTTAACATACAGTGCAGAGTGCACTGTTAACCCACGGTTGGACACCTGTTTTCAACACGCTAGCTTTACCCCTTATTCAGTAAGGGGTAATAGCGCATCAAAAATGCACATCCAAAACCCCAAACCTAATAGCACCCACAACATGCAAATGCATGTTGATGGCCCTATTAGGTATTCCCACACGATTCAGAAAGCCAAGCTGCACATTTTACTTTCAGAAATTAGCGCCTACCCAAAGGTAGGCATTAATTTCTCCAGGCACCAGGAAAGTGCACAGAAAAGCAGTAAAAACTGCTTTTCTGTGCACCCTCCAACTTAATATCATGGCGTTATTAAGTCGGAGGTCCCGAAAGTTAAGAAAAAATAATACTAATTTGAAATTGGCCCGCGGCTTGAAAACCGGAATCTCAATTTTGCCGGCGTCTGGTTTCCGAACCCGTGGCTGTCAGCGGGTTTGAGAACCGACGCCGGCAAATTTGACAGCCGCCGTTCCTGTCCAAAAAGAGGTGCTAGGGACGCGCTAGTGTCCCTAGCGCCTCTTTTTGCCATGGGCCCTCATTTGAATACAGAATCGCGCGCACCGCTTTCCCGCGACTTTTACTGTATCAGCCCGATAGGTATTAGCACAAATTGCAATAAACTGTCTATTAGCATAAAACACCCCCCTTTTGCTATCACATGAGATACTTATCGCATTTTGATAAATCCAGGCCTTAGCTAGAGATATTCAGTGGTACCGTTGTGCCACTGAATATACTCTTCTGTCTAATAGTTAGCTGGCTAAATTATCCAGCTAACTTTAGACCAGCTGACTAGCAGGTCTAACTTATTCAGCTAACTTAACTGAATAGAGCTGAATATCGGCACTTAACAGGCTAACTGGGTGTTGCAGCAATCCGTGTTAATGCTCTCATGTGCATTAAACAGCGTATATCACATGACAGAGTGCAATATACATAATGATTTGCATGGCCCAGCCCTGGTACCCTCCCCTATTACAAGGACCTTATTTGCATGAGATTTGCATGCATGAATAATACAAATGTTATGCAGAAATGTCATTAATAGGCAATTTGATGTAAATATTTTATTGCGGTTGACTGAGAAAGTGGTTAGCTGTGATAAAATAACAACACTTTTTTAAAACAGTAAATGTGACACAGGAGCCCCAGGACTCTAATGTGGGGCCTAAGCTCCCGCATTACATTTAAAGTACCCAGAACATAAACAAATCAAGTACCATGGCTAAAGAAAGGTTGAGCAGGGGACAGAGCTGCTTCTAGCTTAATCCAGGGCTGTTACTCAAGGTGGCACAGACTCCTCCATGTAAAAAAAATCCATGCATTTAACAGCCCCCCCACCCTATCCCTCAAAGTTGTAACCAAAAGTAATTGGGGTTGAGACCCCACCCCAATAAATACCTCAATTTGGTGGGATATAATGAAAAAAGGTCCCCTTCCCCCCAAAGGTATGGTTCCAAAAATGGTGTTCAGGGCCCACCTCAAGATCCCCCTCCTGCACCCTCTGAACCTTAAAATTACAAATCTGGCCTACTGGTTGGGGAGGGGGGGGGCCCTTGGTTCCTGCCCAGTCAATGCCATTAATCAAAATGTCACCGATCTGCCCTTGCCCCATCCCGTAACAGGAGCAAGATCTTAGGATCAGATGCAAGGGGGGGCCCCAGCCCCATCCCTGGACCAAATCTGTACTTTTAAGGTTCTGGACCCCATTTTTGGAATCTCATACCTTTGGAGGGGAGAGGAATGCTGAGGGGTTCACTATACCCCACTGAGTTGAGGTTTTTATGGGCTGGGGCCGCTGAACCCCCAATTACGTTTATTTACAATTTTTGGGTATGCATGGGAGGGGGGGGGGGGGGCCATTGCCATGTGTGAATTTGACACAATTTTCTTTTTTATATGGAGGAGTCGGGGCTGCCTTGAAGGCTGGCCCCAGCCCTGACCCCTGCTTAACCTTTTCTTTAGCTGTGGCACTTGTTTTCTTTGGTAGCAGCTCTAAGTTGATGGCGGTCCTTTGAAGTTGGGGGCTGCCATCGCACCTAAAGGGCCACTTGCTGTGTTCTTTTGTCCCATGGTGTTTGGCTGCAAAACAAAAGAATATGCTATAGAGTCGCAATCATTTTTCTGGAGAGTTGCCCCACTATCGCAGCAACACTCCTCCCCCCCCCCCCCCCCCCCCCCGTGACAATGAGAACCCTCCTGCGAAAAAATAGCAGCTTAGTGGCTCTAGTCCTAAGTTAGTTGGATAAGTAGCTCCACCCCAACACATCCTGTCCTACCCTTCACTTATCTGGATGCTTTTTAGCCAGATAAAAAGCTATTCAGATAAATGGCCACTGAATGTGACAGAATATTGAAACAGCACCGCTTATCTGGATAAGGCCTCCAAGATCAATAGTATCAAAAGCTGCAGCTAAATATAACAAATTAATATGGATATACTATCCCTGTCTAAACCCAATGCAAATCATCCAACAGAGCAATTATAACTGATTCAGAGCTATGACAAAAGCTGTAGCTTTAGGTATTGTATCTTCAGTTACCCAAGGTTGGGCAAGGATAGTTTTTGGTATTGTAGCTTCCCTCTTTTATGCACAGGATTAGCCACTGATGGGTTTCTCTGTGGAAGGAGCATGATTCAGTCCAGGGATGCTGTTGCTCTGGTTTTCTCCTCTGAATTAGGAGCAGGTCAGTCCCAGTGATACTGACTAGTTCTGCCATGAATAATACATCGATATTCTTGAGAATCTCAGTGGTAACAGGCTGATGCTTGTTCCTGCTACCTGCTGCCTCAGCTAGGTAAAACAACAACAATCATATAGATTAGATTACAAATCAGTATAGCCTGTAATAGGGATATTGTTCTCCCTGTAGGTGTTATCACTGGTGAGAGAAAAGCCTTCTCTGTTTCCAGCACACAGTACCTCTCCTGACTATATTCCTCACTCTTTTTATCTCTTATTCATGTCTTACTTTGTTTGGTTAGAAGCCTTTGTTTCTCATATACTGTCACTTCTTTAAGCTTTTTTCTCTTACAGTCACATTTTTCTATTTCTTATTGAATCTCTTGTCTCTTCACCTTTATTCCCTTCTGATCATCCTCCATCCCCTTTCTTTGTCTTTCACACACTTTCTCATTTTCTCTCTCTGCACCTTTGATTACCTCTCTCTCTTGCTCTCTCTCTGTCCTTTTCTCTCTGTTGAAATGTAGGTCAGAATACACCGTTAGAATATTAAGTGGGACAGTATCCTGGTTACCACATGACATGTGGATCTTATATTGCAAGGAATCATTGCAGGTTTGTGAAACAGCAGAGGGAAAATAGAATGAGGGATGCGGAGCAGAATTAGAGAGAGCAGAGTACAAGCACAGAACTTTGGATGTGGAGATTATACTTTAGTCCTTCTCTACTCCTCTCACTGTGTGACCTTCAGCAAATCACTTTACCTCCCCATATTCAAAGTTAGACTCTAAGGGCCCAATATGCAGCGCCCCTTAGCTGAATAGGTTTGGACTTATCCGGCTAATAAATGACAGCATTTTAATATTTGATTGCATTGAGCAGCTACTGTGTTGTGGCCGGAAAAGTGCATACTGATGGCCTCCACTCAAGGAGGAGGCCATCAGCCAGGCTGAAGAACCTGAACTGCTATACCCTCAAGTATTGTACTGCTCTTGCTGGGAAAATATCTTGCACAACCTTGCCAAGCCCTGACAGTAAATGCTTAATACTGACAAGCTCACAAGAGAGAAAAGTCCTTTTATTATAAGGAGCAGTGCTTACTGTCAGGGCTTGGCAAGGTCGTGCAAGATATTTTCCCAGCAAGAGCAGTACAATACTTGAGGGTATAGCAGTTCAGGTTCTTCAGCCTGGCTGATGGCCTCCTCCTTGAGTTGAACCCGCAGGCTCTGGCGGCCAGCAGTACTTTGCCAGTAGGGCACTGGAGCAGGGGTTCAGATGGGAACAAGGCAGGCTAAGATCTGAGCAGGAAGGAAAGAGGACAGGCCAGGATACATGTGTTATAAACACAGTACAAGGCACAGGGCAAGAAAAGAACGAGGTGCAACACAAGAGAAAGAACACCTAAACAAGAAAGGTCACTGGAAGACCTAACCAGGACAAGGAATAAGGCTAGAACACAAAGGCAAGAAACTCTTCTGGGGGAGCTTAGGTAAAGCAAGTCCTTACCTGCCAAGTCAGATAGAGCAGTGACAGCAGTAGGGGTGGGCTTCTTCCCTTCCTCTTTGTTTTTTCTAATATGGTGTCTCTGGAATCGGGATAAGGACGCCCCAGCAGTGGCATCTTTCCTTATTACTGCTGTTTACTGCTGACCACTTGCCGGTCAGCTTAATTCTCCCCATTCCTTTTCTGGTTTTATTTATTTGGCTCCTGTTCTGGCGGCTTTCTTCTTCTTCGGTCGCAGCAGTGTTCAGCAGGGCCCAGCAGCAGCAGCGATCTGACGCTTCTCCTGTTTCCCAGGCCCCTTCTCATTTGTTCCATTTCCTGCTTGCACTCAGTTCCCAGGGTTGCTGCATGTTGCTGTGCTACCGCAATGGCCTGGCTGTAGTGATGATTCAAAGGCTCACTTTGCACTCTGGCCCCTACTCTGGATCACGGATCTCCTCTTGCAATTCCTTTCCTTCTGCTGGGTGTTTTTCTCAGCCCTGTTCCCTCTTCTCACAATGTGGCTCCTTTCTCTCATTCACTTTCTACTGGGCCTTCCCCAGAATGATCATGGCCCTCTCCTCATTATCAGGCATTCCTGTCCATTGCCAATGTTCCTGGATGTGGCTTCTGTTTAGTGTGGCCCCTCTTTTGGAGCATCGGTGCTGCGCCGGCCATGACTTGGCCTATCTTTCACTTCTCTTCGGTTTCACTTGCTTCCGGTACTGCATGAGCACTCACTGGCTGTCTTCCTTATGATCTTCACCTCTCTTCTGAAGTTAGTGTCTCTCAGCACTGTGGTTATTGTCTGCTGCTGAACAAGGCAGTCTTTCCTTCTGCGATTTCAGCAGAGCGATATTGGCGCTTTCCTCATCCTATGTCAATGCAGTGATTTTCCTTGTCTCTGCCAGTAAGCTGGGACTGTATTTCCCTGCATTGCTGCCATTTTTGTCACTGGTTCAGTCAGCTTCTCACACTAGCGCACCAGTGCTGCCCCATCAATCCGTAGGTTTTCATTCATGGCTTTTACTGCTTAGCAGATTTTCCTGTATGGTGGCCCAATCCTTATCTTGTGATGTTCTACTGGCTGCACCATCCTTTCAGGCTCTGCAACCCTGCCTGTCAGGCCCTGCCGGTCTCTTCATGTAATTCTTATTTTTTTTTATTTCTTCTGATGTATTCGTTATTGCTCCTTCTCATCTGGGCCAATTGGTTTTTTTTTATTATTGTTTCTTCATTGAGCTTGTTTTTCTTTTCTTTTTCAGGTTTCTTTCCTTCTATGTCTGAGTCATCGACTTCAGGCCTCTAGCCTCTGGCAGCTCTAATCAACCTCACGGAGCACTGTCTTCAACCTTTGCCCTGCTGCTGTCACTGCTTTTGGTCTCTTCATCTAAGGCCTCATCAACCGCTGACTCATACAGACATCACTACCTCATCTGGAGCCTATGGATCAGGTAAGTTTGTTTGTTTTATTATTTTTTTATTTTTTTATTTTTAGGAATTCCCTCTTTACACAAGCAACAATTTGGAACATACAGGCAGGAACAAGGTAAAATAAATGCAGGATAATACTGAACCAGACTGCAAGACAAAACAGTGATCATATCAACAAAGACAAAACAGCCAGGCTAGGCCACCAGGACACCTGGACAGGACAAGACAGGGAACAAACAGACAGGAAAGGCCACAAGGAGGCCTAGACTTAGTTTTTGGGTACTTGCCAGGTACTTATAGCCTGGATTGGCCACCGTTGGAAATAGGATGCTGGGCTTGATGGACTCTTGGTCTGACCCAGTATGGTATGTTCTTATGTTCAAGGGTAAGGCAAGGAATTCAGAGGCAAGCTAGGCCATCAGGTGACCTAGACTGGACAAGGGCAAGGACTACATAAGCCAGGACAAGAACAAGGCAAGGAACACAAGAACAAGGCAAGGTATATACACAGGCAAAACAAACAGGAACCACTGGCAAAGCAAGTTAATCATAAGGAGGGCCAAAGCGACTAGTCAGGGCAACTTAATGATGAGGTCCTGAGCTGAAAGTGAAGGACAGTTTTATAGGGTTACCCTTGCTGCATCATACATCTTTCAAGATGGAGGCTAGAGAAGGTCTGAACATGGCTCATTGAGGGCTGTTGCTGGTTATACTTACTAAGCAATGTAGAGAATACACCAGCTCATCAGCTCTTTTGAGTCATTAAACTCAGTTAAATAACTTCACAGCCCCTAAACTTACACACATGAGTAGGTTAGTTTGTTTGTTAGCATAACATATTCTAAACGGTTGGCATTTATAATTTTATGGAGGAAAGCCACACATGAAATGTGGAAAGATGAGTGAACACACTAGGACGCGCAGTTCCTAGGCAGCACTCTGAAGCATGCGACCCCGCCGACACCCCCAACAGGTGCCCGGCGACCACGACGATGGCAGGACCTGGATGGAGGGACAGTGATGACCCAACGAGATGCCCCAACAAGCACTGGTGCGGCCCTGCCTCCTCAGCAAGGAGGCCCGCCCCCGGTGACATCATCGTAAGGTGCCAGGACAGTCTTTAAAGGACACACAGTCCCTAGGCATTGCGCACCAAAGGAGAGCGACAAAGGGGCACTCTCCTTTGTGCACCCCTTAGTGCAAACCTTAGCGCTAGCCCCAAACCCAGAAACTTTGCTGCTGCACTCCACAAGGAATGGCAAACATTCAAACCCTAGATTACGTCCACCTCAAGACCTACAGAAGAGACCTAAACACAGATAACCCACTTAAGGAAATAAGAAGAAAAACTAAGAAAGAATGTGAGTACCAACACACAAACATAACTCACAACAGCACTAAGCTCTATAGTAATTACATAGCACTATCATTCCTACTATTCAACGCACAATCCATAATAAAGAAAATACCCATCATCACCGACCAGCTCGACGACTACAAACCAGATTTCATAGCCATCACGGAAACATGGATAAAAAACACTGACTCAGTCCTAATCAACCAAATAATTAACCCTATCTATAGAACGTTTTCAATCCCCAGACCAAAAAAGAAAGGAGGAGGTCTAATGCTAATCATCAAAAAAAACCTACAGATGAAATTACTCCCAACTAACATCCAGTCACCACTGGAAATTGCATTATTTGACTCACCAAAACTACAAATCTGTCTTGTATACTGTCCACCCAATTCACTAGATTGGAACTGCTCACCACTTATTGAATTCTTCATGACCAAACTATCTATTAATAAATCCATCATCATCTTAGGAGATTTTAATATCCATATAGATACCATCCCCCACTCCCCCACATGCACCTCAATAACAGATGCTCTATCAACCCTAGGCCTAAGTCAAATCATCAAAGGCCCAACTCACAAAGCAGGTCACACACTAGATCTAGTCTTCATCAATACTGACATATGGGCCACTTACCACACAAGTATCACTAATATCCCATGGTCAGACCACTCTCTAATCCGCTCTAATCTGACTTCCAACTGTAAATTCGCAACAGAAAAAAGCCCACCTAGATCCTTCTCCTACCAGCCACCCTTTAACATCGAGATACTTCAGGACAATCTACAAACAGAACTAACAAACATAGACCTAACCAACGCAGAAAACGCCACTTCCTACTTGCTCACCATCACTAAGTCAATAGCAGACAAGATAAATAAAAAACCAAAAACACCAGAACCAATGGTACAACGAAAACATCAGATCAGCCAAACGTGAACTCTGAAAAAAAGAGAAAACCTGGTGGAACAACAAAACAACCCCGCTACTTAACGCCTACCGATCACAATTAGCACACTACAAAAAACTTATCCAAAATGCAAAAAAAGACTTCTACTCAAACAAAATAAACAAATTCCAACATAGCCCTAGAATGCTTTTCACTATCATACAAAGCCTAACCAAAACCTCCAAGATTACAAGCAATGATTTTGCAGACTTCTTCAATGAAAAAATCAGAAACCTCATAAATAACAACTTTAACAACAACACGCAAGACCCGAAAATACAAATCAATCAAACACCAAGCTGGCCCAATTTTGACTCAGCATCCTCACTGGAAATCCAATCTATCATCAAAAAAATGAACCCAGCAAAGCACCCTATCAACAGCATACCCATACCGACGATCAAAGCCATTGAACCAGCAATAACCAAAATGATCACCGACATCGTAAACCTATCCCTCACAGAAAGAAACTACCCCAACAGCTTAAAATCAGCAATTATCAAACCCATACTGAAAAAGACCAACCTTGATCCAGAAAACCCACTAAACTACCAACCCATATCAAACTTACCATTCATTGCCAAAATTATTGAACACAGGAAAGAATACCTGGTGCAACTGAGGAGGATGAAGAAAGACATCAGTAAAGAATAAGGCCAAGCAGAAGAAAGGATTTTCAAAGAGGCAAAGCAAGATGACAAAACATTTTTTCAGATATATTATTTATTATTTATTTAAAAGGCAATTATTTATCACTCCTACACATTAAAAAAATCACTCAAAGTGATTATATCAGAGAAAGAAGGAAAGCCTGAAATGGTATAGTTAAATGGAAAGGTGAGAAGCAGTAATGTATACAGAGAGATGAAGAAATGGTAGAAATATTAAACAAATACTTCAGTTTGTTTTTCACTAAGAAGACTCTGTAGAAGGACCATTGTTGGTTGACAAAACCATAGATGGTGGGGTAAATGCAACTCTGTTTACAGAAGAGAATGTATGGGAAGAGCTAGGAAAACTGAAAGTGGCCAGATGAGGTTCATCCCAGGATACTGAAGGATGAACCTCAGAGATGTGCTGACGAATCCTGTTGCACTGGAGAAGGTACAAAGAAGGGCAAGCAAAATGATACAGGGGATGGAACAGCTCCCCTATGAGGAAAGGCTAAAGAGGTTAGGGCTGTTCAGCTTGGAGAAGAGATGGCTGAGGTGGTTTATGATAGAGGTCTTTAAAATCATGAGAGGTCTAGAATGGGTAGATGTGAATCGGTTGTTTACTCTTTCAAATAATAGAAGGACTAGGGGGAACTTTATGAAGTTAGCAAGTAGCACATTTAAAACTAATCGGAGAAAATTCTTTTTCACTCAATGCAAAATTAAGCTCTGGAATTTGTTGCCAGAGGATGTGGTTAGTGCAGTTAGTGTAGCTGGGTTTAAAAGTTCTTGGAGGAGAAATCCATTAACTGTGTTAACAAAGTTGACAGGGTATAGCCACTGCAATCATTGGCATCAGTAGCATGGGATCTACTTAGTGTTTGGGTACATGCCAGGTACTTGTAGCATGGATTGGCCACTGTTGGAAACAGGATGCTGAGCTTGATGGACCCTTGGTCTAAACTAGTATGGTAATTTCTTATGTCTTAGATTCCTGGAAATGGGAATGGTGCTGCAAGATTGGAGAAGAGCTGTGGTGGTCCCACTTCACAAGAGTGATAGCAGAGAGGAGGCTGAAAAGTACAGGCCGGTTAGTCTCACTTTGGTGATGGGAAAATTAATGGAGACTCTGCTGAAGGAAAGAATAGTGAACTATCTATAATCTGCTGGGTTGATGGACCTGAGGCAGCATGGATTGGGTGACTAATGAATTGGATCGAGAAAGAGTGCCTGATGATTTACTTGGATTTCAGCAAAGCTTTTGATATGGTCCCACATAGGAGGCTTGTGAATAAAATGAGAAGCTTGATAGTGGGTGCCAAGGTGGTGCAGCAGATTACAAATTGATTGACAGCATGTACTCTGAAGAGAGAATGGTGTTAAGTGGAGCGTCACAGGAATTGGTTTTGGGACCAGTTCTGTTCAATATCTTTATGAGCAAAATTGCAGAATGGATAGTTGGTAAAATGTGTCTTTTTGCAGATCTGCAACAGACTGGACATACCTGAAGGAGTAGAGAGAAGAAAAAGTGATTTCAGAAAGCTTGGTCAGAGATTTGGCAGCTGGGATTCAATGCCATGAAGTGCTATAATCCAAAAGAGCCGTATAAGATGGGGAAGGAACCCTGGGGTAATAGTGTCTAACGATCTGAAGGTGGTGAAGCAGTGTGAAAAGATAGCTAAAGCCAATAGAATGCTTGGCTATGCAGCCAAGCAGAGAGAGGAATAACCGGTAAGAAAAAGGAAGTATACAAGTCCTTGGTACGGTCTCAACTGGAGTACTGTGTTCAATTCAAACATGATATAGACCAGATAGAGGCAGTCCAGAGAAGGGAGACTAAAATGGTGTGGGGTCTCTATCAGAAGACTTATGAGGAAAGACTGAAGGATGTGAATATATATACCCTGGAAGATAGGAGGTGCAGGGTGATATGATACAGAACTTCAGATACCTAAAAGTGTTTTTGGTTTTTTTTGTCAGCCTTTTAAATATAATTTTTATTTGGGAAAATTTTTTTTTGTTTATCTTTATTTTGCAAGTTTTCACAACACTTTAACCATATCCCAGGCATATTATAATCTTGATATTGCTATATACAATTAACAACAACCATATTAACCCCTGCAAACAGTTTGACCAATACCCAAACCTTTACGAATTCCCAGTAGTACAGTCTATAAAGGAAAGAAAAGAAAATACCCACATAGATTCTGATAATCACGGAGGCTACTAGTTACAAATTCCAAAAATAGGAGAGATGTGAGATTTATCACAGTCTTGAAAGTATGTGAAAAACTTGAAATTTTGAAATTTGTTGAAGAACCCCTCCCCCCTCCCCCCTTCTCATCCCAGATCCCAATTAGAAGAAACTAAATGTTGTTCCAGTATGCAAGCATGTTGCAGTCCCCGGATATCTTGTTGATGACATAAGTGTGAGCCGACCAGGCAGTCATAGTCCAAGTTCAAAGCTGTGTTGAAGATGTCTTATAGTCATTCATTGTATAGGCACCCAGGAAATCCCATATACTGTCTAGTTGTGGTGCTGCAGACGGAGGAGCAGAGTCTCGGAAGATGTACTGGTAAAGAAAGATTACCCAGCGACTACTATGTTATCATTCATGGCCGAAGCTCAACTCAGCATGGGCAAGGCTCAGGTCATTCTGTACAGCACCTGAGTAATGCAATCCGTTTATAATGGAGCTAGTAACGCACTGCAGGCCTTGGCATTCAGGGACATAATGTACGGTGTTCAGATTTGTAAATAATTGTCATATTGCTTTGAGGACAGCATGGCCCTGTACAAGGGGATCATCACTTCATTTCTCTATGCAGCCCAGCATTCTTCTGGCTTTAGATATTGCCTTGTCACATTGTTTCGCCGACTTCAGATCATTAGACACTCTCACCCCAAGGTCTGCTCCGTGCACATCAGCCCTTCACCCCCCATCAAATACAGTTCTTTCAGATTTCCACACTCCATATGCATGACTCTGCATGTCTTGGCAATGAATCTCAACTGCCATATCTTTGACCACTCTTCCAGCTTCCTTAAATTCTACAAGCAATTTTTAACAGTATTGAATCTCTGTCCACATCTAGAGCTACTGTAAAGCCAATAGTAAAAAAGTGTTATTTTCAGCCTGAAATAGCTAATTTCCTAGCGTGTAGCAGATGGGCTCATTACAAATGGGTATAGTGTGCTCGTGCTAGCAGTTGGAGACGGATCTGACGTCAGCACGGGTACATATACCCCCGCAGGAAGTGCAGCAACTCAGTAATTTCCGTCTCCAAAGCAGTTTGGAGTTCCCTTACGCTCGCTGAGCGTTTTTCCAAATTATAACGACTAAATTCCTATCTGAAGATGAGCCCCGCACTCCTGCGGTGATACCCTCGGGTCCCTCCCCCAGTTGAGTTTCCCGAGGTGATTTCCGTGGTCTCTCGGAGGTGAGTGCCTCGGTCCGGTGGCCGGATCGCGGCAGGGACCGAGTGAGAAGGGCTCGGGCGCGGCTTAGAGGCAGCCTTGGCCCCGGTGAGGACTTGGCCCCCGAGCGAGACGAGTTCGGGCGCAGCTTAGAGGATGCACCCGCTGCGGGTGCACTTCCTCGAGCGCAGCGGTGACGGTAATTACCCTCTCCCCCCGCAGCTGGAGACCACCCGGGTCGCAGCCGGGAAGCACCGAAGTTCAGGTAAGGTGTACATCTTTACTTACTGGTCTCCGAAGAGCGAGGATTAGCAAGGTCTGCCTACGGGGCAGCCCGCCAAGGAGGTCGCCATTTTGCCTGCTCGCCGTCGCCAGCCCTGGTTCGCCACCTCGATCTAAGCGGGGCGACGGGCGCGTATGTTAGGCGCCCGTAAAATATTTGGGCGCCCATAGTTTGAAATGCGCGCATGCGTACGCGCACGTTGATCGGTTGATACGCGCACGCTGATATGCGCACATTGATACGCACACGCTAATATGCGCACGCTGATACGCGCATATTGATACGCGCACATTGATAGGCGCACGTTCATAGGCGCACGTGATAGGCGCACGCTGATACGCGCACATAAGCGCTCATTGAGAAGAGATCAGACGCGATGGAGCGTATGAGAGCCCATGCGGCCGCAGAGCCGGCACCTCCAGACTCAGGCATAAGAGCTCTAGGCCTCTGCTCAGCATGCCACCTCAGAGCCACACAGAGCGAGGACGCAGACTCCCTATGTGCCCAATGTGAGGAGGCCTTGGGAGTTCCAGGCCAGGGTCGGTCTCAGCCCAGTTTGACTGCCAGTTCCTCAGGGAACACCCCGAACCTAGCAGGCCGCAATGAGCAGCCAGGGAACCCCACAGACCTGGTGCCCCTACGGCTAGAACCTGCTTCCTTCTCCTGGGTGGAATTATTCAAGGGGATTCATGCCTTTGTCAGGATGCAGTCTGATCCCCGACCGGACCCATACGGATGACCCTGCCCCGGGACCCTCAAGACCTAAGCATGGCCACCCACAACCCGGAAGCCCCACTTATGGGGACTCGGATTATTCTGAAGAAGATGGCGAACCCCCCGAGGAGGGAGAACTCCCCTCGGGGATAGAACCATATCAAACCATGAGACGCTTCTTTCCTACGGAGGATCTTCCAGACCTGGTCTCTCAATGCCTGTCGGAGCTGGCTATCCCGGGCCAGGGCACCCCAGGGGAACCTAGAATGAACACCCTGCTAGAGGGCCTGCGTCCAACGGCTCACCATTTTCCCCTCCTACAAGCAGCACAGCAGTTAATCAATCTGGAATGGAATGCGCCAGACGCTTCATTCAAAGGGGGTCGGGCTTTGTCTAACATGTACCCCCCTAGACCCGGCAACCAAGGAGCTGCTGGCGTGCCCGATGGTAGACGCCATAGTTAGCGCAATTGTGAAGCGCACCACCATTCCGGTGGAGGGAGGGGTGGCCCTCAAGGATACACATGACCGGTGCATGGACGCCATTTTGAAACAAGCATTTGAGGTGGCAGCCATGTCCCTTCGAATTGCGACCTGCTGCACCGTGGTGACGCGCTCCTGCTTATCACAAGCCAGGAACAACACCCCGGGAGAAGACATGGAATCAGCCCTCTCATTCCTCACTGATGCTGCCTCCGACTTAGTCTGTACAGCAGCCAAGGGAGTGTCATCCTCAGTGGCAGCCAGAAGACACCTCTGGCTACGAAATTGGTCAGCCGACTCCTCCTCCAAGACTCGCCTTACAAGAATGTCCTTTAAGAGATCCCTCCTGTTCGGCAGCGACCTCGAGAAACTGGCTAATAAATGGGGTGCATCTCCATTACCCCGTCTACCCGAAGACAGGTCAAGGAGGACCCAGCGCCCTTTTCCTAGACTATCCAGAGGTAGAAGCTCTCAACGCTTCAATCTTTACAGGGCTCGCTACCAAGCTCCTCGTTCTCAGACCAGGAACCAGTCCTTTCGGACCAGGCACAACAAGAGGGGAACCAGCTCGGGGTCGGGTCCCGGCCGCACCCCGCAATGAGAATCAGCCGACCCATCTGGGGAAAGAAGCCATAGGGGGCAGGCTAACCCTATTTTACCGCAGGGGGGGTCGAGATTACTTCGGACCAGTGGGTCCTCACCATTGTCCGGGAAGGGTATTACCTGGACTTCCTTCATCTCCCTCCGGACAAGTTTGTGGAATCGCCTTGTCCGCCCCTCAAGAGGGCGGCGCTGGCAGCTACCTTGGAGAGACTCCTGTCCCTAAAAGCCATAATCCCAGTGCCTGCATGGGACATAAATTCTGGGCATTACTCCATTTATTTCATTGTCCCCAAGAAAGGGGGCACCTTCAGACCCGTCCTGGACCTCAAGTCAGTCAACCAGCACTTATGGGTCCCAAGATTTCGCATGGAAACTCTGCGGTCAGTCCGAAGTGCAATACAGCCAGGGGAGTATCTCACATCCCTGGATCTCTCAGAGGCCTATTTGCATATCCCAATTCATCAGGATCACCAGCGCTACTTACGCTTCAAAGTCCTGGATCAGCACTTTCAGTTCCAGGCTCTACCCTTCGGGTTAGCCACCGCGCCACAGACCTTTACCAAGGTAATAGTAGTGGTGGCGGCGTCCCTCAGGAAGGAAGGCATTCTCGTCCATCCCTACCTAGATGATTGGCTGATCAGGGCAAAGTCGCCGGAGGAGAGCCACCAGGCAACCAACCCAGTTATATCTCTTCTGGAAAGCCTAGGATGGGTAGTCAACATACACAAGAGTTCCTTACAGCCTTCGCAGTCGCTGGAATACCTAGGTGTCCGATTCGACACCCAGGAAGACAAGATCAGCCTGACCTCCAAGAGGAAATCGAAACTCCGGGATCGCTTACAGAATCTGCTAAGCACCGCTCAGCCCACAGCTTGGGATTACCTACAGGTCCTCGGCCTAATGGCCTCCACTCTGGAGGTGATACCATGGGCACGGGCCCATATGAGACCGTTACAGCGTGCCCTCCTATCTCGGTGGCGCCCACGATTACAGAACTACACCGTGCATCTACCTCTACCGGCCAGAGCACGGAATCAGTTACGGTGGTGGCTACAGCCCGGCCACATGAGCCGGGGGTCAAGAATGTCCTCCCCAACCTGGACCTTGCTCACTACAGATGCCAGCCTGAGCGGCTGGGGAGCCCACTGCGAAGAGCTAACCGCCCAGGGGCGGTGGAACAGAGAAGAGTCGGGGTGGAATATCAACCGACTAGAGGCACGGGCAGTCAGGTTAGCATGCCTGTGATTTGCCCACAGACTTCGAAACAGAGCAGTCAGAGTGATGTCGGACAACGCCACCACGATGGCATACATCAACCGACAGGGCGGAACCAGAATCTGAAAGGTATCCTTAGAAATACCCCCCCTGATGGCTTGGGCGGAGGCGAATCTTCAGGACATCTCCGCCATCCACATCGCCGGGAAGGACAACACCACGGCAGACTTCCTCAACAGAGAAAGCCTAAACCCGGGGGAATGGCAGCTGTCGCCCACAGCATTCCAGATGATTGTGGATCAGTGGGGGACTCCGGGCATGGACCTACTAGTGGACTCGTCCAATTCTCAAGTACCCAGATACTTCAGTCGCAGATGAGATCCTCTCTCCCGCGGGATCGACGCTCTAGTACAGCCATGGCCTCAGGGGATCCTGCTATATGCTTTTCGTCCCTGGCCCCTGCTGGGCGCCATTATACACAAGATTCAGCGGCACAGAGGCCTAGTTCTTCTAGTGGCCCTGGACTAGCCAAGAAGATCCTGGTACGCAGACATGAAAAGACTGCTGGCAGGGAATCCACTACCCCTGCCTCCGCACAGGGACCTGCTGAGACAAGGTCCCATCCTCCACGAGAATCCAGCTCAATTCTCTCTTACGGTCTGGCCATTGAAAGGGCTCAACTGAAGAAAAGGGGGTACTCGGGGCCGGTAATAGACACACTCCTCCGAGCACGCAAGTTCTCCACATCACTAACTTATATAAGGATCTGGAGAGTATTTGAAGCCTGGTGCGAAACTCGCAGCACCAATCCGCATGCCGCTACAATCCCCATCGTTCTGGATTTTCTGCAAGATGGACTTCAGAAGGGTCTGTCCCTCAGTTCAATCAAGGTTCAGGTGGCAGCACTATCCTGCTACGGCCCCAGGAGTGACGGCAATAGTATTGCCACACACCCAGACGTTTCCCGTTTCCTGAAAGGAGTCAAGCACATTCACCCGCCACTGAAGTGGCCAGTGCCCCTGTGGAACCTCAATCTAGTCTTGGAATTCCTAGCGGGATCCGCCTTCAGACCCCTCCGAGGCCTGTCCCTCCGTTTGTTAACCTTGAAGATGGTGTTCTTGCTGGCCGTATGCTCAGCACGCCGCATCTCCGAGCTACAAGCGCTGTGCTGCCGCGATCCGTTTCTCAGAATCACTCCAGGGGCTATCCATCTTCGCACAGTTCCCTCCTTCTTACCCAAAGTAGTCTCACACTTCCATCTCAACCAAACCATATCCTTGCCAACCACGGAAGATTTGAAGAAGTCCGAAGAAGGTCGAAGACTGCGCCATCTCTACATCGGCAGGTTGCTGTCCAGATACCTGGAAATGTCGGAAGCAGTACGAAAGACGGACCACCTGTTCATCCTTCACAGTGGGAAGAAGCAAGGAGAAGCGGCCCCACGGGCGATTATTGCTCGCTGGATCAAGGAAGTTATCAAGGCGGCCTACGTAGAAGCGGGAAAACCACCACCTCTACGGGTCAAGGCTCACTCTACCAGGGCCCAAGCGGCCTCCTAGGCAGAAACTAGGATGCTGTCGCCTGCAGAGATATGTAAGGCGGCAACGTGGTCCTCCCTCCATACCTTCTCCAGATTCTACTGTCTGGACGTCCAGGCTAGGGAAGCCACAGCATTTGCGAGGGTGATCCTTAACGGACCTCAGGCAGCCTCCCGCCCAGTCCGGGAATAGCTTTTGTACATCCCATTTGTAATGAGTCCATCTGCTACACGCTAGGAAATGTAGAGATTACTTACCTGATAATCTCGTTTTCCTTAGTGTATGCAGATGGACTCAGCATCCCGCCCGGCTGCCGGTATACATGGGGATTCACCGGGTCACAGTAAGCCATGTTTTCTTATATAGGGCATCCACCCTGCCGGGTGTCGACGCCTTCCGGTTGAGAACACTGGCGGTCTCCAGCTACTATCAATCGGTCAGGGTAATCATGTTCGTTGAATCGATCGGTCAGTCACACATATATCCATAAAAGCTTTTGCAAGGAAGATTACTGAGTTGCTGCACTTCCTGTGGGGGTATATGTACCCGTGCTGACGTCAGATCCATCTCCAACTGCTAGCACGAGCACACTATACCCATTTGTAATGAGTCCATCTGCATACACTAAGGAAAACGAGATTATCAGGTAAGTAATCTCTAGATTTTTGGCCAAAAATAAAAGTCTATACATCTTAGCTGACAAAGTTGGAAAAGTGATTTGAATCTAAAACATCTAGAAATCATCTCTCAAGCATGATAGAAGTAACTTTTGAACTGTTTTGTAGAATCTTAACCAACATTAGAACAGAACATATTACACCAATTTTTAAAGGACTTACACTGGTTACCGATCACCTACTGCATCCAATTCAAAGCCCTGTCTTTGATTCATAAAACTCTTTATAATGACAAAATGGAATGGTTAACTGCCTCTTTACATTTTCACAGCCCTCAGAGGTCCACCAGGTCAGCAAACAATGGATCATTACCAGTGCCTTCCCCAAAATCTACACATTTGAATACAGTTCGTGAAAGAGCACTTTCCATCACTGGACCATTATTATGGAACAATCTGCCTCAAAGTTGGAAAATTGATTCAGTTCAAGAACCAGATATTAAAGCGTTTATGAGAGCACTCAAAACATGGCTATATGTCAAAAAGCATTTCCTTAGTATGTAAATCAATTAAAATCTTTATTTTATTGCTAATTTTAGTTTTATATAATTTCAAGATATGTTAAATTTTTACTTTATTAAATTTATGTATTTCATTTTACTGGTTGTTTTTTAAATGCTTTTAATAAGGCATTTATAACTAAGCTGTATACTTATGTGATATTTGTTTATGAATGTCGGCATAAAAAAACCCAAAACCCATTAAATAAATAAATCAATCTCTGTGGAGAAAATGCATCTTTAATTTAAAAGATAAAAAAGTACCTCAATAATTGTGATCCTTTAGGCTCAGCAGTTTTCAGCCAGTTTCCGTAAGACTGCTGATCCAAAATTTTACCTGGATATTCTCCGGGAGACCGTCGCAGTCTGTCGAAGTCCGGCGAAGCCGCGCGCCCCTTAGGCGCGCGGCTTTGGCGACGCGCCGACAGCGTAAGCGCCATAGAGACGCCGATCTTATGGGCGTCTGGGGGCTCCTCCCTCCGACGTCAGAACCCGGAAGCCAATAGAGAGAACGGGGAATCAGCTGCAGAGCCCTGCCAGCATGAGGAAAAGTATCGCAGGTATCAGTTTTCAGTCAATTACAGCAGGCAAGCTCCAGCTCTCCCCCTCAGCAAATGTGTCAGCAGCAAAAGCCTTTCGTGGAGACGCCGGTCTTATGGGCGTCTGGGGGCTTCCTCCCTCCGACATCAGAACCCGGAAGCCAATAGAGAGAACGGGGAATCAGCTGCAGAGCCCTGCCAGCATGAGGAAAAGTATCGCAGGTATCAGTTTTCAGTCAATTACAGCAGGCAAGCTCCAACTCTCCCCCTCAGCAAATGTGTCAGCAGCCTGTTTTCTGTTTTCTCTATTAAAAGTGTTTTTTTTCCAATTGGTAATGCCACATACCAAAAAGAAAGGGAAAATTACTGCCTCTACTCCTGTTATTAGTTTAAATCAACCACGTATCCAGGATCTTTTTGGCAGATCCATTATAATATCACCAGAAGGCGGAGTCGCTGGAGTTGATGCCCAGGAACAGGGGCTAAACACCTTGACTATTGAAACATCCTTAAGCCCTGGTGCCCCATTAACACTGAGTCCACCCACGGGAAAGGAAGGTGGAGAATTTTTATTTGAGGATCCCTTAAACTTTAACCTGAACTTGAACATTATTCCATCGAATGAACAAGGAGTGTCAAGAAATTTGAGTCACTCACCCATAGCCTCTGGGTTTCAGGGTTTGGGAAATCAACAAGAGGAACTGAGTACCGAGTCTACTATTAGGGAGAAGGGGATGGAGGGGGGTCAGGGAGGGGAAACAGCTGGAACTCCTGTAACAGCTACTAAAACTTTTTCATTAGAAGAAATTGGTTGCATGATCCTTACTATGCAAAAATCAATTACTGATTTAGCTAAAATGGTACAAGAAGGATTGAGTAATAATAAAATATTACAAACAAAAGTAGAGAAGATGGAAAGTTCAATGAATACTTTAAGTATAAAATCTGAAGAGATGGGAAAAATTCAGTTAAATTTAATCAAATCAGAAAAAATTCATGTAGAAAAATTGGAACAGCTAGAAAATCAAATAAGAAGAAATAATTTGAGAATTCTAAATTTTCCCAAAACACATTTGCTGTCTCCCCGAGAATTGTTTAGAAGTTACTTAATAAATATATTGAAATATTCTGATGCAACTTTGCCAGGGATATCTAGGATATATTATGTTACTCAACCTAAAAGCAAATCAGGATCAGGAGAGCAGGATCAGGAAGGAGTTAAGGACGATGTAAATTTGTCAGAACTATTAGAAAGATCTTCAGATACTGAAATAAAAACTCGTGCTACACTAATAGTTCAACTGGTAGATATCTCTCAAAGAGATGTTATTCTTAGATTATATTTTAAGAATCAAGCCTTAACTTTTCATGGTTACCCTATTAGGATCTTTCCTGATGTGTCTTTGAATACTCAACTCAGAAGGAAAGAATTTCTTGCTCTAAGGGAAAAGGTCATGCAACGAGGTGCTAAGTTTATTTTACATTTCCCCTGTAAATGTGTTGTTCTTTATCAGAACAATAGATATATTTTTAACCAGGCGGGCCAGCTACGTACCTTCCTAGACTCCTAGCATCAATGTCTCCCTAGTATAAAATGGGGGAGGAAAGTAAATATGGATCATATTACCTATGGAATTTCTATGGATTATTCTGTTCCATTTACTGTCAACCAGTTTCTGTAATTGCCTGTGAATTAAGTTTCTAGATTTTCACAGTATGTATAAAGATATAAATTATTGTAAGTAAGTTGCCTATATGTGTATTATGATACAAGGCTGTGTATTTCTTTATAAAAATGGAAAGTTTAATAAAAATAAAATTAAAAAAAAAAAAAGATAAAAAAGTGGTTTTCTAACTCCCAAAAGGTGCAGAAGTGCTTCATTCAGTGTAAAATTGCTGGAAATGAGCTGAAAATAAGCAAGTTTTTAACTGCATTGAATCACTGTGCACAGATAAACCTACTTTAGAGCCAATAGTAAAAAAGTGTTATTCTCAGCCTGAAATAGCTAATTTTTGGCCAAAAATCTGTACAACTCAGCTAAAGTTGGAAAAGTGATTCTTTCACTCTAAGGGGATCATTTTTCAAAATGCACTAAGGCATTTTCGCATGCGAAAAGCCCTGTTAACGTATGTATGGTGCAAATTTGGAAAATAGGAGGAGTTAGGGGCAGGGTTTGCCTGCCTGTGAAGAGCTATGGCACAGACTTTAACTACACCTTTTTGAATTGTGTTAAGCTGTGTGATAACTGCTGTGACTGGGTGGTAAGGTTTCATTGCCATTTGTGATGTCTCCTGCAAGGCTGAGTGTGTGAGAGAGAGAGAGAGAAAGCCTGGTCATAATGTCATCTCCCTAGATAGGTATTTCTATCCCTATGGTAGGCCCACCTAGTAACTCGAGATGAGGTTTAGGTATTAGTGTAGGGGGTTAATGTGACTTTGACATTCAAAGTGAGATGTACAAACAGAATAGTGGCCTCTTGTAAAGATTTGATGACCTTCGGAATGAGGAAACTCACTCCAAGATGGGATTTGGGCAATGTTCTCTCCACCTAGCTTGATGGACTCTCTACCTGGGTAACATCATGCTAGGTGGAGAGAACATTGTACAAATCTCATTTTTGGGTGAGTTTCCTCACTCCGAAGGACATCAAATCATTACAAGAGTGCACTGTTCTGTTCGTACATCTCACTTTGAATGTCAAAGTGGCCCCTAAACCCCTATACTAATACCTAAACCTCACTTCGAGTTACTAGGTGGGCCTACCATAGGGATAGAAATACCTATCTAGGGAGCTGACATTATGACCAGGCTTGCTCTCTCTCTCTCTCTCTCTCTCTCTCTCTCTCTCTCTCTCATCCCCCCCCTAGCAGTTGTATGCAGGAAATACAACAGGTCTGGCACCTATCACAAAGTCTGATAATGTTATCACAATTTGCACTAACTTAGCTCTTTGCATAGGTACTTAGTGCAAATTGCAATAAACTGAATATTTGCATAAGCCATGCCCCTTTTGCTATCACATGCAATACCACATTTTGATATATCTAGGCCTAAATCAGCTAGAAATCATGTCCAAGCATTATAGAAGTAACTTTTGAACTGTTTTGTAGATCTCTGCAGAGAAAATGCTACTTTTATGTAAAAGCTAAAAAGGTGCTTAACTTTTTGATTCAATGTACAATTGCTAGAAATAAACTGGAAAGCATTGTATAAGCAAGTTTTAATGGTATTGAATCTCTGTGCACAGATAAAGCTGCTTTAGAGCCAATAGTAAAAAACCTGTTATTCACAGCCTGAAATAACTAATTTTTGGCCAATGGTAAAAGTCTATACATCTCAGCTGAGAAAGTTGGAAAATTGATTCTTTCAGTCCAAATCAGCTAGAAATCATTTTCCAAGCATGATAGAAGCAACTTTTGAACTGTTTTGTAGATATTTGTTGAGAAAATACGACCTTTATGTAAAATATAAAGCATGTTTTTCTCTCCCTGAAAAGGTGCAGAATTGATTCATTCGCTGTAAAATTACTAGAAATGAGCAAGTTTATAACAGTATTGAATCTTTGTGCACAGCTAAAGTTACTTTAGCCAATAGACTAAAAAAAAGTGTTCTTCTCAGCCTGAAATAGCTAATTTTTGGACAAAGGTAAAAGGCTAAACATCTATGCTGCTAAAGTTGGAAATGTGATTCTTTCAGTCTAATTCAGCTAGAAATCGTCTTCAAGCATTATAAAAGTAACTTTTGAAATGTTTTGTAGATCTTTGTGGACAAAATGCAATTTTTAATGTAAAAGCTAAAAAAGTTGTTTTCTCTCTTGTTCAGTGTAAGATTGCTAGAAATGAGCTGAAAAGCATGCCATAAGCAAGTTTTTAACTAAGGGAGTCATTTTTTAAAGCTAGCGCACACGAAAAGGGACATTTTGCACACAAAAGATAAAAAACTGGTTTTCTCACCCTGAAAAAGTGCAGGAGTCGTTCATTCAGTGTACAATTGCAAGAAATGAGCTGAAAAGCATTCTATAAGTAAATATTTTACTGTGCTTTAAAGCTACTGTAAAGCCAATACCAAAAAAAGTGTTATTCTCAGCCTGAAATACCTAATTTTTGACCAAAAGTAAAAGTCTATACTATTGCTGCCGTCGGTCGCAGATAGCTGTGCCCTCTGTTGCTTACCTTTTTTCTGCCTGACTCCGCTTATCTTGGGAAAGTGGCTGCCTCTGCTTCTCTACGCCGACCCGTCCAGCATGCCCGGTCTGGCATGGGCGATTGCGTTCGCCATCTTTCTCCCATCCCGGGGGCGTCCCCATGGCATGTCACAGGCTCAGGATATTTAAACCCATTTCACAATTCCAGCTACGAGTTAGCAAGGAATCCTCCATGCTGATCTCTCCATGTTTACCAGATGCTCCCGCTCTGTGTACTCTTGCTCCAGGACAACTTAGGTACCCGCTCTACGGGGGCCTTGCCTTGCTCCTCTCTACCCTCTGGGTTTATCTACTACCAACAAGGACGCCTAAGATACCCACTCTTCGGGGGCCGTGCCTTGCTCCTATTTACCCTTCGGGGTTCCTTATCTATTTACCAGGACACCTATGGTTCCCGCTCCTCGGGGGCCTTCCTCGTCCAACTACCAGCATCAGAGTGAGTACTGAGCTCCAGTTCTGTCTTTGCTTGTCTCATCTTTCTCTCCATAGACTCTTGATCAGCCCTGCACCGCGGGCCTGGTGAGATGGCGGAACTGTCATTCCACGCTGCAACCTACAGATGGAACATTATCATCTGGTTCTCCTCTCCTAGCTGGAATCCTTACTCGATCCTTGGCTTACCATCTACGTGGCAGTATAATAAAGATATATCTCTGTGTCCATTTCTGCATAGAGCTAGCCTATCGCTGAATCCCCACAGGGCTCCGCCCCGTGGGAGGTGTCATCTCTTACAGCGACCAGAGGCCCACGCATCAATGTCTAAAGTACAACAGATTGCTAATTCCATGGACCTGGCATAGCTCGCAGCCTTTCAGGCCATTCCTGGCCTGGCCCAGTGGATTACAGAGCAACAGAAATCTCTGGAGACAATAATCGTCGCTTTCAACCATTTGAACGTCCGACTGACCACGCCGACATTTCCAGAGAAAGATTGTTTTCCTCAAGTGGTTGCAGGTTGCTCCACTGTACCACTACCAGCTCCTACACGCTTCTCTGGTGGTGCCCAGATGTGCAGGGGTTTTATTAATCAGTGCTGTATGCAATTTTCGTTGCAACTGAACTACTTTCCCAACGCGGTTTCCAAGACTACATATATCCTATCGCTACTTGATGGAAGAACCCTGGCCTGGGCTTCACCTCTCTGGTAATGCAGCGACCCTGTTTTGAATGATCTGACTGACTTCTTGAACCTGTTCAAATCTGTCTTTGATGATCCAGCATGTCAGACCATCGCAGGTTCTTCACCTTCAACAAGGATGCAAGCCTTTACGACTATGTTATTGAATTCAAAACACTAGCATCTGAACTTCATTGGGATTTGGGATGTCTACGTGCTATATTTTTAGAGGGCCTCATCACCTATATAAAAGACGAGCTAGCAGTTCGTAACTTGCCTGATACTCTAGAATCTCTCATAGATCAAACTGGATACGCGACCGAACTCAAGAAGCCAAGTGTCATGAGAAGCACCCTACAAGAGGTAATCGCCCTCGAACCATGCACACAACTTCAGCCCAATCTTCTGTGCCCAGTGAAGGAGAAGAAGAACCAATGCAGCTAGGACACAGTCACCTGACTTTTAAAGAGCGACGTTTTCACAGATGCTCAGGTCTCTGTATGTACTGCGGCTAATCCGGCCATCTGTCCTATCTGTCCGGGAAGGGCCATACCTAGGATCTCCTGAAGGTTAACAGATATTCAATATACTTAAAAATGTAACTGTAGATTGATTTCAGCTCATTTCTTGCAATTTTACACTAAATGAAGCAGTTCTGCACCTTTTCTGACAGATAAAACCACTTTTTAGCTTTTACATGAAAGCTGCATTTTCTCCACAAAGATCTACAAAACAGTTCAAAAGTTACTTCTATCATGCTTGGCAGATGATTTCTAGCTGATTTAAACTGAAATAATCACTGTTCTAACTTTTGGCTCTAAAGTAGTTTTAGCTGTCCATAGATATTCAATGTAGTTAAAAACTTGCATGTAGATTGCTTTTCAGCTAATTTCTTGCAATTTTACACTGAATGAAGGCTTCTGCACCTTTTCGGGGAGAGAAAACCACTTTTTTAGCTTTTGCATAAAAGTTGCATTTTCTCCACAGAGATCTACAAAACAGTTCAAACATCCTTGGAAGATGATTTCTAGCTAATTTAGACTGAAAAAAAAATCAACTTTCCAACTTTCACAACTGAGATGTTTATAATTTTATTTTTTGCCTAAAATAAGATTTTTCAAGCTGAGAATAACACTTTTTTTAATTTATAATTTATTAAGATTTTTTAAACATTATTACAATGTAACAAAATCAAAGAACAAAATTTTGTCATCGAGAAATTAATACATACATTACTTTTAGGAAAGCTAAAAGCTAATAATCCAGATCAAAATTTTCTAGTCCACATTAAGGTAGGATAAATCCATATAATCAACTAAGGAAAATGTAAATTTAAAATTTACATTCTGGAAATTTTCTATTTTTTCAGCTATATCATCTCAACCACTTTCTTTATCTAAAACAAATGTTTCTAAATGGGAGGCATCTTGGAACACAAATTTATTCTTCTGAAACACCACAATACACTTGCAAGGGAATTTTAGGAAATATGTTGCTCCCAGAGTTAAAACTCTGGACTTTAAATTTAAGAATTTCTTCCTCCTTGTCTGTGTAATGTGGGAAACATCTGGGAAGAGTTGGAATCTTTGTCTGCAAAACAGAAACTCCTTGTTCTTAAAATATTTCTGCATAATTAATATCTTGTCACTTTCTCTAGCGAAAGTGACAATCATAGTTGATCTTACAGGTATGTCATCCAACGAGGATTCCAAAAAAGTAGTCAAATTAGGAGACTGCTGCTGGACAATGTCCATTTCTTCCTCTCCCTCCTGTTTTCTCAATTTAGTATTAATCACATAATAAATCTTTGAAATGCATTTATCATCTATCGATATTATTGCTAAATTTTCTACCAAATATTTCTTTAATAATTCATTAGGGGATAAAAGTCTAGTCATTGGAAAATTCAAAAACGTTATGTTCCTCACTCTATTCTCGTTCTCAAGACTTTCAATCTGCCGATGAATACTTATACTATCTTAATAAAAGCATTATTGGCTGACTGAAGTGTTGTTATCTGTTGAGTAGCTGTTTTACTTGCTTCCTCTACTTGTTTCAGCCTATTATCATATAAATCTAGGACATTTTTAGTTTCGATAGATGAATTATTACTCTGAGCCATAAAACCCATCATAACTTTCTGCATTTCATTTATAGCCCTCCATACATCAACCAATGTTATATTTTGGGGATCAATAGGATCCGAGACTATCTTCTGAAGCTCGGAGCCCCCTATAGCCCCCAATTCATTTACTCCAGCACCTCCCATAAAATGGGAGTCACTATTATTATTTATCACCACATCTGCTTGTTTTTCAATTGGTTGAGATGGAGTCAAAGTTTCCACTATAGGTTGAGATCCAGGCTGCTGGCAGGGACTAACCGATGCTCCAGATGAAAAAGAAATATCTGGTATTGAGTTGCGGGCAGATTGACTTACCCGTCTTGTCAAATGAAAGTCTATTGGACCCTTAGCCTGCTGAACTGCTGGAGAAGAAGTTAAAACTTTCATTTTTCTTTTTCTACCCATACAACTGGTAGGAAAAAATTTTTACCAAGGGGCACGCCCCTTTGGCGTGTGGCTTTGGCAGCGCACCAGCGGCTGTGCGCCGCTCCTGAGTTGAATTTATTCTGACGTCACTTCCGGGGGCGTGGCTTAAGTCCGTTCCTGATGGTAAGCTCTTAGATGGAAAAAAGAGCAGCGATTCAGTCCCTTATGCCTCCCTCTCCTTCGAGAGCTATTCCAGCCAAGAAGTCCTCCAATTCAGGCCGCTCCTGAGTTGAATTTATTCTGGCATTCAGCCCGGTCGATGATGTCACTTCGGGGGCGTGGCTTAAGTCCATTCTTAGATGGAAAAAAGAGCAGCGATTCGGTCCCTTATACCTCCCTCTCCTTCGAGAGCTATTCCAGCCAAGAAGTCCTCCAATTCAGGCCGCTCCTGAGTTGAATTTATTCTGGCTGAAAATAACACTAGCTTTTTAGTAGCTTAGTTAAAACTTTGCTCATTTCTAGCAAATGTACACTGAATGAAGCAGTTCTGCACCTTTTCAGAGAAAACAACTATTTTAGCTTTTACATAAAAGTTGCATTTTCTCTGCAGAGATCTACAAAACAGTTCAAAAATTCGATATTTCAAGTTTGGGAGATGATTTCTAGCTGAATTAGAAGAGCTGAGATGTTTATACTTTTACTTTACAGTAGCTTTAGCTGTGCACAGTCATTGAATACAATTAAAAACTTGCTTATACAATGCTTTTCAGTTCATTTTTTGCAATTTGACAGTGAGAAAACCACTTTTTTACGTTTCACTTAAAAGTTTCATTTTCTCCTATGAGATGTTCAAATCAGTCAAAAACTTGGTCTGCCATGCTTGGGACATGGCATCTTGCAAATGTACACTGAATAGAGCAGTTCTTCACAGTTTCAGAGTGAGAAAATCTCTTTTATAGGTTTACCTTAAAAGTTGCATTTTCTCCTCAGCAACGTTCAAAACAAAACCTTGGCTCTGGGAGGTGACATCTTGTGAATTTACATCGAATAAAGCAGTTCTTCACACAGAGTGAAAAAAATCACTTTTTAAGGTTTCACTTAAAACCTGTATTTTCTCCTCAGAGAAGTAGAAAACAGTTGAAAACGTCTGCTATCTGCTATCCTTGGAGGTGATTTCTTGCAATTGTACAGTGAATGAAGCAGATCTTCATCATTTCAGAGTGAGAAAATCACTTTTATATTTTTCTCTTGCATTTTCTCCTCAGTGATGTGCAAAACAGTGGAAAACTTGGTTCTAACATGCTTGGGAGGTGATTTCTTGCAATTTTGCAGTGAAAGAAACAGATCTTCACCATTGCACAGTGAGAAAAACACTTTTATAGATTTCCCTTTGCATTTTCTCCTCAGAGATGTACAAAACAGTTGAAAACTTGGTCTAACATGCTTGGGGAGCTGATTTCTTGCAATTTTGCAGTGAAAGAAGCAAGTCACCATTAGAGACTGAGAAAAATCACTTAGATGTTTCACTTAAAACTTGCATTATCTCCTCAGAGATGTACAAAACAGTTGCAAACCTGGTTCTAACATGCTTGGAAAGTCATTCTTGCAATTTTGCTGTGAAAGAAGCTGGTCACAATTTCAGTGAGAAAAATCACTTTTCACTTAAAACTTGCATTATCTCCTCAGAGATGTACAAAACAGTTGCAAAACTAGGTTCTAACATGCTTAGAAAGTGATTTCTTGCAATTTTGCAGTGAAAGAAGCAGGTCACCATTTCAGAGTGAGAAGAATCACTAATATGTTTTAGGTGAGTTTTTAGTTACAGGCATTTGGACTACTTTTCTAATTATTGGAACCTCACTGTCGGGATGCCATAATTCTAATGCATCATTAGTATCCTTTAAAGATACCTCTCTCCGAACCATGTGCTGCTGAGTGACTGTCGGCTTTCCCCTTTGTTCTAGTTTAAAAGCTGCTCTATCTCCTTTTTAAAGGTTAGCGCCAGTTAAAAGCTGCTCTATCTCCTTTTGGTTCTAACATGCTTGAGAGGTGATTTCTTGCAATTTCGCAGTGAAAGAAGCAGATCTTCACCATTACAGAGTGAGAAAACCATTTCTAGGGTATCACTTTAAACTTGCAATGTCACCTCAGAGATGTACAAAACAGTTGAAAACATGGTTGCAACATGCTTGAGAGGTGATTTCTTGCAATTTTGCAGTGAAAGAAGCAGATCTTCACTATTTCAGAGTGAGAAAACTTAAAATTTGCATTATCTGCTCAGAGATGTACAAAACAGTTGAAAACTTGGTTCTAACATAGGAGGTGATTTCTGCCAATTTTTCAGTAAAAGAAGCAGATCAACCACTTCACAGTGAGAAAACCATTTTTAGGGTTTCACTTAAAACTTACATTTTATCCTCAGAGATGTTCAAAACAGTTGAAAACTAGGTTCTAACATGCTTAGAAAGTGATTTCTTGCAATTTTGCAGTGAAAGAAGCAGGTCACCATTTCAGAGTGAGAAAAATCACTAATATGTTTCAGTTAAAACTTGCATTATCTCCTCAGAGATGTACTAAACAGTTGAAAGACTTGGTTGTAACATGCTTGGAAAGTGATTTCTTGCAATTTTGCTGTGAAAGAAGCAGGTCGATTTCTGACTGAGAAACCCACTTTTTAAGGTTTCATAATAAACTTGCATTTTCTCCTCAGATATGTACAAAACAGTTGAAAATTTGGTTCTAACATGCTTGAGAGGTGATTTCTTGCAATTTTGCAGTGAAAGAAGCAGGTCACCATTTCAGAGTGAGAAAAATCACTTATATGTTTCACTTAAAGCTTGCATTATCTCCTCAGAGTTGTACAAAACAGTTGAAAACTAGGTTCTCACATACTTGAGAGGTGATTTCTTGCAATTTTGCAGTGAAAGAAGCAGGTCACCATTTCAGAGTGAGAAAAATCACTTATATGTTTCACTTATAACTTGCATTATCTCCTCAGAGTTGTACAAAACAGTTGAAAACATGGTTAAGAACATAAGAACATAAGAAAATGCCATACTGAGTCAGACCAAGGGTCCATCAAGCCCAGCATCCTCTTTCCAACAGTGGCCAATCCAGGCCATAAGAACCTGGCAAGTACCCAAAACTAAGTCTATTCCATGTAAGCATTGCTAATGGCAGTGGCTATTCTCTAAGTGAACTTAATAGCAGGTAATGGACTTCTCCAAGAACTTATCCAATCCTTTTTTAAACACAGCTATACTAACTGCACTAACCACATCCTCTGGCAACAAATTCCAGAGTTTAATTGTGCGTTGAGTAAAAAACAACTTTCTCTGATTAGTTTTAAATGTGCCCCATGCTAACTTCATGGAGTGCCCCCTAGTCTTTCTACTATCCGAAAGAGTAAATAACCAATTCACAACTACCCGTTCTAGACCTGTCATGATTTTAAACACCTCTATCATATCCCCCCTCAGTCGTCTCTTCTCCAAGCTGAAATGTCTTAACCTCTTTAGTCTTTCATCATAGGGGAGTTGTTCCATTCCCCTTATCATTTTGGTAGCCTTCTCTGTACCCTCTCCATCGCAATTATATCTTTTTTGAGATGCGGCGACCAGAATTGTACACAGTATTCAAGGTGCAGTCTCACCATGGAGCGATACAGAGGCATTATGCATTTTCCGTTTTATTCACCATTCCCTTTCTAATAATTCCCAACATTCTGTTTGCTTTTTTGACTGCCGCAGCACACTGTACCGACGATTTCAATGTGTTATCCACTATGACACCTAGATCTCTTTCTTGGGTTGTAACACCTAATATGGAACCCAACATAGTGTAATTATAGCATGGGTTATTTTTTCCTATATGCATCACCTTGCACTTATCCACATTAAATTTCATCTGCCATTTGGATGCCCAATTTTCCAGTCTCACAAGGTCTTCCTGCAATTTATCACAATCTGCTTGTGATTTAACTACTCTGAACAATTTTGTGTCATCTGCAAATTTGATTATCTCACTCGTCGTATTTCTTTCCAGATCATTTATAAATATATTGAAAAGTAAGGGTCCCAATACAGATCCCTGAGGCACTCCACTGTCCACTCCCTTCCACTGAGAAAATTGCCCATTTAATCCTACTCTCTGTTTCCTGTCTTTAGCCAGTTTGCAATCCCCGAAAGGACATCGCCACCTATCCCATGACTTTTTACTTTTCCTAGAAGCCTCTCATGAGGAACTTTGTCAAACGCCTTCTGAAAATCCAAGTATACTATATCTACCGGTTCACCTTTGTCCACATGTTTATTAACTCCTTCAAAAAAGTGAAGCAGATTTGTGAGGCAAGACTTGCCCTGGGTAAAGCCATGCTGACTTTGTTCCATTAAACCATGTCTTTCTATATGTTCTGTGATTTTGATGTTTAGAACACTTTCCACTATTTTTCCTGGCACTGAAGTCAGGCTAACTGGTCTGAAGTTTCTCGGATCGCCCCTGGAGCCCTTTTTAAATATTGGGGTTACATTTGCTATCCTCCAGTCTTCAGGTACAATGGATGATTTTAATGATAAGTTACAAATTTTTACTAATAGGTCTGAAATTTCATTTTTTAGTTCCTTCAGAACTCTGGGGTGTATACCATCCGGTCCAGGTGATTTACTACTCTTCAGTTTGTCAATCAGGCCTACCACATCTTCCAGGCTCACCGTGATTTGATTCAGTCCATCTGAATCATTACCCATGAAAACCTTCTCCATTACGGGTACCTCCCCAACATCCTCTTCAGTAAACACCAAAGCAAAGAAATCATGTAATCTTTCCGCGATGGCCTTATCTTCTCTAAGTGCCCCTTTAACCCCTCAATCATCTAACAGTCCAACTGACTCCCTCACAGGCTTTCTGCTTCGGATATATTTAAAAAAGTTTTTACTGTGAGTTTTTGCCTCTACAGCCAACTTCTTTTCAAATTCTCTCTTAGCCTGTCTTATCAATGTCTTACATTTAACTTGCCAATGTTTATGCTTTATCCTATTTTCTTCTGTTGGATCCTTCTTCCAATTTTTGAATGAAGATCTTTTGGGTAAAATAGCTTCTTTCACCTCCCCTTTTAACCATGCCGGTAATTGTTTTGCCTTCTTTCCACCTTTCTTAATGTGTGGAATACATCTGGACTGTGCTTCTAGAATGGTATTTTTTAACAATGACCACGCCTCTTGGACATTTTTTACTTTTGTAGCTGCTCCTTTCAGTTTTTTCTAACAATTTTTCTCATTTTATCAAAGTTTCCCTTTTGAAAGGTTTAGCACAAGAGCCTTGGATTTGCACACTTTTCCTTTTCCAGTCATTAAATCAAATTTGATCATATTATGATCACTATTGCCAAGCGGCCCCACCACCGTTACCTCTCTCCCAAGTCCTGTGCTCCACTGAGAATTAGATCTAAAATTGCTCCCTCTCTCATCGGTTCCTGAACCAATTGCTCCATAAAGCTATCATTTATTCCATCCAGGAACATTATCTCTCTAGTGTGACCCGATGATACATTTACCCAGTCTATATTGGGGTAATTGAAGTCTCCCATTATTACTGCACTACCAATTTGGTTAGCTTCCCTAATTTCTCTTAGCATTTCAATGTCCATCTCACCATCTTGACCAGGTGGATGATAGTATACCCCTATCACTATAGTCTTCCCTGACACACAAGGGATTTCTACCCATAAAGATTCAATTTTGTATTTAGTCTCATGCAGGATGTTTATCCTGTTGGACTCTATGCCATCCCGGACATAAAGCGCCACACATGCTTGCAAAGTGATTTCTTGCAATTTTGCTGTGAAAGAAGCAGGTCACGATTTCAGAGTGAGAAAACTCACTTTTCACTTAAAACTTGCATTTTCTCCTCAGATATGTACAAAACTGTTGAAAAACTAGGTTCTGACATACTTGAGAGGTACATTCTTGCAATTTTGCAGTGAAAGAAGCAGGTCACCATTTCAGAGTGAGAAAAATCACTTATGTTTCACTTAAAACTTGCATTTTCTCCTCAGAGATGTACAAAACAGTTGAAAACTAGGTTCTCACATACTTGAGAGTTGATTTCTTATAATTTTGCAGTGAAAGAAGCAGATCTTAACCATTTCAGAGTGAGAAAACCATTCTTAGGGTTTCACTTAAAACTTACATTTTCTCCTCAGTGATGTACAAAACAGTTGAAAACCTAGTTCTAACATACTTGGGAGGTGATTTTCTGCAATTTTGCAGTGAAAGAAGCAGATCTTCACTATTTCAGAGTGAAAAAAACATTTTTAGGGTTTCACTTAAAACTTGCATTATCTCCTCAAAGATGTACAAAACAGTTGAAAACTAGGTTCTAACATGCTTAGAAAGTGATTTCTTGCAATTTTCCAGTGAAAGAAGCAGGTCACCATTTCAGAGTGAGAAAAATCACTAATATGTTTGAATTAAAACTTGCATTAGCTCCTCAGAGATGTATGAAACAGTTGGAAACTTAGTTCTAACATGCCTGGAAAGTGATTTCTTGCAATTTTGCTGTGATTCTTTCACAGGTCACCATTTCAGAGTGAGAAAAATCACTTATATGTTTAACTTAAAGCTTGCGTTAACTCTTCAGAGTTGTACAAAACAGTTGAAAACATGCTTCTAACATGCTTGGAAAGTGATTTCTTGTGATTTTGCTGTGAAAGAAGCAGGTCACAATTTCAGAGTGAGAAACCCACTTTTTAAGGTTTCACTTTAAACTTTTATTATCTCCTCAGAGATGTACAAAACAGTTGAAAATTTGGTTCTAACATGCTTGAGAGGTGATTTCTTGCAATTTTGCAGTGAAATAAGCAGGTCACCACTTCAGAGTGAGAAAAATCACTAATATGGTTCAGTTAAAACTTGCATTATCTCCTCAGAGATGTATGAAACAGTTTGATGAAATGCTGACCTTGGACTTGTGAATATGCTGATGCCAGAACCAGTCTGGGCCAGGCACCTGGATCTGAACCCAGTGGGCAACGTGTACAAGTTGCACAAAAAGATCTTACAGTTTCAGCAATTCAAAGTCTAAATTGAGAAAGTGAATAAACAGGAAAATGAGGCTATGTTTCTGAGTACGAAAATAAATCTGTGAAGCCAAGGACGTGCGTGCTAGGAGCTGATAAGGGGAAGAGAAACTAGGCCACAGTGACAGTTGGCATGATAAGGAAAAATGTGACCCTGAGTGTAGGTATGGAGCAATCATGAGCTGATTTAGAGCAATACGCTTTCCAGCTTGCAGTGCATATTATGAAACCTATAAAAATTGATGGAAAAGAGGAGTAACCAAGCAAAGCTGTTTCTTTGACTGACCTGTGTACTTAATTGTGAGTATAGCAACAGATTAATTTTATTAATCAGTTTGATTCTTTGCTTCCTGTATAGGCCACTTGTCGCCTATCCAGTTTTATAACAAGGTATTAATATAGCATGTAACAGATTTCAATTAATAAATTTTTTATTTGCATTAAGAAGCTTTTGTAAATTGCAGTTTGTTCAGTGTCATTTTCTCTCACATTACAATAGTTAACTAAGGTTTAAAATCAATATGGCGACCGCGGCAGGACTGTGATCGTTTTAGTAGGCCGTGATAGAGGGTGACACTGAATATAACAGTTTTGTAAGGTATATATTCACGTTCCTGATATCTCTTTTAAAGCCGGAGTGATCAACCGTGCTTGAAGGGAGAAGGAAATCAGGTCCTGTGTGAATAAAGGGTTAACGAGTACTCAGAATTAATGAGAATTAATATTTTTGGTTTAATGGATGATTTATGCTATATATCTCTTTGGGTCGCTATTGCTTGCAATTGCTTATTTTGCCTTGTGCTTGGCTGTTGGATATATTGTACAGTTGGGCGTACGTCGTCTAATCAAGAGGAACAGGAACAAGATTTTGAGGGAGACGCTCAGCTTTAAATTAACAAATATGGAAAATAGTGAGCTTAACGCAATAACCCTGAAAAAGATCCCCCAGCCTACTACCTTATATATTGATAGTGCACAAAACAGTTCGGCACTTCAATATGTTATTGCACTATTCCCATTTCAAAGGGAAATGATAAAGAAAGTAAATGACAAATGGGTAAAATATGCAGCTAGGGACTCTTTTCTGTCTTGGCCTTTGGAGGGCTCTTTGCAGCCTAGTCGATTGTCCCCACTCCTACATTTTCTGCAAGATAAAAAACAAAATAAGGCTGCTAGTCTAGAGAAACATTTACATATTTGGAAACTTTTTTCCATAACATCAGATTTATATTATGCTGATACAGATATAAAAAAGGGAGTCAAAATAGAACATGAAATAGTGAAAGACCACCCAGAGTTACAAAAGAATGGTCCTCCGGACCAACTTGTTGATCCTCAGGCCTACCCGCCACCATATGTAATGACTTGTCCAATGGTAAAGGCAGGAGAAGAGGATGGTTTTACTTTTCCAACCCCTGCCGGGTATAGGCCCCTATACAGTGAGACACCAAGTGCTCCATTATATCCAAGCCTGGATACACAAAAAGAGAGCATGAACAAACCTGAACAAGGGGTATCGAACAAATTAATAGATGAAAAATCTAAAATGCCAAATCCGATGGGATATGGCTCTTTACGAGAGACTCAACCGTCATCACATACACCTAGCCTTGGTATAGAACATGGACAGGATACCGAAAAGAGGAATGAGTTTGAGATTAAAGGAAGAGTACATTTAACAGCAGTACAGGAAGAAAATGAATTCCGAAAGCGGGTAGAGCAGATAGATAAGATAGACCAGGATAAAACTCCGGTAAAGGAACCTTTACAAGATGAGGAGGAGAAGAATGTAGCAATAATCACATGGGTGCTCGATTATTTAAAAGGTTACAGTAAAAGTAAATATGGTAGAACTTGGTGGGAGGTTATCACACAAGAGTGTGAAAAACAGCAGTGTCGCATCCCGTGTTCAAATGTTGGGCCTGTGAACACGAAGCAAGTCGATGACTTGACAACGACTCTTTCTGTTCATTGTACTGACTCTATCCACTATGACTTCATGGTAAAAGGATGTGAAGTTTGGGGTGAATCATTGCTAGAATATGAATCAACTACGCCTTTCACAAGATCAAAAAAACAAAGGCAGAATGCTGGGCAGATAGCTTGTGCATTACAACACAAAGATTCACGAGACAGAGTATTACAACAACCTGTTTTCGTAAGAACAGATGCCCAGAATCAACCGGTAGCTACATATAAGCCATATAGCCCCACTGACATCAGTACCATCATTCAGAAATTGCCGAGTATTCATAAAGGAGCTAGAATGTGGCTAGAAGCTGTAGATACAAATACAGCAGGGACACAACTTGCCATCGGTGATTTTAAAGCATTATGTGCAGCCAGCGGTATAAACTTATCTCAACTGTCCGTAGTTAGTGTATGTCCTGGGTTACTTACCCCTGCTGTGGATGGCAACCCGTTTCAAGGACGTGATAGAATAAATTTAGCAAAAGCTCTGGATACTTTATACCCAACTACAATTGACTTTACAGCCATAACGGCAGGAAAATGGGATGGTAGTGGTGATTTTTCTGCACATTTGACAAAATGCATGGACACATATAAAGCACAAACTGGGCAGGATGCTGATGTCCAGCCTAACATCCCTGTGTTTTTACATTTATTTTACGCTACTTTACCAGCAAACATGCAGACAAATTTGAATAATGTTGTGGCTTTATCTACAAAGGCATGGCCTGAGGTGAGGGCAACCCTGTTACATTTTGCTTCAGTGCATACAAAAATGTTACAGACTCCATATAAAGAACAGCAGAAAATAGCTAATAAATTAATGACTATGCAAATTGCAGAAATAGAGGAAAAGAAAAAGGTCAGATGCCATGATCAGAGTAATAATTTTCCAAAAGATCCTAATATCTCAGTTGGTATACAGGATTGTTATGTGATGCAAAAACCACCCTCAGATATATACCAGGGAGGATATGGCCCATATATCCCCCGGGGTAGAGGAATGCAAAGGGGTAGAGGTGGCCGTGGTATGACACAGGGTAGAGGGAATAGGCCATCACCAGATAGAAGAGCTCATGTAGAATGTTGGAATTGTCACGCAGTAGGACATTATTCAACTGAATGCAGACGGTCAAAGAACCCTGATTCCTATCATGCACAATCGCCGGCACAAGACCGTTACCAGCCTAGCCAGCCTGGGCCACAGCCCACACAACAATTTCCTGTGTACCAGCCAGAAAGTTACTGACATAAGGCAGGGAATACAGGAATCGTCCAGGGTGATACTGTATTCCTTCAGACATCTGAACCATTTGTTCAATTACTAGTAGGCCCACAACAAGTTCCAATGCAATTTTTAATTGACACAGGGACTACCTCTTCTGTTATATGTGTTAAACCAATTGCTGTCAGAGAATCACGTGAAACCAATACTACTATAGGTTTTGATGGTAAGCCTAGTGAGAAACATCTAACTGAATTAACACCTGTGACAATTAAGACTACACAGGGCAAAAGGGAGGCATCCGTAAAATTTTTAATTGCCGAACATTGCCCAGTTAATCTCTTAGGTCGGGATTTACTCACTCAATTTGGATTGACACTAACTTTTAAAATTCCCGATTCTAAGAGCATTCTCTCATTGGTTGCTCTAACGAGTAAAGAAGAGAATGATGAGATTCCTGACGAATGGAATTGGGATAAATTGCCATCAGAATTATGGAGTACAGAAGAAGCCCCCTATGGAAAGGCTAGGACAGCTCCCGCTTATCGGATTAAAATAAAACCATATGAGCAAGGTCCATATGTGAATCCTTATCCAATTAATAAAAAATTGACAGTCCCTACGATGCGTCAGATTGCGAGACTATTAGAAAATGGTATTATAGAAGAATCTGAATCACCCTATAACACTCCTCTGTTCCCTGTACCAAAAGGAGAAAATGATGTGAGAATAGTTCATGATTTACGTGCCTTAAATGAAATGGTAATCCCACAATATCCAGTATGTGCAAATCCATTGACGCTTTTGCAAACTCAGCCAATACATAAGTTCAACTCAGTTATTGATTTGTCTAATGCATTTTTTGCTATCCCCTTACATATGGCTTCTCGTGATTTGACATCATTTGTATTTGGTAACAAAGCGTATCGGTGGACGAGACTTCCACAAGGTTTTACGGATAGCCCTACTGTATTCTCAAAACAATTGAACAAGGATTTGGAGAGGTTTAGGAGTAAATTACCCAAATCTGTGTCCTTATTTACATATGTCGATGATATCCTGCTTTCCACAGACAATAAGCTTGACTGTTGGGAATGGACCTTTAAATTATTACAAGTATTAAGTGAAGCTGGATATAAGTGTAATCGACAGAAATGCGTTTTAGCGAAAACGCAAGTGAACTTTTTAGGTCAAGTGATATCTTCCAAAGCTAGACACATTACTAAAGATTTATTGTTAGAATTGCAGAAGCAAGAACTTCCTCAGACATTAAAACAACTTCGTGGATTGCTGGGAACCTTTAATTACTGTCGCCAATGGATCCCAGGCTACTCAGCTCGAATTTCTCCTTTATTACGGCATTTACACGTACCTGCGGGTACTATTTCCAACACACAAATTGCCTTAACTAAGGAGGATGAATTGTCCATACATGACATATTACAGACTTTGTTACGAACTGAACCCCTGAGTACTGTAGATCCTCAACTAAAAGTGCATATATGGGTACGAGATTTGGGTAACACGTGGGCCGCTCTCGTAAACAAATATTGAAAATATTGTCCAAAAGGGAAGGCATAGGGACTGAGACTGCAATCGTATGGACACCTGCACATACAGAGCATACAGACTTTGAGGCAAAAGGTAATGATTTGGCAGATAAAGCAGCCTCTGAGGTGCTGTCCGTAAATCTAATGATTATGCAGACTCGCTTTAGCTCAGAATTGACTCACACTCCTTATCCAATGAGTAATATTATATTTCATGAACAACCAAGCGGTGAGGAATTAGAAAAGTGGAAATCATTGGGATGTTACCAACGAGGAAAAACATGGTTACATCCTAATGGTAAACTTTGTGTCACAACTTCGGAAATTCTAAGATACTTTACTGCCTGGCATAGCACCTTGCATTTGTCTGCTACAGCGTTACTAGCAGGAGTACAGACTAACCATTGGAACCAGAATTTGTACGCTCTGGCTGTGCAGATAATTCATAACTGTCTAGTTTGTTCCACTCATATAGCTCGCCGAGGACCTGCTGTGAGCCCTGGTAGCCTACCTATTCCTCAGGGGCCAGGTTTGGAGTGGCATATTGACTACACTGATATGATTGAACCAGTTAAAGGAAAACGGTATGTATTGGTATGGGTGGATGGCTTTTCACATTGGATTGAGGCGTTTCCGTGTACTAAAGAAACAGCCCATGTAGTTATCGATACCTTTATCCGTAATATACTACCTTCCCATGGCTGTCCCATTAGACTTGTGTCAGATAATGGCACACATTTTAACAATCAAATAATGCGAGAATTACAGGATATCTGCAATATAATCCATCGTAGAGTGTCAGTTTACAAGCCTACATCAAATGGCTTAGTAGAACGTTATAATGGAATCTTAAAAACAAAATTGAGAGTACTACTAGTAGCTCTAAATAAAACCAAAACAACGAAATTATATACCTGGCTGGATATATTACCATTGGCTTTAATGAATATACGAAATACCCCAGGTATACGTCATGAAATCACTCCTTTCCAATTGCAGACTGGGAGAATTATGAACCCCATACATGCAAAAGCCACTGATACTCCAAGTGAATACTGGAGTAAAATTCAACCGATAGTAGCGATGGCTACTGATTTAGTCCAATCCAACTCGAGATTAGCGCCAAAATTGACCCTATCTTCTGTGTTCTCAATAGGTGATCAAGTTTTGCGGAAGAATCACACGCATAAAACTTGGAAAGATCCAATTTACATCGGACCATTCACCATTACAGGACTAAGCCATACTGCTGCTAAACTGTCTGAACATTCCACCTGGGTACATTTGTCGGATATTCGTACCTATCGTCCCATCATCTGAGAACATGAATAACCGACTTCCTAGTGTAATTCTTGCCTGCGTTTTGCTGTGGTGGTGGAGTACTCCCAGAATCTCCTCTACCTTGGACAATGAATCATTGGATGAGAGGTTTAAACATAATTTGTGGTTGCGTTTAGCAAACATTACACATGTTACTTCCTTTTGCCTAATGATTAGTTCAGATTTACATACTATGTTGGGCTCATGCCTCATTCCGGTGTGTAAGGATCCGAACGATATTCATAATGATACTCAATTACCGGCTATTGGGGAAAAATGGACTTATGAATCATCCATAAATTGGGGAAAGGTTACAAAACATCTGCCTTCAGATGCTTTGGAACTTTATACTCCATATGTTGCAAATCTGGAAAACAACACTTGTGCACATATTGTGAACTGTAAAGACCAATGCCGTAAGTTGCCAAAAGGGCAATGGCCCTGTAACAACCCCACAAACATCAGCTATAATTGGGCCCATATAATTTTACCGTTGGGATGGTTTTTTACTTGTGGAACCACAACATTTAATTATATTCCAGCTAATGTCAGTGATTGCACCTGTTGTCTAAGTAGATTAGTACCTATCTTGCCAAGCAAACCTAGCAAGATGAAACAATTATACAAATCTCGTAGGAATCGAGATTTGACTTCTCTTACACCTTCGTGTGATGGAAATGTGTCATTATTAAATAGACACGAGACTATGGCTTTAGCTATTACTTTAGTTGGTGTACCCGCCATGGCAATGCATGCTGATAACCAAGTGACAAAATTAGCTTGTAATTTAGCTAAATCTATAAATGCCACTTCGCACGCTATTGCATTATTAAATCAAGAGCAGACTGCTCTCCGAAATGCTATTTTAAATAACCGAGGCGCTATTGATTTTCTACTGCTGCAACACCGTTTTGGTTGTGAAGTCATGCCAGACATGTGCTGCTTTAACCTCACGGACAATTCATTAGCCATTGACCAACAAATACAGAAGTTAAAAACTTATGCTGCAAGTATACACATTGATACAGGATCAAATATATGGGATAGTTTGTGGTCAATATTCCCAGTAGGGTGGATAAGGAGCATGTGTCAATATGCAATTATAATTATTGTAATCCTTATAGCTGTATGTTGCTTTATGCAATGTATTCCAAATTTAATCCAAACCTTTCAAAGATGCATAACTCACAGGATAACCACCAATATTACCCATCACGATTCTCATTATGCTGTCATGGCCCCAGGACATACTGAAACCAATTATGCTGTAATGGTACCTGCTGTTATTGAAACTAATTATGATAATGTAATAGTAGAAACAGTAATAGAGTAGTAGATGCTTCAAGATTGTTCCATGCATGTCATTCTATGTCACATATTGATAGAAGAATAGAGGGAAATTGGAAAGTGAGTATAGGTAAGTGGGAAGTAAAAAGATGATGTGAAGAGGTTTGCAGATACCGAAGAACGGCTCAACATAGTCTCACCAATGAAGGAGGTGAGACAGGGTCAAGTCCTGTCTCAAGGGAGGGTTGATGAAATGCTGACCTTGGACTTGTGAATATGCTGATGCCAGAACCAGTCTGGGCCAGGCACCTGGATCTGAACCCAGTGGGCAACGTGTACAAGTTGCACAAAAAGATCTTACAGTTTCAGCAATTCAAAGTCTAAATTGAGAAAGTGAATAAACAGGAAAATGAGGCTTTGTTTCTGAGTACGAAAATAAATCTGTGAAGCCAAGGACGTGCGTGCTAGGAGCTGATAAGGGGAAGAGAAACTAGGCCACAGTGACAGTTGGCATGATAAGGAAAAATGTGACCCTGAGTGTAGGTATGGAGCAATCATGAGCTGATTTAGAGCAATACGCTTTCCAGCTTGCAGTGCATATTATGAAACCTATAAAAATTGATGGAAAAGAGGAGTAACCAAGCAAAGCTGTTTCTTTGACTGACCTGTGTACTTAATTGTGAGTATAGCAACAGATTAATTTTATTAATCAGTTTGATTCTTTGCTTCCTGTATAGGCCACTTGTCGCCTATCCAGTTTTATAACAAGGTATTAATATAGCATGTAACAGATTTCAATTAATAAATTTTTTATTTGCATTAAGAAGCTTTTGTAAATTGCAGTTTGTTCAGTGTCATTTTCTCTCACATTACAATAGTTAACTAAGGTTTAAAATCAAGTTGAAAACTTGGTTCTAACATGGCAGGTGATTTTTTGCAATTTTGCAATGAAAGAAGCAGGTCACCATTTCAGAGTGAGAAAAATCACTTATATGTTTCACTTAAAACTTGCATTTTCTCCTCAGAGATGTACAAAACTGTTGAAAACCTAGTTCTAACATGCTTGGGAGCTGATATCTTGCAATTTTGCAGTGAAAGAAGCAGGTCACCATTTCAGAGTGAGAAAAATCACTTGTATGTTTCACTTCAAACTTGCATTATCTCCTCAAAGATGTACAAAACAGTTGAAAACTAGGTTCTGACATACTTGAGAGGTCATTTCTTGCAATTTTGCAGTGAAAGAAGCAGGTCAACATTTCAGAGTGAGAAAAATCACTTATATGTTTCACTTAAAACTTGCATTTTCTCCTTAGAGATGTACAAAACAGTTGGAAACCTAGTTCTAACATGCTTGGGAGGTGATTTTCTGCAATTTTGCAGTGAAAGAAGCAGATCTTCACTATTTCAGAGTGAGAAAACTTAAAACTTGCATTATCTGTTCAGAGATGTACAAAACAGTTGAAAACATGGTTCTAACATGCTTGGAAAATGATTTCTTGCAATTTTGCTGTGAAAGAAGCAGGTCATGATTTCAGAGTGAGAAAACTCACTTTTCACTTAAAACTTGCATTTTCTCCTCAGAGATGTTCAAAACAGTTGAAAACATGGTTGTAACATGCTTGGAAAGTGATTTCTTGCAATTTTGCAGTGAAAGAAGCAGGTCACCATTTCAGAGTGAGAAAAATCACTAATATGTTTCAGTTAAAACTTGCATTTTCTGATCAGAAATGTACAAATCAGTTGAAAACTTGGTTCTAACAGTGAAAGAAACACATTTTAGCATGAGAAAATCACTTTTATATGGTCACTTAAAATTTCAATTTTCTCCTCAGAAATGTGCAAATCAGTTGAAAACTTGGTTCTAACAGTGAAAGAAACACTTTTCAACATGAGAAAATCACTTTTATATGTTTCACTTAAAACTTGCATTATCTCATCAGAAATGTACAAATCAGTAGAATAAGAACATAAGAACATAAGAAATTGCCATGCTGGGTCAGACCAAGGGTCCATCAAGCCCAGCATCCTATTTCCAACAGGATGCTGGGCTTGATGGCCAAAGCCAGGCCACAAGAACCTGGCAATTACCCAAACACTAAGAAGATCCCATGCTACTGATGCAATTAATAGCAGTGGCTATTCCCTAAGTAAAATTGATTAATAGCCATTAATGGACTTTTCCTCCAAGAATTTATCCAAACCTTTTTTGAACCCAGCTACACTAACTGCACTAACCACATCCTCTGGCAACAAATTCCAGAGCTTTATTGTGCGTTGAGTGAAAAAGAATTTTCTCCGATTAGTCTTAAATGTGCTACATGCTAACTTCATGGAATGCCCCCTAGTCCTTCTATTATTCGAAAGTGAAAATAAGCGAGTCACATCTACTCGTTCAAAACCTCTCATGATCTTAAAGACCTCTATCATATCCCCCCTCAGCCGTCTCTTCTCCAAGCTGAACAGCTCTAAACTCTTCAGCCTTTCCTCATAGGGAAGCTGTTCCATCCCCTTTATCATTTTGGTTGCCCTTCTCTGTACCTTCTGAAGATGGAATGAGTTAAAATAAATAATAAGAAATGAAATGAAGACTTCAGCAAAAATGCAGCACAAGTGAGAAACAGGCATGACCTTGAGCAAGAAACTGAAACAGTGGCTACACAAAATCACCCATTATGAGTCCAAGGCCAGAAACCAGTGAACAGAAAAGTATCTCAGATAAAGGTATTTGGCAGCTCTCAATTCTAGCCTTAGTATTAAGAAGTTTCTGTAATTTTCCATGCCTAATATGGTAAGCCCCGGAGAAAGAAAAAAAAGGTAGAAACACTGTGCTATATAACAAAGCTATACGTGATGTATAAGTTGAGTAGCTACTGAGGCAAGTCACTATTTGGTACTGTCTCGAACTACTCCCGAGAGCTGACTATAATTCTCGCATTCTTATCTGTCTTGTTTCCTACTTTTATCTAATAAAAAGATATTTACTAGAGATTTGACTGAGGAATATTATTGATCACCAGTACTACAACCTGAGAGGGAAGGGCCCTCGGGGGGTAAGCACAGGGAGGAAAGGTCCCCTGGAGGGACTTTTCACTGGAGACACACTCCCCAGTGAACATTTCTAGCGAGCCAGCCAGGAGTTCAGCACGAGGTGGTCGGCTGAATTCACGGACCCTGATAACATTGCTGATGAGACAGTGGTAAGCGTTTGACCGCGTTACCTTCCATCATTGGGGTAAGTCACAGCTTTGTTTTAACCTTTTATATTTTGGTACTAAATTTGTGTGTGTTGGTCATAGTTTTTTTGTTCTTTTTTATTTTGAGAATTTCCTATCTTTTTCTATTGATAAGAATGCGGCAGTTTTGTAAGAAAGCTTTTACTTCTACACCTGAGGTTCATCAGTCTACACCCATAGCACAGGTGGTGAGTTATCACCGTCCTGATGAGAAGCAAATTTACAAATGTCATAACAAGTGGACTGGATGGGCTACAAATGATGCTTTTCTTGCCTGGCCAGCAGAAGGCTCATTTGACGATAGCCACCTTTCCCAGCTTATGGCATATATCCAACAGAAGTATTCAGATAATGACTCCAAATTGAATTTTCATAAGCAAGTGCATAGTTGGTTTATTATGACTAAGATTTATTTGAACTCTGATACTTCCTCTCAGCACTCAGACACTCACGCAAACGCTCATACTAATAAAGAGATTCCAGCCCCATCTGCTCCCATTGCTGCCCCTCCCCCTTATTTTTCTGCTTTTCCTGCTGTGCAAACGCAGACTAATTACAATTTTGATAAGTTTGGTGAGCCTGCTTTAACGGCTTCCGGATATAATCCAGTTTATCCTAGTTTGTCTTCTGTGAGCCAACAGTCTACTTCCACCACTTCCACCACTGCTTCTGCCCCTCCTATCCTCAAACCAGAATCTGCTTGGGTTGATATCGCTGGAAGAGTTCAGTGCACCCCCGTTGAAAAACATAAAGCAAGGGTTAAGTCATCAGATCCTGAGTTATTTGATCCTCCTAATGAGGCATTTGGAGCATGCGGCTATTTACATGACCATCCAGAGGCTGTGGAGGCATTCGATCGCTATCTAACGCAAATTGACCCACAATTAGAATTGGATATTGGGGAAGATGGGCCCCCCCCCGAATTGCTAAGAATACTAGGTCTGAGAAGGAGGAGTGTCAGGAACAGGATATAGCAGAGAGTCAGAATTATCGACATGATTTAAAAGTATTAAACAAGTGTTTAAAGAAACTTGACAAACAAATTGAAGAGTGTTATGAGACAGTGGCAGATGGGACTGGTACTCCTGTATCGCATCATACTAGATCTAGGAAGGGGAAAATACCTACCAGTGCCCCAACATATTTAATTGCCCCCGCTTTGACTACAAAGCCAAAAGATTATGTAGCTACAAAAGAGCAATCTTATGAATTTGTTACTCTATGGATCACTGCTGTAAATAAGAGATCTATTAAATTAGCTCCCCAAATGCAGGTGTATTCTCTAGATGGAGATCTTACACATGAGGGAATGAATATCGCCCGTTGCTGTATTAGAGACAATCCAGATCCCACATGGGATGAACAACAGTTAGAATATATGTTGCAAGGATTGGTCATTTGGGAAAAATATGAAGGAACTCACCCTCTTACAACCCCGGTTCCTCCCAGCCCACCTACATCTACTGTTTTGCCTCTTATAACAAGAGCAAATTCTGTGGTGTACAAACCCTGGTCTTTTGCTGATCTGGAAACATTATTGTCTAAACTGCCCAGTATCATCAGGGGTGCCGGTCCATGGATTAGTGAATTTGAAAAGCATACTAGTGGGTACCGTCTAGCTTTGGGAGATATTAAGGCTGTGTTTGCTCAGACCCCCGGCTTAGTCTCTGCTACTGTATGGGCTGCTGCTGGATTAGGGCAAATATTAACCACTTCTGTGTATGATGGAGATGGGTTTAATCAGCACCGCACTGCTCTATGGGGAACCTTGAGACACATGTTTCCATTGCAGAGAGATTTCGGTCGACTCACTGCAACACGCTGGGACCATAAGTCCATAACTTTTGAGACACATTTACAAAATTTCCGTACCATTTTTGAACAAGAAATGGGTGAGTCATTTACAAACCCTAATCAGCTACCCATTTTTTGTCATATGTTCTTGCAGACTCTGCCTGATAAGGTTAGGCAGCCATTGTTAAATATAGTAGGGTTACAAAATATGCCATGGCCCGCGATGAACAATCATATTTTGCATCACATTCAGAGGTTTGAGGAAGGACAGACTAAGCCTGCAGATGAATTGATAAAATTACAGAGTAAATTGTGTGCCCTGGAGTTAGCCCAGAAACAACAGGTAAAATCAGATTCACAGAGCAGTGCCACTCCTCCCAATACATACAAACCAGATAGTGATTATGCCACCATACCTGATAGTCCTAATGTTTTATATGAGACAGCCCAGAACAGACAATCACGAGGTGCTTATGGTCCACGAGGTCGAGGTTTTGACCGGCGTAGAGGGGAGCAATGGAACTCTGCCCCCGATTGGCCATCACCTCAGAGGAGAGATCCTAACTTAACATGTTGGAACTGCAATAAGAGAGGACATTTTGCTCGTGAATGTCGTGGTTTGCCCATGCCAAGACAGGGAAACCCCGCACCCCGAGGGTGGGACCCAGATCAATGGGGACCAGCTCCTGTTACGCGCCGTTACCCCTCTCCCCAATGACTACCAAAGGAACAAGCCTTAGTAGTGCATGCTCAGATAGGCTTACCGGAACCGCGTGTAGAATTGCTCATTGAAAATAGTCCTGTTCGGTTTTTGATTGATACTGGAGCTTCATATTCAGTACTACAGACTTTGCCACCCAATGTTAAATTATCCCATAATACGGCTGAAGTGACAGGTTTAACCGGCACACCTGTAGACACTTCCTTTACTGAACCATGTCAAATCAGTTACCAAGGAGTGACAATGACTGCTCCATTTTTGCATGTGCCACAGTGCCCTATCAACTTGCTTGGTCGAGACTTACTGCAAGCTTTTCAGTTTGAGTTACATTTCGGTGCGACAGGGAAACCTGACAGTTTGTTACTGGCCGTTGCAGCCCACACTCAGTCTAGAATAGATCAAATGTTAGCAGAGATTCCTATGTCTTTATGGGCAATGGGAGGGAGTTCTGATTACGGGTTTAGCGTGACTGCAACACCGCACAAGATTAGATTAAAAGATGAGACTAAAGGCCCCATACAGGAACAATATCCTTTACCCTCTGAGGCCATGTCTTCGGCACAGAAAGAAATTACAAAGTTAGTTGAAGCTGGTGTTTTGGAAGTTTCTAGTTCACCATTTAATACTCCTTTGTTTCCTATTAAAAAGAAAGATAACAGTTGGCGAATGGTACAAGATTTACGTCTGCTGAATGAATTAACAGTGCCAATTTATCCTAATGTCCCCAACCCCGTTACCCTTTTGCAGAATTCCACCTTACATCCCTACAAATCCACAATTGATTTATCCAATGCTTTTTTTTGTATTCCTTTGAGTCAGGAATCACGACCCCTGACAGCATTTCAGTGTGGTCCTACTGCCTATCAGTGGACACGCCTTCCCCAGGGGTTTCGTGATAGTCCTACTATTTTTAGCACCCATTTACAGATTTGTCTAGAATCATTTGTTCAATCTCTGCCCTCCTCCGTGACCTTACTGCAGTACGTTGATGATATCTTACTGACTGCTGAAACTGAAGCTCTTTCTATTGAATACACCAAACATTTACTTCTCAGGTTACATGCATTGGGATACAAGGTAAACAGGAAAAAACTTAGGGTAGCTCAACTTACGGTACCTTTTTTAGGCAACACACTCACCCCCACGTCTAGAATATTAAGTGAAGATATAACTGCTGCGTTAGCTGCTTTAGGGAATCCCACAACCGTTACAGCTGTGCGTGCCATTCTAGGTTTGCTTAATTTCTGTCGTCTATGGATACCTGCTTTTAGTGAGAGAGCTCTCTTTCTGTATGAACATTCGAAGGGTCCTGGGAAATCCCCGGTATGTTTATCAAAAGAGGAAAAAGACTTGTTAAGTCAACTTATTTTAGATGCTTGTGCGGTCCGCCCCTTGCAGTACTATGATTCCTCACTGCCAATTGATTTATGGGTCACCCATGGAGACCGCTCGTGGGCCGCGGTAGGAATGCAGAAAGATTTGCCTGTGCTGTACCTTTCAGGGAAATTTTCATGGGTAGAATTAGGAATGTCAGCTTGTGAAAGAGGCATTGTGGCTGCAGCAGCTGCTAGAGATAAGCTACAGCATCAGATTCCATATGCAGAGGTTAACTTGCATACTACCCATGATATAGCTTTTTTGTTACAATCACCTCAACTTAGGCTTACAGCATCTCGTACAGGAAAATATAAAGCATTGTTACTTAGTTCACACACTACCATAAAAGTCTGGAATAAAAATATTCCAGCCCCTGTAAGTGCTTTAACTGAGATATTAGAAGGACTTCCCCTGATCCCCCATAAATGTTCTACAGTAGAATTTCCTGATTCTTTACATTTACAGACAGAGCCCCTACTACAAGGCATTCATTACTTTACTGATGGAGGAGGTGAAAGGGGAGGGGGTACGAGTTTTGCTGTAATAGAATTGCCTTATCAGAAAAAAACTCCCACCTCTACACATGTTTTTACATTGCCGCCCCATCTATCAGCACAGGAGGCTGAATTATGTGCTGTAACTTGGGCATGCACACAGTATCTGGAACAATATGTCACCAAAAGTCCTGGGTTACAGGTTACAGTTTATACTGACTCACATTACATATATGCATCTTTACACACATACCGTCGAAAGTGGCAGAGAAGAGGGATGCTTTCCAGTTCAGGAGCCACTTTGGCATCATTACCTTTATGGGACAAATTGTTTACTACTCTACACACGCTTTCTGAACAGGGACACATGATAGCCATAGTATGGGTTAAGGCACACCAGGACCCATTACTTTCCTGGGAAGCATATGGAAATAATTTAGCTGATCAAGCAGCTACTGCTGCTCTTCCAAAGACTGCTTATGTGACTACACGGGCACAAGCTCAGAGAGAAGCCGCTGATATGGAAAAATCAGAGCCCAGTCCTGTTTATGATCTAGATGAAATAAAATATCCACCACCTGAAAAAGACAATGACTCAGACAGCACAGATGAGGAATCTACAATTCATGATGAATACTCCCTTATACATGCCTTTGCATTACAACAACTTCATACACAACAAGAATTGCATTCCTGGATCGCAGCAGGAGCTAGTGTACACACTTTAGAGGGATATGATGGAGTATTTTATGTGCATCCTTCAGGTAAATTGTGTCTTCCTGCTTTAGGCCTTAAGAAACTATTGCCTTATTTACATCTTCCTGCCCATGTACCTGCTGCACAGCTAGCCAATCGTCTTCATGAGCTTTGGTGGACACCAGGACTTACTAAAATGTGTCATGACTATGTCTCTCATTGTGTGATATGTCAAACTGCTATCCCTTGACGAGGTCCACATGTAGAGCCAGGTCACATTCCCAAACCTTCAGGCCCAGGCCTGGAATGGCATTGTGATTATACTGATATGAATACCCGTGCGGGACCATATCGTTACCTTTTGGTCTGTGTGGATGCTTATTCCCAATGGATAGAAGCATTTCCCTGTAGAAAAGAAACAGGATGTGAGATGGCAAAAGCCCTCTGCAGGCATATCATTCCTCGGTTTGGTTTTCCAAATGTAATAGTTACTGATAATGGATCTCATTTTCATAATCATTTGCTTAATACCCTTCTGTCAACCTTACAGTGTCATCACAGGTGAGTTTCTGTATACCGTCCAACTAGTAATGGTTTGGTGGAACGATGCAATGGACTCTTGAAGACCCGATTGCGAATTCTCAGTATGGAGTTAAAGAAGGATTGGGTTACCTGTCTGCCCTGGGCTTTGTTATATCTGCGACAGGCCCCTACTTCAAAGCACCATTTGTCTCCTTTCCAGATTTGTACAGGCCGTCCCATGCCATGGAAGTCTCTCACAGAGATGGTGCAGCTAGATGACTTTCCTATATATTGGGCTAGTCTTCAACATGCTTTACAGATTATTTCTTGTTCCCTTTCAGACAAAGATCCTGAGAAAGGACCCCCTGAACTTCCTGTTGCTATTGGGGACTTGGTTTATCGTCAGCATTTCACCCACAAGACTTGGCAAAATCCAGTGTACCTGGGACCCTATAAAGTTCTTGCTGCTACCCCTACTGCTGTTTGCCTAGAAGGAGATACCGTTTGGACACATGTGAAGGACATTAGACATTGAGTATTAGCCAAAAGAACATAATGTCGTCCCTGTTCCCTGTTGTATGTATTTTGTTGTGTGTATGCCAGCTGACAATTGAATTTCCTATTGAACGAGCTCCTTTCCAAGGACAGACTAACTTATGGGTTCGAGGTATTCATGAATTGGTTAAGACTCTCCCGCCCCATATTACTGATTGTATCATTTGTATCCCACATCCAAAAGCCATCTCTCATATTCCAGCTATCACCTTACCAGTCCCATTGCACCACATCTTAGGATTTAAAGACAGTAAAGAACATAATATTACCCTAGATCCATTAGCAGGACAAACATGGACACAATATTTGGGTAGCACCGCACATCCTCCACTTACAGCCGATCTGCCAAGAAATGGTTACCTTTGCCTTAGTAATGTTACTTCCCCAAACCCTATTCCCTGCAACTATACTTACTACACATAGGGGCGGATTTTCAGAGCCCTGCTCGCGTAAATCCGCCCAAAACCGGGCGGATTTACGCGAGCAGGGCCCTGTGCGCCGGTGAGCCTATTTTACATAGGCTCACCGGCGCGCGCAGAACCCCGGGACTCGCGTAAGTCCCGGGGTTTTCAGAGTGGGCGTGTCGGTAGGCGTGTCGGGGGGCGGGGCCGGAGCGTGCGGCGTTGCGGGGGCGTGTCGGCAGCATTTTGGGGGCGGGTACGGGGGCGTGGCTACGGCCCGGGGGCGTGGCCGCGCCCTCCGTACCCGCCCCCAGGTCGCGGCCCGGCGCACAGGAGGCCCGCTGGCGCCCGGGGATTTACGCCTCCCGGAGGGAGGCGTAAATCCCCCGACAAAGGTAGGATGGGGGTTTAGACAGGGCCGGGCGGGTGGGTTAGGTAGGGGAAGGGAGGGGAAGGTGAGGGGAGGGCAAAGGAAAGTTCCCTTCTAGGCCGCTCCGATTTCGGAGCGGCCTAGGAGGGAACGGGGGTAGGCTGCGCGGCTCGGCGCGCGCAGGCTATACGAAATCGATAGCCTTGCGCGCGCCGATCCAGGATTTTAGCCGATACGCGCGACTACGCGCGTATCTACTAAAATCCAGCGTACTTTTGTTTGCGCCTGGAGCGCAAACAAAAGTAGGCTGTTCGCGCTCGTCTGAAAATCTACGCCATACAATACAACGTGGATTATTCATAAGGGAACCGTTTTACCCAGAACCCCTATCACTGAGCTCATACTAAAATGTAATTGCACAATTATTTCCCTTTCTATGACTGTTAGTCCACTCTGCCTCACATGTGTGTTAAAGCTATCAGAGATTGTGAATGTAGCTACAGAAACCCAATACACTCTCATTTTCAATTCCACATACACTGTCTGCACACCTGAGTTTGACTCTCCCTTTATACCTTGTGCTATACTGGGTAGATTTAATTCTCCTTTTGCTTATGGTCCTTATGACAGTAACAATTATACTGTAATACAAAATTTCACAAATCTTTATGTTGGACATTATTGGTTATGTGATGGAATAGTCTTCCTCAAACTCCCCACATGCTATGATTTCTGTGTATTAGTTACTTTTAACTATTTTTCCCGAGTTATTCCACTATTGCACCCTACGCATAACCGCTCCCGAAGGAGTGTTCCCTTAGCTGTCCCTGAAGACCAAGCAATTCAACTCTCGTTGGATTATATTAACTCCACCTACCCTTTAACCAAAACTAGATTAGATGCGCTTAGTTACACTTCATGGTTATCCTTTGCTCAGCCTGCGGTAGCTGCTGAATTAGGTATGGCTATTAGACGATTACAATCTGTGTTACAGGTAGTGACACATGAGCTAGGAATTGCTTTAAGAGCTTTACAGCAAACAGTTGATGAACTTACCATAGTTTCTACTTATAATCGACATGGCTTAGATTACATGCTTGCAGCTCAAGGTGGCTTATGCACTGTGTTAAATAGTTCTGAATGCTGTACAGTAGTGGTAAATCGTTTTGATATTGTACGTAATGCTATGCAAAAGATACAGGATTTAGCTAAACTTCAAGTTAGTGATTTTAAAGGAGGGTTGTCTATATCTTGGTGGGATTCTTTCTCTTCCTGGTTCTCTAGTTTGGCCATTCACCTGCGAGGCCTAGTCGGCTTTGCTATTGGATTCCTTGCCCTATGCCTACTGTTATGTTTCTGTCTCCCGTGCATTTGCTCATGCCTGCAACACCTTCATCCTAAGATGCTTTCTGCCAAGATTATGGTCTCTCAGAACAACTATGTGCCTACTCTATATGCTAAACCACGGATTCTTGAAGCTGAATCCCTTATGTAAAACCGATGGTAAGAATAGTATACTGGGCTATGACGGGTAAGATCAGGGTCTCCTATCACTAGGACAGGTGATGCTTGGCAACCTGAGACAGCCGGATACGAGCCATCAGGTATGAAGAATTATTAGCTATAATTCTTCAAGAGGGGAATGAAGATGGAATGAGTTAAAATAAATAATAAGAAATGAAATGAAGACTTCAGCAAAAATGCAGCACAAGTGAGAAACAGGCATGACCTTGAGCAAGAAACTGAAACAGTGGCTACACAAAATCACCCATTATGAGTCCAAGGCCAGAAACCAGTGAACAGAAAAGTATCTCAGATAAAGGTATTTGGCAGCTCTCAATTCTAGCCTTAGTATTAAGAAGTTTCTGTAATTTTCCATGCCTAATATGGTAAGCCCCGGAGAAAGAAAAAAAAGGTAGAAACACTGTGCTATATAACAAAGCTATATGTGATGTATAAGTTGAGTAGCTACTGAGGCAAGTCACTATTTGGTACTGTCTCGAACTACTCCCGAGAGCTGACTATAATTCTCGCATTCTTATCTGTCTTGTTTCCTACTTTTATCTAATAAAAAGATATTTACTAGGGATTTGACTGAGGAATATTATTGATCACCAGTACTACAACCTGAGAGGGAAGGGCCCTCGGGGGGTAAGCACAGGGAGGAAAGGTCCCCTGGAGGGACTTTTCACTGGAGACACTTCTCCATCGCAACTATATCTTTTTTGAGATGCGGCGCCCAGAATTGTACACAGTATTCAAGGTGTGGTCTCACCATGGAGCGATATAGAGGCATTATGACAGTTTCCGTTCTATTAATCATTCCCTTCCTAATAATTCCTAACATTCTATTTGCTTTTTTGACTGCGCCGACGATTTTAAAGTATTATCCACTATGATGACTAGATCTTTTTCCTGGGTGGTAGCTCCTAATATGGAACCTAACATAATACTTCGTTCTACCATGCTTGGGAGGTGATTCCTTGCAATTTTGCAGTGACAGAAGCACATCTTCACCATTTCAGAGTGAGAAAATCACTTAAAACTTTCATTTTCTCCTCAGAAATGTACAAATCAGTTGAAAAATTGGTTCTAACAGAAAGAAACACATTTCAGCATGAGAAAATCACTTTTATATGTTTCACTTAAAACTTGCATTTTCTCATCAGAAATGTACAAATCAGTTGAAAACTTGGTTCTAACAGTGAAAGAAAAACATTTCAGAGTGAGAAAATCACTTTTATATGTTTCACCTAAAACTTGCATTTTCTCCTCATTAATGAACAAATCAGTTGAAAACTTGGGGGTAGATTTTCAAAAACGGCGCGTTGGCGTACTTATGTTGGCGCTCCAGGCGCAAACAAACGTATGCAGGATTTTAGTAGATACGCGCGTAGCCGCGCAAATCCTGGATCGGAGTGCGCAAGGCTACCGATTTCGGGGTAGATTTTCAAAAACGGCACGTTGGCGTACTTTTGTTGGCGCTCCAGGTGCCAACAAAAGTACGCGGGATTTTAGTAGATACGCGCATAGCCGCTAAAATCCTGGATCGGCACGCGCAAGGCTACCGATTTCGTGTAGCCGGCGCGCGCCGAGCCGCGCAGCCTGCCTCCATTCCCTCTGAGGCCGCTCTGAAATCGGAGCAGCCTCGGAGGGAATTCGCTAACGCCCTCCCCTCCCCTTCCCCTCCCTTCCTCTATCTAACCCACCCCCCCGGCCCTGTCTAAACCCCCCCCCTACCTTTGTTGGGGGATTTACGCCTCCCAGAGGGAGAAGTAAATCCCTGCGCGCCAGCGGGCCGCTGGCACGCCTAGACGCAACCCGGGGGTGGTTCCGGAGGGCGCGGCCACGCCCCCAGACCGCCCCGGGCCGAAATCATGCCCTCAGGCCCGCTCCCGAAATGCCGCGTCCCGCCCTGACAACGGCGCGCCGCTCGGCCCCGCCCCGACATGCTCCCCTCGGAAAACCCCGGGACTTACGCGAGTCCCGGGGCTCTGCGCACGCCGGTAGGCCTATTGAACATAGGCGCACCGGCGCGCAGGGCCCTGCCCAGCGTGCACTGTCTGTTCCCTCCGATTTCGGAGCGGCCTCGGAGGGAACTTGTATTTTTTCCTCAGAAATGTACAAATCCATTGAAAACTTGGTTCAAACAGAAAAAGAAACACATTTCAGCATGAGAAAATCACTTTTATATGTTTCACTGAAAACTTGCATTTTCTCCTCAGAAATGTACAAATCCATTGAAAACTTGGTTCTAACAGTGAAAGAAACACATTTAAGCATGAGAAAATCACTTTTGTATGTTTCACAGAAAACTTACATTTTCTCCTCAGAAATGTAGAAATCAGTTGAAAACTTGGTTCTAACAGTGAAAGAAACACATTTCAGCATGAGAAAATCACTTTTGTATGTTTCACAGAAAACTTGCATTTTCTCCTCAGAAATGTACAAATCAGTTGAATACTTGGTTCTACCATTCTTGGAAGGTGATTCCTTGCAATTTTGCAGTGACAGAAGCACATCTTCACCATTTCAATGAGAAAATCACTTTTATATGTTTCACTGAAAACTTGCATTTTCTCCTCAGAAATGTACAAATCCATGGAAAACTTGGTTCTAACAGTGAAAGAAACACATTTCAGAATGAGAAAATCACTCAAAACTTTCATTTTCTCCTCAGAAATGTACAAATTAGTTGTTTCCTGTCGTGTAGCCAGATGGACTTAGAACAAATGGGTATAGTGTGCTCGTGCTAGCAGTTGGAGACGGATCTGACGTCAGCACGGGTACATATAACCCCACAGGAAGTGAAGCTCTTCAGTAATTTCCATCTCCAAAGCGGTTTGGAGAGCCTGCACGCTCGCTGAGCGTGTTTCCAATCTACTTCTACTTTTCTACTTCTATTACTAACATCTTTACTGGAACATCGAGCCCCGCGCTCCTGTGGTGATACCACTGGTACCTCCCCCAGTTGAGCTTCCTGGGGTGAGTTCCGTGCTCCCTCGGAGGTTTAGGCCTCGGTCCGGTGGCCGAATCGCGGCAAGGACCAAGCCTGCGGGCTAAGAGGCGCCTCGGTCCCGGCGTGGACCTGGGAGGCAGCGGGTGCATTCCTCAAGCGCGGTGGTGACGGTACTTCCCCTCTCCCCCGCAGCCGGAGACCACCCGGGTTCTAGCCGGGAAGCGCCGAGGATCAGGTAAGGCGCACAACTTTTACTTTTGGTCTCCGAAGTCGAGGATCGGCGGCGTTGCCTGTATGCGGCACGCCGCGGTGGTCGCCATTTTGTTGGCCCGGTTCAGGTATTGAGCGCCCATGATAGGCGCCTGTATTGAGCGCATACTGCTGACTGCATATTATTGAGCGCATATTCTGTTTAGCAGATGCCTCCATGGCTGAGTGGTCTAAGGTGCTTCCTTCTTCTCTGTGATTTGTGTTTGGGACTCCTGATGGAGTTGTGGGTACAAATCCCACTTCTGACTTTCTGCATATTATTGAGCACATATTGTGTTTAGCGTATATTGCTGACCGCATATTATTGAGCGCATATTGTATTAAGCATATATAGCTGCCGCTTAGTATTGAGCGCATATTGTATTGAGCGCACGTTGTATTGAGCGCCTATTGTATTAAGCGCATATTGCTGCCGCATATTACTTTAGCGCAATGGACCAATCGAATGCCCCGGTGTCCCAGGCGGCGGCGCCTCCTGATTCCGGCGTGAAAGCTCACGGCCTCTGCTCAGCATGCCAGCTCAGAGCCACGCACAGCGAGGAGCCAGACTCCCTTTGTGCCCAATGTGAGGAGGCAGTGGGAGCCTCGGGCCAGGACCAGTCTCAACCAAGGTTTGTGGATAGTTCTCCAGGGGCCACCCCGGATCTCGCAGGCAGTCTCGAACAGCCGGGAATCCCGGGGGATCTGGTACCTAGGCGACTTGAGACCACCTCCATTTCATGGGTGGATCTCTTTAAGGGGATCCATGCCTTTGTACAGATGCAATCAGCTTCCCATTCAGGCCCTGCTGTTACAGGGGCTGCTGCTCCTGCTGCTGCTCCAGTGGACCCTGCCCCTGGACCTTCGCGCCCTTATCGTGCACCGACTTCGGGCAGTCCGGTTTAGAGATGTGAATCGTGTCCTCGATCGTCTTAACGATCGATTTCGGCTGGGAGGGGGAGGGAATCGTATTGTTGCCGTTTGGGGGGGTAAAATATCGTGAAAAATCGTAAAAAATCGAAAAAACGTAAAATCGCAAAACTGGCACATTAAAACCCCCTAAAACCCACCCCCGACCCTTTAAATTAAATCCCCCACCCTCCCGAACCCCCCCCCCCAAATGACTTAAATAACCTGCGGGTCCAGCGGCAGTCCGGAACGGCAGCGGTCCGGAACGGGCTCCTGCTACTGAATCTTGTTGTCTTCAGCCAGCGCCATTTTCCAAAATGGCGCCGAAAAATGGCGGCGGCCATAGACGAACACGATTGGACGGCAGGAGGTCCTTCCGGACCCCCGCTGGACTTTTGGCAAGTCTTGTGGGGGTCAGGAGGCCCCCCCCAAGCTGGCCAAAAGTTCCTGGAGGTCCAGCGGGGGTCAGGGAGCGATTTCCCGCCGCGAATCGTTTTCATACGGAAAATGGCGCCGGCAGGAGATCGACTGCAGGAGGTCGTTCAGCGAGGCGCCGGAACCCTCGCTGAACGACCTCCTGCAGTCGATCTCCTGCCGGCGCCATTTTCCATACGAAAACGATTCGCGGCGGGAAATCGCTCCCTGACCCCCGCTGGACCTCCAGGAACTTTTGGCCAGCTTGGGGGGGGCCTCCTGACCCCCACAAGACTTGCCAAAAGTCCAGCGGGGGTCCGGAAGGACCTCCTGCCGTCCAATCCAATGGCGCCGGCCGAAGACAACAAGATTCAGTAGCAGGAGCCCGTTCCGGACCGCTGCCGTTCCGGACCGCCGCTGGACCCGCAGGTTATTTAAGTCATTTGGGGGGGGGTTCGGGAGGGTGGGGGATTTAATTTAAAGGGTCGGGGGTGGGTTTTAGGGGGTTTTAGTGTGCCGGCTCACGATTCTAACGATTTATAACGATAAATCGTTAGAATCTCTATTGTATTGTGTTCCATAACGGTTTAAGACGATATTAAAATTATCGGACGATAATTTTAATCGTCCTAAAACGATTCACATCCCTAGTCCGGTTCAGGCGGACCCTGATGTCTCGGAGACCGACTCAGAACCCTCCGAGGAGGGGGAACTTCCCTCGGGGATGGAGCCATATCGAACCATGAGGCGGTTCTTTCCCAAGGAAGATCTCTCCGACCTAATATCTCAGTGCCTGGCGGAGTTGGATATTTCGGGGCCCAGCTCTGCGGTGCCACCTACACAGAACCCTCTGCTGGAAGGTCTTCGTCCTTCAGCCCGCCATTTTCCCTTCTTGCAAGCTGCACAGCAACTGATAGATCTGGAATGGGCTGCACCGGCGGCCTCATTCAAAGGGGGGCGGGGCCTGATAGGCATGTACCCCCTGGATCCGGCTATCAAGGAGATGCTGGCGTGCCCTCCGGTGGACGCTTTAGTTAGTGCTGTGGTCAAGCGCACTACCATTCCAGTTGAGGGGGGGGGCGGCCCTCAGGGAGGCTCATGACAGGCGACTGGACGCCATCCTGAAACAGATATTTGAGGTGGCAGCTCTGTCTTTGCGAATCGCAACTTGCTGCACAGTGGTGACGCGCTCCTGTTTGTCACAGGTTAGGAACAAATCTCCGGCAGTGGACATGGAGTCCTCTCTCTCGTTCCTCACGGATGCCGCATCCGACCTAGTCCGTACAACAGCTAAGGGGATCTCATCTTCTGTGGCGGCCAGGAGGCAGCTCTGGATACGGAATTGGTCTGCTGATGCTCCTTCGAAGACACGCCTCACCAGAATGCCCTTTAAGGGGTCCTTCCTGTTCGGCAGCGACCTTGATAAACTGGCCAGCACATGGGGTGCTTCTCCCATACCTCGACTGCCAGAAGACAGGTTCAAAAGGAACCAGCGCGCCTTTCCAAGGCCCTCCAGAGGCAGAAGTTCTCCACGCTTCAATCCCTATAGGGGTCGCTACCAGGCACCTCGTCCTCAGGCCAGGAACCAGTCCTTTCGGCCCAAGCAGCAGAAGAGCGGAGCTGGCTTGGGCTCAGGTCCCGGCCGCGCCTCCCAATGAGATTCAGCCGATCCATCTGGGGGACGGGGCCATAGGGGGCAGATTAACCCTCTTCTACCCCAGATGGGTCAAGATTACGTCGGACCAGTGGGTCCTCGCCATTATCCGAGAGGGTTATTTTCTGGACTTCCATCATCTCCCTCCGGACAGGTTTGTGGAATCCTCATGTCCGATCCACAAGAAGGCAGCATTGGAAGCTACCCTGGCGAGGCTCCTGTCCCTGAAAGCCATAGTCCCGGTACCTGCACGGGAAATGAATTCTGGGCATTATTCCATTTATTTCATGGTACCCAAGAAAGGGGGCACCTTTTGGCCCGTCCTGGACCTCAAGTCCGTCAACCAATACTTACGGGTCCCGAGGTTTCGCATGGAAACTCTGCGCTCAGTCAAGAACAGCCAGGAGAATTCCTCACGGCCTTAGATCTATCAGAAGCCTACCTGCATATCCCGATTCATCAGGATCATCAGCGCTACCTACGCTTCAAGGTGCTAGGACGCCACTTCCAGTTTCGGGCTTTGCCCTTCGGGCTGGCCACATCGCTGCAGACCTTCACCAAGGTGATTGTAGTGGTAGCAGCGGCGCTCAGACGGGAAGGAATCCTTGTCCATCCCTACCTAGACGATTGGCTGATCAGGGCGAAATCGCGAGAGGAGAGCCATCGGGCAACCAACAGAGTGATCGCCCTTCTGGAAAGCCTGGGATGGGTCGTCAACCTCAGCAAGAGTTGCCTACAGCCTTCCCAATCTTTGGAATATCTGGGAGTCCAGTTCGACACCCAGGTAGACACAGTCAGTCTCACCACCAAGAGAAGATTAAAACTTCAGGCGCGTCTCCGGTCCTTGATGGGAGCCAGTCGACCCACAGCTTGGGATTACTTGCAGGTTCTCGGTCTCATGGCATCCACCCTGGAAGTGGTACCCTGGGCGAGGGCCCATATGAGACCTCTACAACGCTCCCTGCTCTCTCGATGGAGCCCCCGCTTCCGACATTACTCTATGCATCTACCTCTACCAGCCAGAGTGCGGACTCAGCTACGGTGGTGGTTGCAATCCAACCACATGAGCAGGGGGTCCAAGATGTCCTCCCCCACGTGGACTCTGCTCACCACAGATGCCAGCCTGAGCGGATGGGGAGCACACTGCGAAGAACTCACAGCCCAAGGGCGGTGGACCAGAGAAGAGTCGGGGTGGAACATCAACCGACTAGAGGCACAGGCAGTCCGGTTAGCCTGCCTGAAATTTGTTCACAGACTGAGGAACAGAGCAGTCAGAGTGATGTCAGACAACGCCACCACGGTGGCATACATCAACCGACAGGGCGGAACCAGAAGCCAACAGGTGTCCCTCGAGATAGCCCTGCTGATGGCTTGGGCAGAGGTGAATCTTCAGGACATCTCTGCCGTCCACATTGCCGGAAGGGACAACACCACGGCAGACTTCCTCAGCAGAGAAAGCCTAAATCCGGGAGAGTGGCAGCTGTCCCCCACAGCTTTCCAGATGATTGTGGATCACTGGGGGATTCCGGACATGGACCTATTAGCGGACAGGTCCAATGCTCAAGTACCCAAATACTTCAGCCGCAGGCGAGATCCGTTCTCTCAGGGGATCGACGCCCTGGTTCAGCCATGGCCTCCAGGGGCCCTGCTATACGCCTTTCCTCCATGGCCCCTGCTGGGTGCCCTTATCCACAAGATTCGGAAGTACCGGGGCCTAGTTCTTCTGGTGGCACCAGACTGGCCAAGAAGACCCTGGTACGCGGACATGAGAAGACTACTGGCAGGGGAGCCCCTTCCCCTGCCTCCGCTCAGGGACCTGCTCCGTCAAGGTCCCATCCTTCAAGAGGATCCGGCTCAATTCTCTCTTACGGTCTGGCCATTGAGAGGGCTCGACTGAAAAAGAGAGGTTACTCGGAGCCAGTGATAGACACATTCCTCCGAGCCCGCAAGTTCTCCACATCCCTCACCTACGTCAGGATTTGGAGAGTGTTTGAAGCCTGGTGCGATGCCCATGGCACCAATCCCCATGCGACTACCATCCCTATGGTTCTGGATTTCCTGCAGGATGGGCTTCAGAAGGGTCTCTCCCTCAGCTCCATCAAGGTTCAGGTGGCTGCGCTGTCTTGCTATGGTCCCAGAAGGGATGGCAAGACCATTGCCAAGCATCCAGATGTTTCTCGCTTCCTGAAAGGAGTCAAGCACATTCGTCCGCCACTGAAGTGGCCAGTGCCTTTGTGGAACCTCAATTTAGTTTTGGATTTCCTCGCGGGATCCACCTTCCGACCCCTTCGGGGTCTGTCTCTATGTTCTCTCACTTTGAAGATGGTGTTCTTGCTGGCTGTATGTTCAGCACGCCGCATCTCGGAGCTACAAGCACTGTCTTGCCGGGATCCTTTTCTCAGACTCATTCCTGAGGCTATCCATCTTCGCACAGTTCCATCCTTCTTGCCTAAGGTAGTCTCACAATTTCACCTCAACCAGACCATATCCTTGCCAACTACGGCAGGCCTGAAGAAATCAGAAGAAGGGCGTTTGCTATGCCATCTCGACATTGGCAGATTGCTGCCCAGATATCTGGAAATGACAGAAACAGTTCGAAAGACTGACCATCTGTTCATCCTTCATAGCGGGAAGAAACAAGGAGAAGCGGCCTCTCGGCCCACCATCGCCCGCTGGATTAAAGAAGTCATCAGAGCGGCCTACGTGGAGGCCGGGAAGTCACCGCCTCTACAAGTCAAGGCTCATTCTACCACAGCCCAAGCAGCATCTTGGGCGGAATCTAGGATGCTGTCGCCTGCAGAAATATGTAAAGCGGCGACGTGGTCCTCCCTCCACACCTTCTCCAGGTTCTACCGTCTGCATGTCCAGGACAGGGAGGACACAGCATTCGCAAGGGCAGTTTTACAGGGTCCTCAGGCAGCCTCCCGCCCAGTCTGGGAGTAAAGCTTTTGTAAATCCCATTTGTTCTGAGTCCATCTGGCTACACGACAGGAAATGTTGAGATTACTTACCTGATAATCTCGTTTTCCTTAGTGTAGACAGATGGACTCAGCATCCCACCCAGCTGCCTGTATACATTGGTTTCACCGATTCAAGGTAAACGTTATCACTTTTAAATGAGTGCGTCCACTCTACAAGGTGTCGACGCCTTCCGGTTGGGAATGCTGGCGGTCTCCAGCTACTATCAATCGGTCAGGGGAATCCTGTTTTCACTATTTCATTGAGCGTCAGTACACATATATCCATAACAGCTTTTGCAAGGAAGATTACTGAATTGCCTCACTTCTTGTGGGGGTATATGTACCCGTGCTGACGTCAGATCCGTCTCCAACTGCTAGCACGAGCACACTATACCCATTTGTTCTAAGTCCATCTGTATACACTAAGGAAAACGAGATTATCAGGTAAGTAATCTCAACATTAATTTGGTTGTAACAGTGAAAGAAACACATTTCAGCATGAGAAAATCACTTTTGTATGTTTCACTGAAAACTTGCATTTTCTCCTCAGAAATGTACAAATTAGTTGTTAATTTGGTTGTAACAGTGAGAGAAACACATTTCAGCATGAGAAAATCACTTTTATGTTTCACTTAAAACTTGCATTTTTTCCTCAGAAATGCGCAAAACAGTTGAAAACTAGGTTCTAACATACTTGAGAGGCGATTTCTTGCAATTTTGCATTGAAAGAAGCAGATCTTAACCATTTCAGAGAGAGAAAACAATTTTTAGGTTTTCTCCTCAGAGATGTACAAAATAGTTGAAAACCTAGTTCTACCATGCTTGCAAGGTGATTCCTTGCAATTTTGCAGTGACAGAAGCACATCTTCACCATTTCAGAGTGAGAAAAATCACTTATATGTTTCACTTAAAACTTGCATTTTCTCCTCAGAAATGTAGAAATCAGTTGAAAACTTGGTTCTAACAGTGAGAGAAACACATTTCAGCATGAGAAAATGACTTTAGTATGTTTCACTGAAAACTTGCATTTTCTCCTCAGAAATGTACAAATCAGTTGAAAACTTGCTCCTAACAGTGAAAGAAACACATTTCAGAGTGAGAAAATCATTTTTCTAAGGTTTCTCTTAAAACTTGCATTTTCACCTCAGAGATGTCCAAAATAGTGGAAAACTTGTTTCTAACATGCTTGAAGTAGGTTTTCATCATTTCAGAGTGAGAAAATCACTTTTCTAAGGTTTCTCTTAAAACTTGCATTTTCACCTCAGAGATGTCCAAAATAGTGGAAAACTTGTTTCTAACAAGCTTGAAGTAGGTTTTCATCATTTCAGAGTGAGAAAATCACTTTTCTAAGGTTTCACTTAAAACTTGCATTTTCACCTCAGAGATGTCCAAAATAGTGGAAAACTTGCTTCTAACATGCTTGAAGTAGGTTTTCATCATTTCAGAGTGAGAAAATCACTTTTCTAAGGTTTCACTTAAAACTTGCATTTTCACCTCAGAGATGTCCAAAATAGTGGAAAACTTGATTCTAACATGCTTGAAGTAGGTTTTCATCATTTCAGAGTGAGAAAATCACTTTTCTAAGGTTTCACTTAAAACTTGCATTTTCACCTCAGAGATGTCCAAAATAGTGGAAAACTTGTTTCTAACATGCTTGAAGCAGGTTTTCATCATTTCAGAGTGAGAAAATCACTTTTCTAAGGTTTCACTTAAAACTTGCATTTTCACCTCAGAGATGTCCAAAATAGTGGAAAACTTGTTTCTAACATGCTTGAAGTAGGTTTTCATCATTTCAGAGTGAGAAAATCACTTTTCTAAGGTTTCACTTAAAACTTGCATTTTCACCTCAGAGATGTCCAAAATAGTGGAAAACTTGTTTCTAACATGCTTGAAGTAGGTTTTCATCATTTCAGAGTGAGAAAATCACTTTTCTAAGGTTTCTCTTAAAACTTGCATTTTCACCTCAGAGATGTCCAAAATAGTGGAAAACTTGTTTCTAACATGCTTGAAGTAGGTTTTCATCATTTCAGAGTGAGAAAATCACTTTTCTAAGGTTTCTCTTAAAACTTGCATTTTCACCTCAGAGATGTCCAAAATAGTGGAAAACTTGTTTCTAACATGCTTGAAGTAGGTTTTCATCATTTCAGAGTGAGAAAATCACTTTTCTAAGGTTTCTCTTAAAACTTGCATTTTCACCTCAGAGATGTCCAAAATAGTGGAAAACTTGTTTCTAACAAGCTTGAAGTAGGTTTTCATCATTTCAGAGTGAGAAAATCACTTTTCTAAGGTTTCACTTAAAACTTGCATTTTCACCTCAGAGATTTATTTATTTATTTATTTATTTTTAGATTTTTATATACCGGTGTTCCTGTATTAAAATACAGATCACATCGGTTTACATTGAAACATAAAAATTACGCCAAGAGGCGGTACATATAACAAGGTTATAGAACTTGGAAAACATGGAAAACAGGTTCGAAAAATAACATTGAGAAAATTGTATAGTCTCTTTGAGAAACCAAATCATAAAATAAGGCGTAATTGTCTAAGATAAATGTGATCTGCAGAAGGGATTGCGATGGTGAGAAAATCTTGATAGCTGGAGGTAAAAAATAATCAAGGTTCTGGAAAAGCTTGGCTAAAGAGCCAGGTTTTAATTTTCTTTTTGAAGGAAGCGAAGCAGATCTCAAGGCGGATGTCTGGCGGGAGCATGTTCCATTGGACGGGTCCTGCTAAAGAGATGGTACGTTTCTGATGTAAGGATATTGTTGAAGGAACATAGAGTGTGCCTTTATAAGCTCCTCTGATAGGTCTAGATGAAGAGTGAAAACGAAGTTGGGTACTTAAGTGGAGTGGGGATATGTTGTAAATAGATTTATGAATTGCTGTGTATACTTTATAGAGAATCCTTTGCTTAATAGGCAGCCAGTGGAGGAGTTTTAGTATGGGGGTTATATGGCTCTTTTATTTGTATTGGTAAGGATTCTAGCTGCAGAGTTTTGAATCATCTGGAGGGGTTTGATGGATGAGGTAGGGAGACCAAAAAGGAGCGAGTTGCAATAATCGATTTTTGTTAGAATAATGGCTTGTAGAACCATCCGAAAATCATTGAAGTGGAGAAGTGGTTTCAATTTTCTCAGGACAAGAAGTTTATAGAAGCAGTCTTTAGTGGTGGTGCTTATAAATTTTTTGAAGTTAAGCTGATTATCTATCATGACGCCTAGATCACGTACATATGGTGAGTGATTAATTATAGGAGTGGTAGAAATGAGTGGGACAGCTGGGTATATTAGATTGTTATTAACGTCATGATTGATAATTAAGATCTCGGTTTTGTTGTTGTTGAGAATAAGGCTGAGACTGGATAGAAGATGATTGATTAGTTGCAAGCAATTATTCCAGTGAATCAAGGTTTTGTGTAGGGATTCTGAGATTGGGATGAGTATTTGGATGTCATCCGCGTAAATGTAGTGTGTTAGGTTTAGATTATTAAGAAGACGACAGAGAGGGAGAAGGTAAATGTTGAAAAGGGTTGGAGAGAGGGAGGAACCTTGAGGGACTCCTTGATTTGCTGGGACCGGGTGTGATTCTTTGTTGTTTATCTTTACCTTGAATTGTCTATTAACCAGGAAGGACTTGAACCAGCTGAGTACTGTTCCCTTAATGCCTATGTCTATCAGACCTTGTAATAAAGATGAATGGTTGACAGTGTCAAAAGCCGCAGAGAGATCTAAAAGAATAAGGAGGTGAGGTTGTTTTTTATCCATATTAGTTAGAATATTGTCGGTGAGAGAGATAAGTAGGGATTCAGTGCTTAACGATTTACGAAAACCGTACTGGGAAGGTGCAAGAATGTAGTTTTCTTCCAGGTACTCTGATAGTTGTCTATTGACTATCTTTTCCATAATTTTGGCGATCATTGGCAAATTGGCTATTGGGCGGAAGTTAGCTGGATCTGTGGCCGGAAGATTTGGTTTTTTAAGAAGAGGTTTAAGAATTGCTAGTTTAAGTTGGTCAGGAACTAGACCTTGGGAAAGAGAGCAATTAATGATATCGGCAATTGGCTTTGAAATGGTATTCCTTATAGCAATGAGGAGGTTGTTTGGAATTGTGTCTAAGGGATGAGAGGATGGTTTCATTTTCTTGAGAATATTTTCGATCTCAAGAGCTGATGTGGTTTCAAAAGTTTCTAGAGTCGTATTTAGTTTTGGTGGAGTATTAGGTGGAGATGGAGAAGAACTAGATGAAGAGAAAGAAACAGTCAATTTATCAATTTTTTCCTTGAAGTATTCAGCTAGTTCGGAGGCTTTGTTGAGAGCTTGATCATCTGGGATGGTAGGAGGGGTTGGTTTAGTGAGGGCAGAAACGTAGGAGAAGAGTGCTTTCGAATCAAAGATGAAATGATGTATTTTTTTAGAGAAAAAGTCTCTCTTAGTTTTAAGAATGTTGATCCTGTAGGCATTGAGAGTGGTTTTGTATACAGCTAATGTTGTGGGGGATGGGTTTTTTCTCCATGTGTGTTCTTTATTTCTTAGTTTTTGTTTAAGCAGCTTCAATTCAGTGGTGAACCAGGGTTTTCTGTTGTCAGGCGAAGGTTGTACTACTTTGGTGATTGAAGGACAGGTTAGATCTGCAATTTTATTGGTGATGTTGCACCATGAAGATATGGCTGTAGAAGCGTTGGAGAGATCAAGTTGAGATAATTCATTAGAGAGATGGTTGCTAAGAAGGTCTGTGGAACAGAGTTTCCTAAATTGGATAGTGGTTTTTGGGAATGAAGTGGGAAGATGTCCTGAGAGCTTGAGTGTCGTGTTGATAATTTGATGGTCCGTCCAAGGGACAGGAGAACAAGAGGGTGAATCAGGGGGCAAGATACACTGATTAATGAAAATAAGGTCCAACGTGTGGCCTGCTTTATGGGTTGGGCTTTTTATTATTTGTGTGAAACCCATATAGCTGAGTGATGAAAGTAGGGTAACACAGTTTGCTGTTTGTGGTGAAGCATCGACATGTATGTTGAAATCTCCCAATAAAATGGCAGGTTTATCTGGGTTGAAATATTTGGCGGTAAGTTCAATGACCGGAGAGGGGTCAGAGTCTATAGTTCCAGGAGGAGCGTAGATTAGGCCAATTTGTAGATGCTCGGATTTAAAAACTGCAAACTCTATGTTCGATGTGATGTTTGAATATTGTAAAGTGAAACCTAGCTCTTTCTTGGATGCTAGGAACAGACCTCCTCCCTTTCTTTTGAGTCTAGGGATGGAGAAAAAATTGTAAAGTTGAGTAGGTAGTTGGTTTAAAAGAGCTATATCTGTGGGTTTAAGCCATGTTTCTGTGATTGCACAGATATCTGGGTTTACTTCTGTAAGGTAATCATTTAAGATGTGAGTTTTTTTCGAAAGCGATTGTGCGTTGAAAAGTGTTAGGGATAGAAGAGAAAGGCCCAGGAATTGAGTGATAGGTGAAATCATAATTGGAATTAGCCTTTGTTGACGGTTGTAATGTTGTGGTAGAGGTTTAGTTTGATGATTGCGTTGTTTCCTGATGATAGGAATGGAGTATGAACCATGGCAAAAATGGTGATGTAAGGGGATTGGGAAACCAGTTAGCATGTTGGTTGTTGATGTTGACTCAGCTGTCTTGACTCTTGTTGCCTATGTAAACCTAAAGTTTTGAGGGTGAAACGCTGAGATCTTTACAAGATATGAAAGGAGAATGACGTGGCCAATGAAGCAGGTTCTGTTCTCAGGGGCTGCACAAAGGGTGGTCCGAGTGATGGATGCTGGAGGTTGAGGTTGAGAGAGGACCGAGTGAAGTAAGCTGGAGTTTGAGTGTAGACCGAATGATGGATGGTAGAGATTGAGTGCGGTTCGAGTGAAGGAAGCTGGAGGTTGAGTGTAGTCCGAGTGAAGAAGCTGGAGGTTGAGTGTAGTCCGAGAGAAGAAGCTGGAGGTTGAGTGTAGTCCGAGTGATGGATGATAGAGATAGAGTGTAGTCCGAGTGAAGAAGCTGGAGGTTGAGTGCGGTCCGAGTGATGGATGATAGAGATTGAGTGCGGTTCGAGTGAAGGAAGCTGGAGGTTGAGTGTAGTCCGAGTGAAGAAGCTGGAGGTTGAGTGTAGTCCGAGTGATGGATGATAGAGATAGAGTGTAGTCCGAGTGAAGAAGCTGGAGGTTGAGTGTAGTCCTATTGATGGATGCTGGAGGTTTGTTTGTTTATGGGTATCTGAAAGAGGAATGTGACGCAGAGAGGGTCCCTGGTCAAAAGGAGGGCGGGTGCATTTGCTTTGTAGTCGAGAGATTAGCAGCCGAAGGAGGGGATGGCTGAGGTTGAAGTCAGGAGATGAATATCCTTCTTACTTTTACCTTTTTTTTTTTTTTTTTTTTTCTATTATCTACTTCTTCTTCTTGAGACTCAGAGGCTGCACGAAGGGGCGCACAAAGGGGCAAGCCCCTTTGTCGCGCACCTTCGGCGCGCGACGCTGGCGCGCGGCACCTGCAGGTCTTAAAATTTAAACCTCCCTCTCCGCTGCTAATTGGATGTCCCCTGGGTGGTGGGCGGGTCCCAGAGCCGCGAGGGTGGGCGGCGCGGCTGGCTGGAGGCGAGATCGGTGTCTGGGCTCGCCGGGGGAAGGAGAGGACAAGGAGGCCTTCCCCCGACGGGTCTGGGCGCCGATCGCGCAGGCCTTCACTCCCTCGGAGCACAGCAGCAACGGTGGCGATAGTGTCAGCGGAGGTCCGGGACAGTCTGAAGCGGCGCCTGCAGGTCTTAAAATTTAAACCTCCCTCTCTGCTGCTAATTGGATGTCCCCTGGGTGGTGGGCGGGGTCCCAGAGCCGCGAGGGTGGGCGGCGCGGCTGGCTGGAGGCGAGATCGTTGTCTGGGCTCGCCGGGGGAAGGAGAGACAAGGAGGCCTTACCCCGACGGGTCTGGGCGCCGATCGCGCAGGCCTTCACTCCCTCGGAGCACAG